>NC_136430.1:29115000-29567500 GCF_052849685.1 Lactuca virosa | reverse complement strand
GGTATCTGAGTTCGTTACCGATAGCCGAGGGCTTATGACCTTTCAGGGTTGGATTTGGGTGCCGTTTGCGGGCGGGGCACGTACCATTCTGATGGAGGAGGCGCACAGGTCGAGGTTCTCGATCCATCCTGGGGCCACTAAGATGTATTTGGACCTGAAGAGAGACTATTGGTGGCCCTGTATGAAGAGGGATGTTGCGTGGTTTATTGAGACGTGCTTGACCTGTTGCAGGGTTAAGGCTGAGCACCAGCGTCCGCACGGAAAGTTGTAGCCACTTGAGGTTCCACAGTGGAAGTGGGAACAGATTTCCATGGATTTTATCACCAAATTGCCAAGGACCGCGAGGGGTGTCGATGCAATTTGGGTGATTGTCGACCGGCTGACGAAGAGCGCTCACTTCCTTGCTATCAGTGAGAGCTCTTCTGCAGAGAAGCTGGCAGAGTTGTATGTGAAGGAGGTGGTATCACGGCATGGAGTACCGATCTCGATTCTGTCAGATCGAGATGTACGTTTCACTTCCAGGTTCTGGAAGAAGTTCCATGAGGAGTTGGGCACGAGGCTGCATTTCAGTATCGCTTACCACCCACAGACGGACGGACAGAGTGAGCGGACGATTCAGACGCTCGAGGACATGCTTCGAGCATGTGTGTTGGACTTCGGAGGAAGTTGGGACAAGTATTTGCCGCTGGCTGAGTTTTCCTATAACAACAGCCACCACTCGAGTATTGGTATGCCTCCCTTCGAGTTGTTGTATGGGAGGAGGTGTCGGACTCCCATCTGCTGGGGAGAGGTAGGACAGCGAGTGATGGGCAGCACTGAGATAGTGCTTCGGATGACAGAGCAGATACAACAGGTCCGACAGAGGTTGCTGACAGCCCAGAGTCGCCAGAAGAGTTATGCGGATAGGCGACGGTCGGAGCTCGAGTTCCAGGTAGGAGACTTCGTACTCCTGAAGGTATCTCCTTGGAAAGGAGTGATCCGTTTCTGGAAGAGGGGCAAGCTGGGACCCCGGTACATTGGTCCTTTCAGGGTGACCGCCAGGGTGGGCAGGGTAGCATACCGTTTGGAGCTGCCTGCGGAATTGAGCCAGATACATGATACCTTCCACGTGTCTCAATTGAGGAAGTGTATAGCCGACGAGTCGGCGGTGGTGCCGCTGGAGGATATTCAGGTGGATGCGAGCCTGAATTATGTTGAGAGACCGATCGTGATCTTGGATCGGAAGATCAAGGTTCTGAGGAACAAGGAGGTGCCTCTGGTTCAGGTCCAGTGGCAGCATCGGAGAGGGTCCGAGCTGACTTGGGAGTCGGAGTCAGAGATGCGGGAGCAGCATCCGGAGTTGTTTGCAGCATGAGACTTCGAGGGCGAAGTCTGGTTCTAGTGGGGGAGAATTGTAACATCCCGGAATTCAGGTGCGTCTCTTAAACCCTTCTTCTTTTCCAAGTTGTCAAGATTACCCCCTTAAAGGAAATATTAAGGCAAATAAGTACGCTGGGCGTACTGAAGAGTACGCTGCGCGTACTCATGCGCTTAATTTGGACGTAGACTCGCCTAGGTACGTTGGGCGTACCCAGGGTTACATTGGGCGTAGCGGGCCCAGATGCAAACCCTAATTTGAGGCTTGTACACTATAAAAGGAATGTTAAGGCCTTATCCCCAGCCACCATACTTCAGTGAGTGAACCCTAAGAGAGCAAAAACCCGTCATAAGCTTGTGTGTGTGTTCTTAAGCTTGAAAGTGCCATTTCAAGGTGGTGAAGGAGAAGAGGAGGCCATATTAGAAGCAAGAAGTTGGTGGACAAGAGTAGATCCGAGTTTTTCAGAGGTTGGAGCTTCTTTTAGAGGTAAAAAGCTCAAAGCTTTCCTTGTCATTTTTGATTTATGCTTCATGGACCAATTTTTAGGGTTTTTGGTCCCAAGGTGGAGACTTTATGAGCAAATGGTCTCCATTGGCCTAGATCTGCCATATTTCAGGGTAATATGAGTTGTATGTGTTGGGTTTTAAGCATTCTAACACTCCTATGGTGTACATGCAACCCTATAAACCTTGGATCTATGTTTTCTCTATTATACATGCAAATATTAAATATTCCAAGGTTTCATCCTAACTAGCATATTATGAAGCACCTATACTACAAAATTCTAGTTAGATGACATACCTTTTGATGTAGCTTGATGTCTTCAAGCTTTAAGAGCTTAGCCCCAATAGTGTGGAAGCCTCAAATGGAATCACAAATCACCAAAACACCTTGGAAGAACTTGAGAGAATATGTATGCACACTAAAATCGGCCCACTCTTATTTTCACACACTTGTACCAATTTTGTGAGCCAAGGACCCCTTTATATATTATGGAGGATTAGGGTTACATCCATGTAAACCCTAATACCCATGACCTTTCATTTACATAGGATCCATGGGTTAAAAGCTCCATGGACCATCCATGAAAGCTTAGCCCAACCTAAATGAACTTGGCCCATTCCATATATATAAGAGTCCATATTTAATTAGTTCTTTTTTATCACTTAATTAATTCTAAATTAATTCTTGATCAATACTAATTAAATAATATGATTCCATATTAATATATTAGAACTTATAATATATTAATATAAATCATAAATATACTATTCTCAAAAGACTATCCATATAAATTGTGCCGGTGAAGTGCAACCCAAATGGACCATGCGGGTCGGGTCAAGTACATACCAAATATAGTTATGGACTTAGACATTAATCCAACAGTCTCCCACTTGGATAAGTCTAAAACTATTATTGAGTATGACTTCAAAACCTAACTGGCAATCGTAGCTCTTAAAGCCGCTGTCGAACTCTGACCTTGTCAATGACTTGTCCATTAGATAAGGGATCATATATTCCTCCATTCTAGATATCATATGGACTGAGACATGGATTATAATCATTCTCTCTGTCCATTTGTTGTTTCCTGATTTTTGATTTATGATGACTGACTGATTGAACAAATCAAATCAGTCCTGGCTTGGCCAAGCACTCACATGTGTCATCGCTAAATCATCGAGGGGCCCACAGATATCACTTTTATCCCGAAGGTAAAAGGAATGGATAAACTTCGACTCATATGGCTTGTTCTACTACTTGTTGAATCATACACAAAGGCAGGTTTTATAACATCGAGTTACCAAATGCGTTTTCGTGCAATCAATGTATAACCAACTCATAGTAACAACTCATATCTCTAGGTTTGAAGAATATAAGATATTATCGTCTCATGATCACTCGTGATAAAATCCATGAAGTGATTCAAATGATCGTGGGTTGAATCCAATACTCAGAACTTATGAGCACTCATGAGTGTTGTAGCACCACTTTGTCCACCAACTTGGACCTCTACAAACCAACCCATGACAGTCTTGATTCATATCTACTTCCAACATATGACCGACTGTGGATGGTTTGAATAACTTAATCATTCAGGAAGAGCGACTTAGTTATTCTGGAAGTCAAAACATGCAAAGTGAAACACAAGAATAAATGAATCAAATATGGTATCAAACCCTATGAATATAAATAAACACTTTTATTTATCACCATACCGATTACTCATTATTCATTGTTTCGGTTTTATCAACTTTATACTTGAATTAAAAATACTAGTTGTCCCATGCACCAAGCATGTACACTATGTTTTTCTTAAACAATAGCTTTGCCATACACCAAGTATGAACGTTATGTTTGTCTATGATCCTTTTCTTTGTGAACTAGATCAATTGAACATAATTTCAATGATTCTCTTTTCACACTCCCAAATCCTTGTCTTAAATGTAAGAATTCCAAATTCCTATCATTTATCGAAATCTGTTTAGATTTTAAACTTATATGCAATGTTCCTCTTGTAATGATTATGCACAAAGCCACAAAGGCTTGGCAACAATCATTACAGAGTATCCCAATGGAGATCAATTCCATGGAAACGATGTCTCAAACTCAAAGCGCATTGCTTTGAACATGCTTCTTGCATTAAGTTTCTTTAACCTTACACAGATTGCTTCCACCTATGAAGACAACTCAATATTCCCATTTTGACTACCGCTTCTGAACAAGAGTTGCCTCTTTTCAGACTATGTCAATATGGTCCTTCCAATATTAAACAGTATACTTCCAACTGTCCTTGAGCAACCAATCTTTGGTAAACCTTAGATTGTCCTCGACAATTGCTTAATCACTTTAGTCATATCTAATTCTAGACATTGTTCCCCTTAATTCCCCAAGGCATTTGGAAAATTAAGAAAGGGTAAATATTATAGCACATGTAATCGATCTTGTACCCAAAGTAAATGGGACACGATTCACGATGTTTCACATAAAGACATGGTTCTAGTCTTTTGCCATAATAATTTTTTGTTTGCCATATTCTCAAAATTTGACTATGAACAGGGATGCCGTAATCATAATCGAATTTTGAGAACGCAATATATAGAATTTCCTTAAGTTGAACCAATCCAACATGAAATTCATATATATATATATATATATATATATATATATATATATATATATATATTCTTGACTAAAGATGATTAAAATCTCAATCTAAGCTTAAAATCTCACTCTAAGCCTTTTAGAATTGACATGAAGTATAATATCCTCTCCCTTAATTATAGCAAAACAACTTTTTCAACCCCTGCAACCTCACGAATTGAAACTTTTGTTTTCTATAATTAACATTGCTAACTTGCAATACTTATCATAATTATCATGCTCCCACTAACATGATGATTATTAGCATAACACTCATGCTCCCACTAGCTTTGACATGTATCCAGAAAACAGCTGGACTTCTAGAAGTCAATACTTTATTGACATTCTTACCAAAGTTCAGATTTCTGATACTAGATTGCTTTGATAAGACTAGGTTAGTGACAAATCCTAACTCATATGGATTGAACTTGTGCAATCTTAACTTCTTGCCACCTGGCAGCACAAGGGCCTACCATTGCTTCCAAGTAGTTATGCAAACAATTGAGAACATGTAGAACTCAAATATATATAGCCAACTTAACTGGAATGGGCACAGAAATGTCAACACAATAGGTTATAAACCTCTAGTTGTGTGCTAGTGATGAAATACATGTTTTATTCTTGATTACTTCTTGAAACCCTTTCAGGATCTTTTAGACTCCCACTGTCTCCTTGACCTATAAGACTTTCTTGCCAAATATTCAAGAGATAGTGTGGATTCTAATCAAGACAAACACTTAACACAATTGGCCTAAGTTGGTCTCTGTTTTATCCAAAACATCACAACTTACCAAATTCAAATGTACAAGAGTAGAAAACCTTTTACTCTTACATTTCACTAGTGTTAATAAACCTTCTTTAAGATGTGTCACTCAAGTTACATTTATGGTGGGCTTGATCAATGCACAAGAATGTGTACTCGATCCTTTAGTCCTTTACTTGACTCACACATCCATGTAAACAAGTAATTAGTCTTAATTTTCCAATGCTTGAAAGTTCTCATTCATCATACTATACAACTTGCATGATTCCAAGTTTCTATCCAACCGAAACTTGGGTGATGAGAAACTTTCCTGATTTGGTAAATTTAGACACTACCACAAATGAAAGAATCAAATCCATTTTCCAATATTGTTGTCAGTGGAATCATATAAGCAGCAATTTTCCACAAATGCCATTGTAAGGATACTTCAAATAAATAAAATTAAACAATTTCCTTTTATTTTAAAACTTTGCGGAAAAACTTATCCTTACAATCCACATGAAAATTGTTGTTATCTATTCCTTAGCAATATATCATAACTTCTTAAGCAACTGCTCAAAATTCTGATGCGATCGAAATCCACCTTCGCGATCAGAATCAGCATATACTTCCTTTAAGATTTCTCTCTATTCTTTGATTCTTAAAACATCAACATGTGACCCAGTCACATCATGTAATGTGGATCTCAGAATAGAACTTAACAGAGTTAGATAATGGGCTCTACCTGATGTAGAGTCAAACTTATTGACTTTAACATCCTTAGGTAAATTTGGCAGCTCTACAATCAACGCCCCTTCCTTTGGCAAAATAAACATATGGACCCTTTGGTAATGGGACTATCTCAGACTTAGCCTTTCTCTTTACCATTTGGTCAATCGGGTTGACTATGGCCAATCCCTTTCCATTGGGAAGAGAATGCTTTTTCTGGATTTCCAGTGTCACCATTGTCACTATCCATAAAGTTTTTTGGGAAGTTGATCTTCTAATCAAATTTGCTTTATATCGTTCCAAATCATTGCTGATTCAGCAGCACCAAGCAAATAGATATGATCATTAAGGTTCATGTCATAGTCTGTTTCATAGTAGTCCCAAAGGAACTCACTATGTGACTTAGAAAGTGATTGAACATCCAACTTTCTCAAGACTTTGACACCCAACTCTCCCGGCTTGTCAATATGTGACTTCATCTCTAAGATGTGATCACACATAGACCTTGCTTGCCATTAGGGCTTGAGTGACCTTGAACTTGTGGGTTAGGGAGAATAATTGGAGGAGGTGGACGAAGAGAAGTATGACTTCCATGAGCCAAACTCGGGAAGTCATATTCATTAGGAAAGCTTGGTTTGGGAAGATCATTGTTGTCTAAACCAGACATCAACAATGGGAGAAATTCACGTAAAGTTGATTTAAGTCCTTAATATAACATCCAATATGATATTAAGGCTAGGACCCAACAAACTATTTCATAACTTGGAAGAGGGATGCCGTAATCCAAGCTATAAAATATTTGAAGGTAGGTGAATGACGATTCACCAATTTCCACCAAGATAAATGAAATGTATTATTAGGTTTTAATTGGTTTTGAAACTCCTAGATTCTTTTGAGATTCATTGAACTTTTCAATGGCATGTTTCAATCTCGAGTGTGCCCTTCAGGTTTTGTGACTGGGATGCCGAGGATCACAAAACAAGGTGTGAAGTAACCATGCAAATATACTTGGTACCCTTAATATTTACCCCTCAATCGATGTGCCGGTTAACCACACACGCTCCAACGATACTATGATAAACATTAAGTTACCTTTTGCCTACCTTGTTAAGTCCAGGTTAGTGTGTCGGTTAACCACACACGCTCCACTAACAGCTTAAACAAAGTACAAAGTGTAATTTCATGGATTAGCACCTTATTCACATTTTCCTAAGTAACTAAGATTGGGTATTATTAAGAGTTTAGTTACTTAGTATTTATCATTAATACTTTTAATGAAGGGAGAATTATAGTCCTTGTCCTACCCGTTCGGCTAACGACCCTCCACCAGTCAAGGAAGCGGTGGGTGAGAGTAGACACCCATTAAACTGCCATTTTATAGGCAGTAACCTTATACCCCCCTTATAGACCGGCTTCGTGAATGAGACCTACTATTGGTAAGACGACTTGCTCTTATACATATAATATATTAAACTTTTAATATTATAATAGTATAAGGGTGTATTTTAGACATTTAAAATACTTGGTGGTTTAATCTATTAATTAAACTAAACTTTTAATTTAATTAAACTCAAACCATATCTTTATTTATGGATTTAATAATACTCTTTTAATTAAACGCTTTAATTAACTATTAATAAAGTCCATAAGAGTTAATTTGAATTATTCAATAAAACATCATAATTCCAATTATTAAATTCAAAATTAAAATCATTTAATTAATTGTTTAAGTTATGAACCCAAGAGTTTTAGAATTCAATTCTTTTTTTTCATAAAAAGCTTTTTCCAAATTCCAAAACTTGAGGGCAAGTTTTGTAACTCTTGAAAACTTTTGGATTCCATAACTTATGGAGTTAAATACTTGTTTTATGATGAAACTTTTCATGTTCCATAACTTAAGAACAAGTTATGGAATTCTTTAAAACATTAACTCCAAATTTTGTAACTCCATAAAAACTTTAAATCAATTTTTTTTTTAAAAAAAACTTTCATATCCATAACTTATGGAGGTTTCAAAACACTTAAGATCACAACTTTAAAAAAAAACTTTTGAGCTCCAAAATTTTATGACAAAATTTGTAACTCCTTAAAACATTTAGATCAAACTTTTAAAACTAATAAAATAATCATATCATTTTATCTTTTACTAAATTTGACCTAATTCAACTCATATAGCAAATGATTCAAATTTTACAAATAATTAGTTTTTCACACAACAAGTAATTATCTTAAAATTTGACAAACGTCATGTTTTTTTTTTCCTTTTTTTCAACTTGAAAATAAAACATTTGCATCAATATAACAGAAAACAACATGGCTTTGATACCACTGTTGGGTTTTAAGCATTCTAACACTCTTATGGTGTACATGCAACCCTATAAACCTTGGATCTATGTTTTCTCTATTATACATGCAAATATTAAATATTCCAAGGTTTCATCCTAACTAGCATATTATGAAGCACCTATACTACAAAGTTCTAGTTAGATGACATACCTTTTGATGTAGCTTGATGTCTTCAAGCTTTAAGAGTTTAGCCCCAATAGTGTGGAAGCCTCAAATGGAATCACAAATCACCAAAACACCTTGGAAGAACTTGAGAGAATATGCATGCACACTAAAATCGGCCCACTCTTATTTTCACACACTTGTACCAATTTTGTGAGCCAAGGACCCCTTTATATATTATGGAGGATTAGGGTTACATCCATGTAAACCCTAATACCCATGACCTTTCATTTACATAGGATCCATGGGTTAAAAGCTCCATGGACCATCCATGAAAGCTTAGCCCAACCTAAATGAACTTGGCCCATTCCATATATATAAGAGTCCATATTTAATTAGTTCTTTTTTATCACTTAATTAATTCTAAATTAATTCTTGATCAATACTAATTAAATAATATGATTCCATATTAATATATTAGAACTTATAATATATTAATATAAATCATAAATATACTATTCTCAAAAGACTATCCATATAAATTGTGCCGGTGAAGTGCAACCCAAATGGACCATGCCGGGTCGGGTCAAGTACATACCAAATATAGTTATGGACTTAGACATTAATCCAACAGTATGTTCATAAAAATCCAATCTTGTACGTGAATATTGAGTCATGCATGAGATATTGGCTTAATGTGGAAAGAGGAAAGGTGTTTAGGGTGATTGGTGACCTTTACAGCCATGCAAAGGCTTAAAGGTCTCGACTTTATGGATTAAGTGGCCCTAGAGAAGTCAGATCTGAAGTTTGAGTATATGTCTTAACCATTTAAGACCCAAAATCAAAGGAGTATGAAACTGGGAGTTACGCGGGGCGTAATCCCAATACGCGCGACGTAGGGGGTCGCGTTCCCCGATTCTGTGAAGTCGCCGGGTACGCCCAGCGTACAGATTTGGTACGCGCAGCGTAACCCGGAGGGTTGACTTTTGTTGACTTTTAGGGTTTTGGTCAACATTTGGACTTTTGGGTCAGGGAGGGGTGAAATGGTCTTTTACCCTTCTGTGGGATTGTAGAAAGGGATTTAATCTAGCCTTTGAGAGCCATGATTTATTTGAGGATATTGTTTATGTGATTAGGTGGGGGCTAGACCAGTATATCCGTGTGCAAGATTATCCGAGTTACCCGAGGTGAGTCTTCTCACTATACATTACCTAGAGTGGTATCTATGTGTAGACCGGAGGGTCTTGTGTGCTATGTGTATGTATGAGATTTTGTGTTATGTGATATATGCATGTTATGTGTTGTATAGACCGGACCGGAGGGTCCAACGATATAGACCGGACCGAAGGGTCCAACGATACAGACCGGACCGAAGGGTCCAACGAGCTATGACCGGACCAGAGGGTCCAACGAGCTACGGGACTGGAGGGTCCCGCTGAGACACATCGACCGGAGGGTCGTACTGTAGCCTCGAGTGGCGTATGTGTTGTATGTGGTATTTTGGGGAACTCACTAAGCATTTATGCTTACCGTGTTGTGTGTTATGTGTTTCAGGTACCAGTGAGGATCGCGGGAAGGCGCCGGCATGACCGTACACACACATGGAGTTTTATTTACATTGAGATCTTGGGAGTTGTTATTTGAGATGACATTGGATACATTATGTTTTGACACTGTTTCATGATTAAAAGTATGATTTAAAAATGAAAAAAATTGTTTTGGAAATTTACGTTGTTACACACCAAGTTCCATGGTTTGGATAGAGAAGATCCTCAAAGGCATTTGAAGTCCTTTCATATGATATGTGTTAGCATGTTGCCCGAAAATGTGACATTGGATGATTTCAAGCTAACCGTCTTCCCGCTCACCTTGGAAGATAAAGCTAGAGAGTGGTTATTCAACTTACCACCGGGATC
The DNA here is from genome assembly GCF_052849685.1 of Lactuca virosa. Taxonomy (NCBI): domain Eukaryota; kingdom Viridiplantae; phylum Streptophyta; class Magnoliopsida; order Asterales; family Asteraceae; genus Lactuca; species Lactuca virosa. The sequence goes on along the minus strand of NC_136430.1, from coordinate 29,557,167 downwards.
TATCCACACATGGGAAGAGTTACTCAAGGCCTTCAATAGCAAGTTCTATCCCACCTCCCGGATATCAAGTCAAAGAAGTGACATTTGGGGGATTCGTCAAGGGGAGAATGAGACTTTTCATGATTTTTCGGAGCGATTCAACAACTTGTGTACAAGTTGTCCTCAACACAACATTCCCGAACAACTACTTCTTCAACAATTTTATGAGGGTATGAATGAAAAAGATCGAAGGATGATTGATGCTTCAAGTGGTGGTGACATCTTCAACAAAACCCCTCAAGAGATAAGAACACTTTTTGGAACCATTTCTCAAAATCAAAGGAACTTTGGGACTCGAAATGAAATGAAGAGAAGTTATCCACAAGTGGTTGGTGAAGTTAGCAACACTCAACACTTGGAATCAAAGCTCTTGGATTTGACTAATGTGCTAAGTCAAATGGTGGTGGGAAGTGGTCAACAATTGATGGTATGCGGTATTTGTGCCATGACGGGGCATTACACGGATAAGTGTCTCACACTTGGAAGTGAACCGGAAGATGTGAATGCAATGGGCGGATATCAAGGTCAACCAAGACCCACGGTATTTCAAAACAATTTCTGAAAGACTCACACTTTCATAGTTGACATTTGTTACTCCGAAACATGCTACATGCATATTCATAAAAACAATATTTTATATTGATAAAGTGATTACAAACTACTAGATACAAACCCATTATTTCATAGTGTTATATATTACATGACTTCCCACGATTCTCTAGATTTATACATATGGGAGTGCAAAATACAATAGTTTCAAACTATTCGAAAATCTTCTATCAAAACAATAGTTTCAAACTATTCAAAAATCTTCTATCAGTATATAACTATACTGGAAGCTTATCTCCTGCAAATTAGTTAAACAATGAGAGGGGTAAGCGGTGACGCTTAGTGAGTTCAATAATAGATACAATATAACGTTATGCCATATATATACTTCAATATGACAGAGGCAAAGAGGATCAAGGAACAACAAAGGCATAATGCGAAAAGCTTTCCATATCAATCAATGAGACATAACAATTTCCACATTTGATATACAATCAATAAAGTTTCAGCACAAATGGCACAGAAAATACTCAGGAATATCATTTTGCTAGAATATTTATCCTTTCAGCCTTATCTTAGCATACTACCGAAGCCAAAGTGATGCATATGTCATACACTTCATGGTCAACGGTTCATACCAATACCCAAGTGATGCTTATGTCATACACTTCAAGTCAAAGGTACAACCTTGCAATAAAAATAGCGGAAATAATAACTCGAGATGATAATCATGGAAAAGCACATAGCACATATAACACATAACATACAATTGTTCCTATATATTAAACTCACCGTGAAATAACTGGGGGTTAAAATAGTAATTTGGGCAGAACTTCGGCTCTAAATATGACTTTCTTCGTTGAAAACCGGGAGTTTTCTTGAAAACCGGGCTCTGCGAAGGTAGAGCTTCGAAACCGAAAAGATAAATTTTTCGGGCTTCTCGGGAATCTCGGGGCGTGTTTCGGGCTTTGGAATTAGTACCGGGGCTTCGGGGGAAGTGGAAGAAGAGGAAATATAAGTTTAGGGGTGAAAATTGCCAAATTTGTAACTTTTACCCGGGAGGTCTCGCACCCCTTATATAGGTGCGAGCCTCGGATCCGAAGCGAAGGGGTGAGGGCACGTGTATGCGAGGTTCAGACCAGGTGGCAGCAGGGCGAGGCTCGGTTCGGACAGCTGCGAGCTTCGGATTGGTCGGGTGACGCGGCTACTGCTTCGGATCGGGTCAGCAGCCTTGGTTGAATCAGGAGGCTACACGCGGGTCGGATCACGTGGGGCGCATGCGAGATCACGTGATCGATTTCGGACACCTGTGCGACACGCATCGCTTCTCGGACATGCCACGCAGCAGCTTCGAACACGTGGCCAACTCCGAGCGAGGGTGACGTGGCAGCACTATTCATGCGAAATTTCTCGAAAAATGTGCCCAATCTTGTAAAATCCATAACTTTCTCATACGGGCTCCGTTTTTTACGTTCTTTATATGCACGCGTAGAGAAAATTATGCTCTACAACTTTCGTTTAGACTTTGTTGGAAAATTTTGATTTTATTTTTATATTATTATTTTTAACAGACCGGGACTGGTAAATCCGTTAAAAATTCATAACTTCTTCATCCGACGTCCGTTTTCGTCAGACTTTTTACCGTTGTACTGCTAATGACGAGACCTTCGATTCTCGTTTAGGTTGTGTCGGCTAAAAATCACTCGATCTAAAATTCGAGTTTTTAGCTGTCTACTGCTAAGCTGAAACTTAGAAAAATCATAACATCCTCATACGAAGTCAGATTTTTGCGTTCTTTTTATCAAAATTCTCGGTTTAACGAATACTACGACTTTCATTTAGATCACTAAGGCTAAAAAGTAGCTTATCAAAAACTCACTTTTTACGTCATTCGGCACCGTGCCGGTTTTATCGCGGATCTTCGATTGGTCATAACTTCTTCGTTATAACTCGGATTTCGACGAGGTTTTCGCCTATATGTTTCTAACGAGATTATCTACAACTTTCAATAATAAAATTTTGCTTATTTTATATTTTATATTTTCGCTAAATTTCACTATTTAGCTTTTAATTGGAATCTCATAAGACTTCCAATAATTTATGAGTGATTCTAAACATAGTTTTACCTTATTTCTAGTAAAAACTATCTGTTAGAACTCAATACTCAATATCACATAATATTTCATAATATTATTTACTTAAAACACGATTTCAAAACGTGTATGTTACAATTTCAACCCAAATTGGAGGATTAACCCAAACAATCCATACCCGCCAAAGCAAAATCCACCAAACATTTTGATGAGACCCCAACATCCGCAATATCCTTCCCAAAAACCTCCATATCCACAAACTTCTTATAACCCTCCAAATTACCAACCACCTCATCAACAAGGCCAATCAAGTGGTACCCACCAAATGAGCCTTCAAGAACTTTTCACTTCTCTTGCTCAAAGCCAAACCCAATTTCAACAAGAGACCAAGAACACTTTCTCAAACATTCAAGCACAAATTGGAGACTTGGCCACCGCTCTCAACAAGATGGAACAAAGGGGTAAACTTCCATCTCAAACCGAGAAGAATCCCAATGTGAATGCAATAACTTTGAGAAGTGGGAAAACACTTGGAGAAAGCAACCCTAAAAGAGTTTCAAGAGAAGAAGAAGATGAGGTTATTGTTGTTGATCCTCCGAAGGTTGAAGCTACTTCAAAGGAACTGGTTGTTCCCAACATTGATCAACCCGACTCTTCCAACAAGCACATTAAGACATTGGTCACCACTTTTCCCATCCCGGTTGGCTCCCTCAAAGAAACAAGAGAAAGAGAAGGAATTTCTTGAGACTTTCCGCAAAGTTCAAATCAACATTTCACTATTGGATGCCATAAAGCAAATTCCGCGCTATGCCAAATTTCTTAAGGATTTGTGCACTAATAAGAGGAAGTTTAAGGCGAATGAAAAGATTCAAGTCAATTCAAATGTGTCTACGGTTATCCAAAAGAAGCTTCCACCCAAATGCAAGGATTCGGGCATGTTTGCTATTCCTTGTACCATTGGTGACTTGCATGTTGAAAATGCCATGTTAGATCTTGGAGCCTCAATCAATGTAATGCCATACTCGGTTTTTCAATCTCTCAATGTTGGACCTTTGGAAGAAACCGGAGTCATCATTCAATTAGCGGACAAGTCAAGTGTATTTCCAAGAGGCGTGTTGGAGGATGTACTGGTGCAAGTTAATCAACTAGTATTTCCCGCGGACTTCTATGTCATTGACCTTGAAGAGAAGACCCCTTCCAAGTCATCTATGATCCTTCTTGGAAGACCTTTCATGAATACCGCTCACACAATTATTGATGTCCATAATGGGAAAATCACAATGGAATTTGATGGAGAGATCATTCACTTCAACATCTTTGAAGCCATGAGATACCCTAGCAACATTTCTCCATTATATCGGGTTGATGTGATTAAGCCAATCACCCAAGAATTATTCGAGTTATCACATGGGGATCTTTTGAAGATGTTGCTCAACATGAGTTTTGATGTTGAAAGTTTGAAGAAAACATTGGATATGTATACATTGGACTCCGAAGTTGAAGAGATTGTGAAGACTTTAGAAGTTAACAACTCAACAAAAAAGGATGTTTCTCAAGTTGCCTTATCTCATTCTCCAAACAAGATGCCACCTTCCATAATCCACCCATCCACACTTGAATTGAAAGTCTTACCTAGCCATTTGAAATATGCTTATCTAGGTCAAGATGAAACTCTACCGGTGATCATCTCTTCTCAACTGAAAGACTTTGAAGAAAACCAATTGACTGAAGTCTTGAAAGATCATAAAGAGGCCATGGGGTGGACAATAGCGGACATTAAGGGGATAAGCCCTAATGTATGCACTCACAAGATACTCATGGAAGATGATTGTAAGCCTAGGAGGGAAGCTCAAAGACGATTAAATCCTCCCATGATGGAAGTTGTCAAGAAAGAGATAATCAAACTCCTTGATGCGGATATGATTTACCCGATTTCCGACTCCAAGTGGGTTATTCCGGTTCAAGTGGTTCCCAAGAAAACGGGAATCACGGTTGTTGAGAATAACAAAGGAATAATGGTACCCACTCGAGTTTAAATGGATGGAGGGTATGCATTGACTATCGAAAGTTGAATTCAAGCACACGAAAAGATCACTTTCCTCTTCCTTTCATCGACCAAATGCTCGAGAGATTGGCGAGCAAGTCATATTATTGTTGTCTCGATGGATACTCGGGTTTTCATCAAATACCCGTTGCCCCCGAAGATCAAGACAAGACAACCTTCACATGCCCTTTTGGCACGTTTGCCTACAAGCGGATGCCCTTTGGATTATGCAATGCCCCCGCCACATTCCAAAGATGCATGGTGAGCATCTTTTCAGAGTATGTAGAAAATATAATTGAAGTGTTCATGGACGACTTCACAGTGTATGGCAATTCGTTTGATGAATGCTTGGATAATCTTGAGAAGATTTTGAAAAGATGCATTGAGAAGAAGTTGGTGTTAAACTTTGAGAAGTGTCACTTTATGGTCAATCAAGGCATCATCTTGGGACACATCGTCTCCAAAAAGGGAATTGAAGTTGATAAAGCCAAAATTGATGTCATCCAAACCCTTCCTTACCCAACATGTGTTAGAGAGGTGAGATCTTTCTTGGGCCATGCGGGATTCTATAGAAGATTTATCAAAGATTTCTCGAAAATTACGCGACCGATGTGCCTCCTTCTCCAAAAGGATGTTGATTTTGACTTCAATGTTGCATGCCAAGAAGCCTTTGACAAACTCAAAGACTTACTCACCTCCGCTCCAAAACCATGCGAAAGGTCTTAGAATGTGGACTCCATTGGCCAACAATGTCAAGAGATACCTATCTATTTTGAAAAAGTTGTGATAGATGTCAAAGAACGGGAACCGTATCCACGAGGCATGAAATGATTCAAATCCCTATCCTCATTTGCGAGATCTTTGATGTATGGGGAATCGATTTCATGGGCCCTTTCCCCGTCTCTTTCGGATACACTTATATACTCTTGGCGGTTGATTACGTCTCAAAGTGGGTTGAAGCAAAGGCTACAAGGCATGATGATTCCAAAACTATGATTGACTTCTTGAAGTCAAACATTTTTGCAAGATATGGTGTACCGAGAGCTTTGGTGAGTGATAGGGGCACTCATTTTTGCAATAAAATGATGGAAGCCATGATGAAAAGATATGGTGTCACACACTGGATATCAACCGCTTATCATCCACAAACGAATGGCCAAACCGAAGTGTCAAATAGAGAAGTCAAGCAAATTCTTGAAAAGACGGTCAACACCACACGAAAAGATTGGAGCTTGAAGTTAGAAGATGCATTGTGGGCGTATCGGACCGCCTATAAAACTCCAATTTGTATGTATCCATTCCGTCTCGTCTATGGAAAGTCTTGTCATTTACCGGTGGAATAGGAACACAAGGCATATTGGGCGGTTAAAAAGTTTAATTTCAATCTTGAAGAAGCCGGAAAGCACCGAAAGATGCAACTTCAAGAAATCGAGGAGTTGAGGAACGAGTCTTATGAAAATGCAAGCATCTACAAAGATAAGACAAAAGCGTTTCATGACAAACACATCACTCGTAAGCATTTTATTCCGGGCCAAAAAGTTCTTCTTTATCATTCACGCTTAAAGCTATTCCCGGGAAAGTTGCGATCTCGATGGCACGGACCTTTTATTGTTATAAAAGTGTTTGATCATGGTGCGGTTGAAATTAAGAGTTTGGAAACAAATCAAATATTCAAAGTGAATGGGCACCGCTTGAAACCATTTAATGAAGGCTTTGACACGGGAGAATTCGACAATGTCACATTGAAAAACCCAAACTATGAAGGTTGAAGGAAGCGGGGCTAAGTCTTGGCAAAGACGTTAAATAAATGTGTTGTAAAAAAATAATCTCCGCTTGAAGTTTTGGGTGTTTCTAAGCTTGAAGTTGGTCTAAAAATAAGCATATGGAAATCTAGCAATGATTTTGGTGAAGTTTGAAAAAATGCCAAAAATTTGAAATTTGTGCGGGTACCCGCGCAGCAGTTGCACGACCGGCCCCAGCCGCGCAGGTTCCTAGTTCCAACTTCCCCAACTTAGAATTGCATCTGATTAGTCTGCGCGGCCTAACTCCACCATCGCAGATGCTTGCGCGCCCAAGAACAAACTGCTACCTTCCTTGCGTGGCCGACCCATTTTACCCACAACTCACCCGCCCCGCCCGGTAACCTGCTCCAAACCCACTCATTAACCGGATCCGACCCTAGTTTCGACCCGATACCCGACCCGTTCTATCTTAAGACCCACCCTTATACCTCCTTTCCCGTCGGACCAAACCCCACACCCCCCTTATCCCTCCCGACGACAGCGCTCCTACAACACCCATCTGCCGCCGACGACTCCCTTCCGCTAGCTCCGCTGCCGCTGCCGCTGCTTACGCCACCGGTCGGCGCTACCGAACAACACGTCGTCCGTCGCCCTTCCCTTCGTCGGCAGTCTCCAGCCGCCAGCAGCCCCGATTTCGCGCCCCTTCACCTCCGCCGGAAAAGCGACGCCAGCGCCTGCCGCCTTCCAACTCGCTTCTTCCGCCGGCGCTCCACCACCACCCTATTCCCCACACACTTCCGACAAAACCCCCACCTTTTTTTTCGCCGGTAAACTGCAAACAACCACCGTCCTCTACCTCGCCGGAAAACCGAACAAAACCCGATTCCGACGCCAAATCTCCGTCAAATTCAAAATTTCTTGGGGCATTATTCACCAAACACTCTACCACACGCCGATGTACTGTTAATTCGGGAAAATCTCCTCGCCGCCGTCTGTCGCCGCCGCCGGCCGCCGCCACTCGTTTTGACCAAAAATTTCAAAATTTTTGTTTCTCACCGGAGATTCAAAAGATTCAACCTTACGGGTTCAATTCAAGCTTGGGGTGCGGTTTTTACGGATTTATTTGCGGGTTTCAACTCACGAATTTGGTACATTTCTTTTAATTTTATTGCATTCAACTTCTAATTTCAATAGGCTTGTGATATGCATTAGATTGATTTGAATTATCCTTAGTTTGCTTTGAATTGATTAGATTGCATTGACTTGTGCCAAATTGCAAGTTTGGAATTTTGCCCGATTTATATTTTTGCTATTTGGTTCGATTGGATTGGTGTGAGGCGAGTGTGAGGGATAATTTTGGCCAAGTTTTTGTGTTTGCTAGGTTTATTAACAGGTACAATAGCAAGGGACAAAACCATTCACGCCTCTCATGGTTCTTCCCGTGAGGCTTCATCCTCGCAATCCACAAAAAAAGTGTCAACCGATAATACCGATCGTGCGGGTAACCTTGTCCTCACGAGTGCACAAATCAAACAATTCAGGTTAAACCTCCAAAAACGTGCAATTCGAGCCACCAAATTTTACCACCAAGACTCAATGACACACCTTGGCCTTGACGATTGCCTGCAACAACTGTTCTTCAACATCAGTTGGCACGAATTCCTCGATCTTTCCGTGCGCACTTACCAACAACCCACACTATAGTTCCTCTCCACTTATGCACAGGATGACGCAGCAGGGGTGCTCATATTTAAACTCCATGGTCGGCAGCACCGACTCACATACGACACCCTCAACACCATCATGGGCACATACAGTCCCTTCAACACCGACATCTATAGCCATCAGTGGACTCGATTCAAACGCGTGCCTAATGTAGAGTTTTGGACTCAAATAACAAGTCTTCCAAAATTCAATCCAAGTCGACAAAAAGATCCTTACATCATCCATCCTTGTTGGAGAATCACCCACCGAATCCTTTCAACTTCCATCTTTGCTCGTCATGAGCCGGGACAAATAAACACAGTCGAGCTCTATTTTCTCTATTGCATGAGCCATCTACAGTGGTCTTGCCCCGGTTTCGCCACCTTTTTCTTGGATAAATGTGACAGCCTTCGCACGAAGACCACTGGCGATATTTGCATCGGAGGTTTCATTACCCTAATTGGTTTGGGTGTGGGCCTCCACTTTCCCGAGTCTGAGTATGTGCCAGTGGATGATCCACCTCTCTACCTCCTTGACTGCATAGCCCTCACCCGGATGGAATTACTGATGTCTCATCATACCCGTCATAACCATTTTTCTTGGCTCAATCATGTCAAGGAACCAGTTTACATCTTGCCTAATCCTAGCATCTCCGCCTTTTCCACCAGCGAGCCTGAAACTTGGTTCTTGCCTGAATAGTTACACGATGATGATGATGAAATGCAAGTCGACAATTCCAATGCTGGTAGTCCATTTGAGGCTGAAGACCATTATGACCTCCCGATCCGACAATTGCCACCACCTTATGCTCAGCCCTCGGGATCACACTTTCATTCACAACAAGAACACCACTCCTATCAGCAACACAATGAGCCCGATCCCGAGCACGAATTCCCTCTTGATATCTACAGTCAGCTTGCCTCATTGCGCCTCCAAGGCAACCGGAACACAGCAGCCATTCGCCGCATCGACGAGCATCAAGCCCGCGTCAACAACTATATGGAGGATCTTTGGTATCATTTTCGGCCCGACGACGGTTACCCCCCTCGTGGGCCTCCTCCACCTTGATCCCGGTATGATCCTTACTTACTCTCATCCTAAGCATTGAGGACAATGCTAAATTTTAAGCTTGGGGTGAGATATTCTTATATTTTTATTTTTATTGCATTTAGGTTGTATATAGTTGCATTTAGAGTAACTCATTTAGGTCATTCATAAAAATTGCATGAAAAATTCAAAAATATTGCATTTTTTTCTTCTTTTCTAATTTTCATACTTTTTAGATGCATCCTAGTTAAGTTCATGCATTTTTGTTCTCTCTTGTCTTCTCATCCCTATAGGTACCAGAGCACCGAGTCATAAGTATTGAATCATAGATTGGTCCCGGGTCTTGATATGGAATTCCTTGTATTTGATAAGTGGGACACGTTTTGAGCCTCACATACCATTTTAAGACCGCTTGTGTGGGGGTCAGATGCAGGTAGCTTGATTGGGTCTAGGTGCGGAGGGATGTGGTTGGTCAAGCCAATGTGTGCGAGCAAAGATTAGCCCGGTAAGGTATTATGAAGACATTGAAGATATTGAAGACTCGCATCTTGGTTTTGGAGGGAGTACCCTTTAGTAATCCCGAGTCTCGTCCGAGCCTTACTTAGTTAGATTCTCACCACCTTTTTAGGATAGGTTATCATTTTTCTAGGGGTCTAGAGTAGATATTTAGATAGATTTTGTTTATCACACCTTGCATTGAGGTGGTTTATGAACTTTGAAGTGGGTCCCCCAATTCACATCTTTTGGGACCAAGTCTTTTCGGTAACACCCATTTTTGAGTCATTCCCCACCATTTTTAGTTGATCTTGGCACATTGTCAATGATCATTAGGCGTTCATGTTAGCCTCCATCATTTGTTACATGGTGAAATTCCTTAGACCTTCAAAGAAGAAAACACAAAAAATGAAGAAATTGGAAAAGCGAAGACAAAAAAGAAACAATGAAGAGGACTAAAGAAAAGCAGCAAAAACAAAGAAGAAAAATGAAGAAAAAGAGCAACACAAAAAGAAGAACAAGAATCCAAGTTCAAGGCTTTAATTCAAAAAAAATGAGAGAAATAAGAAGGCTGAATATCAAGCAACAAGGAGGCTGAAGACCAAATAACAGAAGTTCAAGATTGAAGATTTAAGTTGTTAGGTTTAGATTTAGGTTAAGTAGAATTTTTATTATTTTATTTTATTTTTGATTTTTGGTGAGAAAAGGCCTTGACGATGAGACGGTAGACTGTAAAGGACAGTACAAGGGAGAAGCCTCTGAAACCGGATGTTTGCCAGGAGGCCGCACTGTAAAACCCTATTTCGTACTATACACTTTAGCCTGACAAATGTAGGAATCATAGTGTGTGAAGAGGCGCCTTTCCTTCGTGCATTATGATCTGCATTGGTGATTTAAAGTGCCCCCACTGGGCGCATCTCTGTTTCCTTTGTCTTGCACACCGCGACTGCATCCAGTCGTGATCTATTCGCCCATCAAGTGGTTGAGAATGTGGTTTATGGCTCTAAAGCGGGGAACATTTTGAGGATGCGTAGGGTCCATGAAGGACTAATTCTGACCATGTTGACTGATGTTGACCGAGTTCTATGGTACCTTTCTTTTTCCTTTTTAGTTTAGCTCATCCCGAGCTCATTTTAGTCTTGTTCTAACTTGAGGACAAGTTAGGTTTAAGCTTGGGGTGATTTGATAGCTTATTTTATTTCCTTATTTTTATTAGTTTATTTTAGATTTTTAGATCTTTTTATCATTATTGCATTGTATTTTATTTATTTTTCTTTAGTATGGATCGTACCGGGTGTTTTTTATGTTGCATGAGGAATTTTGCAGGGTTTTGGAGCTTATCGCGATTGTGGATTAGAGTGAAGACTGACTTGTGGGCTTTCGAGGCGCTATTGGGCTTGGCGGATCCATAAAAGAAGACTTGGGCCTTAAAGAATTGAAGACTTGGATATTTTGGACTTGTGAAGATGGGTCATAAACTTCTATTTTTAGGCTTGGAGCATCCACTTTTGTAGCTAAATGATGATTGGTTGGCTTAAATCACATGGATATGGAGGGGACCAAAGGAATCTTTGGTAGTGGAAGGGTGGAGTGGAGGAATGAAGGACCAATAGCATTACAGCAACATTTACGCGGGTGGAATTTTCGTCGCGCGGGTACCCGCGCAACTGCCCAGTTTGGGCATTTTGGTCATTTGGCACACCATAACCTTGGGGGATCAGATCTAGCAGCGATAACTTCGATTTTACACCATTAGAGACCTGGAGGAGGCGATTTTGAAGCTCAAGACTCATTTCTCTTCATCTTTCCAAGTTATTTGGTAGTTTCTTTATGCAATTAGATTTTTGTGATTGTTATTCTAGTGCCATGAGTGGCTAAACTCTTTATATTGGTTAACTTTGGTTAAAACCTTTGAATGTTTGTGGGTTTTTGAAGGATTCATGGTAGATTATCAGTTATCTTATGTTTATGGTTCTAGATCATATTTCTTATGCTTGTTTAATGCTTTGATCATGAGTTTGGCACTTGAATGAGCTATTGTTAGTTTATTTCTTTGGTTTTGCATTGAATCATTGAATTAACTTAGAACAAGGGCTTTATGATGGTAAAAATCATCTCTAGTTTATGAATCATAGCTCCTTTATGGATGTGTAAGTATTGACGTCCTCTTAATTGGGGATTCCTTCTTTCTTAAGGCTAATTAACTTCTTGGGTTCAATTGATTCAATTAAACCCTTGATCTTGATTAAGAAGGTGTGTTGTGGGCCTCCCCAACCTCCATACTATCTAAGAGGAATCTTAGCATATCATGCTTCATGATTGCTATAACCAATTTGGGATGAATGATAAGCTTCATGTTGAATCCTAATGATAAACACACAAATGTTCATTGTGTTGAATTGCCTTGGTTAACCAATTGTTCCCAACATTTGAGCATCTCACTATCTTGCTTAATTGCAAGTTTTTAGTTATTCAAGTCTTTTAGTTTTCAAGCAATCATAACACCCCCCTTTTAGTTTTCAAGCAATCATAACACCCCCCCTTTTAGTTTAATTGTAGTTAGTTGGTTTATTTTCAATAGTTCTTTTAGATTGCATTGGTGATTGAATACAACCATTTCCCCGAGGATCGATACCCCTTTTTACCATTATATTACGTTTTATTTACAAACAAAGGGTGTAATTTTCTTGGTGGACTTGACATCCCACCATGGTGGGTGCCATGCGATCATCCCGAGCCCTTCCCTTTGCTAGTGGAAGTACCTGAAACCAAAACTGAAATCGTAAGCACGAAGCTTAGTGAGCTCCCCCAAACTACCACATACCATACACATATAACATGCAACTAGGAGATATGGGCCCCGCCCACACTCATGGAGATACGGGCCCTGCCCACGCTCTGCTAACTAGGAGATACGGGCCCCGCCCACACTCTGCTATCTTTGAGATATGTGCCCAGCCCACACTCAGCTACTCGAGGTACGGGCCCCGCCCACACTCACCTGCTATGAGTTACGGGCCCCGCCCACACTCAGCTACTATGAGATACGGGCCCCGCCCACACTCAGCTACTACTCTGACATACCAGTATCACACAGAAACAAGTATACTAAATTTATCATTCAATCCTGAATCATATTGCAACCAAACTACTAGGAGATGCGGGCCCGCCCACACTCAACTAACTAAGAGATACGGTCCCCGCCCACACTCAACTAATAATGAACTCATACTACGGGTCGGCCTTGGTGCCTTAGACACGTTCCTACTGAAGGGACACTCACCTCATGTGTATGGCTGCTGAAACCCTGAGTGAGAATTATATGGCTGCTGCTCCGGCAACTCTCCGACTATAATTCCCACAATGACACATAGTCAGAAACTGATAACTAAACTCAGGGTGAAATGACCATCTCACCCTTGGTCAACAATAATATTCTGGTCAAAGTCACATTCCCAGTTGACCGGACTCGCCGAGTTGGCTCGACAACTCGCCGAGTCCCAACACTCTCATCTACCCCCAACCCGACCCTACTCGTCGAGTTTAGCAAGAACTCGACGAGTTCTCCTTCAATCATAACATTGAGACAATATTCATCTGACTCGCCGAGTTCTTCCTAAACTCGTCGAGTTTATCTTCCTCTTAAGAACGTGTCTAGTCTGTGACTCGCCGAGTTGTATGAACAACTCGTCGAGTCCGTCTTCATGAGTTGGGAGATGGCCTTGGACTCGCCGAGTACGTTCCTGCACTCGCCGAGTCCCATGGTTTTCCAGATCCATGGCTATGTCTATTTTGTTGAGTCCCTTACCTGGACTCGTCTAAATCCCTCTAAACTCAACTGGGTCTCCCCTTAATCATAACAGTTTTGGGAACCAAGCCACGACTCACCGAGTCCCAAGAACGACTCGTCGAGTCTATGCATGTCCAAGACTATAACTCGATTTCTAATATGCAAAACTCATCCAGAAGGTAGATCTAGGCTCCTAAGATCGGTATGACACGTAAAGTCATGAACTTTATGTTCATGCATGGGACTTTTGTGCTTAAAAGACCAAAAATGAGTTTTATCTCATACATGGGGTTCTTATGGCCATAAAGGTGGCACCTTTATGCCATAAGGACCCTCCAAGGTTCCAGATATGAGGTTAAATCGACTTGGGACGTCCAAGTCTCAAGGGTCAAGCTTCTTGGACCCAAAACTCCATAAAAGTGACAATAAGAAGATCTATGAAACTACAAGTCAAGTATGAAGTTTGATTACCAGAAAGTGAAGAGAAACTGATGTTGTTCTTGGATCTACAATCTTCTCTTGAAGTCCTCCTTCTTCCTCCTCTTCACACAAGCTTCAAATCACATTAGATTACTCAAAAATGGCATTCAAACACTCACAATGCTCAAGGTGGCGAGTTAGGGTGATAAGGGAGGCCACAAGGATGATATGTTTCTTTAAATAGGGGGACAAACCCTTAAAATTAGGGTTTCCATCTGACAGCTCCTACTCGCCGAGTCGGTCTTCCGACTCGTCGAGTAGGTCACTTAATTCCTGACCTGGATTCGATCCTACTCGACGAGTTGGGCCTCCAACTCGTCGAGTCCAAGGGTAAAATATGATGTTGGCTCAATTAAATGCATACCTGGAACTGGGTGTTACATTGCTAGTCAATTTTTGAGGTCATACTTGCAATCATAGTTATTAGACTTATCCAAGTGAGAGACTGTAGGATTAGGTATCTTAGCCCATAACTATAATTGGTATGTACTTGATTTGATAGTAGCATGGTCCTTTTGGGTTGCCTTCACTCATGCAACTTGACAGGATGAATTTTGGAGAGAGAGGTTGAATTTGTTATTTGGAATAATAAATTGGAATAATTGATTTATTAATGTATTATGAAAATAATATATTAGTTAGAAATCATATTATTAATTAGTGATAAATCAGAATTAATATGGGATTAATTTTGTGATTAAAGGAACTAATTAATAATGCAAGGACTGTTTTGCAAATCCTTGATAGTTGTGAAACTGGGCTCTTGGACCCCTTGGATAGGAGTAGACGAAAACTATAGGGAAGCCCTATAGATTTTCGTCCAAGGGCCTCTAAAGAAGGGGTATGTGGGTTGCTTAGTCCCTAAGCAGAAAATTAGGGTTTCCAACTAAAAACCCTAGCAACCACAAGTATTTAAGGAGGGTTGCTCCTTGAATTTTTGGCCACTGGAAGCTAATCCTAGCTTAGCCAAAAATCATAGAGTGCATCCTCCTCTCTCCTCTCATCTTATTGCATTGGGTGTTTGTGAACCATTAGAGGTGCAACATTTGGGGCACTAAGCTTTCAAGAGTCAAGGATCTTCAAGATTGTCTTGTTATTACTACATAACAAATAAGGTAATCTTCTAACCTTAATTTATACATGAATTTCGATTTGTATGCTACTTTCTAGGGTTATTGCTTTAGTATTCAATTTGCATGTTCAATTAGTGAAAAACTTAGATCCAAAGCAATTAGGGTTGCATGAACACATAGGTTTGTTGTTATGCTCATAACCCAACACTTTAAGCAATCATATCTTCTTCGTTCCAACTCCATTTTTGACGATCTTTATATGCACGCGAAGGTATTTACAAGTCCCACAATTCTATCTAATTACTTATAACAAAAAACATACTGAACTAAATTCATTAATTCATGCAAGAAGTCTGAAATATCACTTTCCCATTTTACCTTTTGACTATAAACACAATTAAAGAACTCAAATCACTTAACCAACATTATCAACATCCGATAGGGGTTAAACTTTATTACTTTAAAGCACAAGACCTTTACTTGATCACATTACGACTCGAAATCCCAAAATAAGAAACGTCCCGAAATTGGATGTTACACTATGATAGGCTAGACTTAGTCACCATGTTCGATTTTTTGGAGTCCTATAGGGTATTCGTCCCCTATATATAGGACCTCACAGGTCCCATTTACAATATACAAAAATCATATCTCTCTCCTCTCTCTCTTTCTCTCTCTCTCTCTCAATCAATCAATATTTCTTCCTCTTTTATGAGTATTCACTTTACGTTTATCGTTTTTCATAGCTATTGAAAAACCGATAAATCAGCATCAAATCCCGAGGTTTTACTATTTTGCTTACATCCCTAGAAGCGAAATAAAAACCCTTAAGGATAGGAGACCGATTCGTGCAATTTTCTACAATCAAGATCATCTTCTTTCAAGTTGGTTTTATTTTATTGTTTCGTCTTTAAATTTGTTCAACAACATAACAGTCTACTTCTACTCATTTTCTTACAATCATATCATGAATGATCATTTTGATTTCTGGACGAAACTCGGTAACAATATTAATAATAATTGAAATTATTATCTACAACATGTCGACGTTTAATCCTCAATATTATTAGTTAGTTGTTTGCTTATGTGAAAGTGTTTTGGATAATTAATCGTACATATTATCTATCCACACGTTTGTTTGTCATTACTAAATAACTCGTTATTTTATAATACTAATTATCGGATTCTTTAAAATATCAACTCTGAAATTTCAAATATATATATATATATATATATATATATATATATATATATATATATATATATATATATATATATAAAGACCCTTTTTATGAGGTGCCACCAAAATCAAATTCATATGCTTCCAACAGCGCCACGTAACCCATACCCTAATCGACGGAATTTACCAACGCGTTTTATCATTATGTCGGCTTAGACCTTCTCATGTCCAGAGAATTAAATCGTCATCCACCTCTACTTCCTAATCGGCAAGTACCGGTCATTTTTTCCTCCGGTCTATAAATATCAGTCCTCGTCAGGCATCTTCATCTTCTTGCGTATGGGATTGTCTTTCACTCATCGACTGGTATCCATCCCGACCCAGTATTTTTTTTTATTTTTTTTAGTTTCTGAAATTAGGGCTTTTGGTTACTAAAACCACACTCATATGTTCTTCCTTTTCATCGCATTGTCAAGGATTCCTTTTTTTTTCTTGGTTTATTGCTGTCATTCAGGAAGATATTTATAGGGTATACCCAATTGAACGGTTCGTTTTTTTAGACCGACTTCACCTTTTAGAAGCGATTTGGGTTTCTACAATCGATATTCTAGGCACCGCCCTAACATGGAATGTCTCTTATAATTCCCAAAGGCGGAGATTGGCAAAACTAACCCTGTTGAGATTGAGGTAGAATCAAATTCGTGCCTCGTTCTTCACTTTGGCGTTACCAGTTCAGTTCTCCTCGCCAGGTTTCTCCCACTGCTTCCCAATCCAATATGTTTTTGTTTTTAGCATCTCTAATTTTTGTTTTTTTGTTTTCTTCTCATTGATGCTTGGAATTTTATTTCTTACAGGGAAATTGCTTTCATGTGTTTTAAACTAGGCAGATGAATTTTTTCAAAGAAATTATCAATTCAAAACAAATAATCAAATAAAGGTCTTAGCATGGTGTAGTTATGTATTTGTCAAGAATTACTAATTATATTTGCATTATTCTCATCAATTTTTTAGATTAATGATTGGCTGCAGTATCTGATATTTATGTTTGTTTTGAAGGAAATAAGTATTCTCATGCATATTTGTTTTCTAGAATTATGGAGGGTGGTTATATAAAGTAATAAATAGATGTTGGAATCCTAATTCCTCATTTCACTCCACTCATGTCTTCCACCCACAAATAAAGTAGGGGACACCAACAAGTTGGTTGGGTCTCATGTTTATTATTATAGGATTGGAAATGATTTAGTCCATCTTATAAATACAGTGCATTATCAAGAGGGTAATACACACCAACACAGAGAAACAAAAACACACTGTAAACTAATTTGGTTTTTGAGTTATATTTCCAAATTAATCAAAGAGTAGTTTAATATATATTGTGTGCTATTACATTTCTGTGAAGCGTGAATTGGTATCAGAGCTCAAGAACAGGGGCCTTGAATTCAATACCTGGTGATCAAGAAGGACACCAGTAAAAGAAGATGTTAGACGTTGAAGATGCTGGAGGTACCGGTGCTGCTACACCTCTGGTCAGAATCAAAGAAATTGGAACCACATCAGTGGCTTGCCCAATGCTAAACCAGACCAATTACATGGTCTGGTCCCTGCGTATGAAAGTCGTACTCAGAATTTATAAAGCCTGGACCATAATCGATCCAGGAGAAGAGAAAAATGATGAAAAGAATAACCTGGCAATGGGGCTATTGTATCAGGCAATCCCCGAAGCCCTAATCATGCAAATAGGAGATGTCGATGAATCAAAAACCATGTGGGAATCGATTAAAGCTCGATACGTCGGAGCTGATAGGGTAAAGGAGGCGAGACTGCAAACATTAAACACTGATTTCGATCGGTTGAGAATGATCGAGACAGAGTCAATTGACTCGTTCGCCGGAAAACTCTCCGGTTTGGCTTCGAAATCTACCTCACTTGGTGAAACAATTGACGAGTAGAAGCTTGTAAAGAAGCTTCTGAAGGTTGTTCCCAGGCGATTCATCCATCTGGTGGCATCCCTCAAGCAGGTGCTCGATCTGAAATCCGTTGGCTTCGAGGACGTAGTCGGACGTCTGAAAGCGTACGAGGAGAGAATAAGGGAGGCAGATGACAGCGGAGAAGGAGGCGCGAAGGTGTTGTTTGCCTCGAGATCGAGTGGTAGCTCGAGCAGCGGCGGTGGCTGTGGCTCTTCAGGTGGATCGAGAGAGTCGAAGGGGAAATGGGCGAAATCGGGTGAAGGTGGGGGGGTTAATCGGAATAGATCCGGGTCGGGTGGAGGATCCGGGTCAGCAGGACCCAGTGGGTCAGGCCCAAGAGGAAACCGGCCCAGTTCGGCCCTGAACCATAATAAGCCCAAAAACAAGCAAAATTTCAATTCAGACTCGAACCAAAACCCGAAAAAAGATCTGTCAAAGATTATATGCTACAGATGCGATAAATTGGGCCATTACGCGTCCAAATGTCCGGACCGAATTCAAAAATTCCAAGAAAGCAATTTCACCGAGCAAGACGACGCTGATGAAACTGTATTTTTTCATGAAAAAGTGTTTCTAAATGAAGAAAAGGTGATGCCATCCAAATACAACTCACAAGACAACGATGTGTGGTATTTGGACAACGGGGCGAGTAATCACATGACGGGAAATCGCTCATTTTTCTCCGAACTCGACGAAGGAATAACCGGAAAGGTCAAATTCGGTGATAATTCGTGTGTCGAAATAAAAGGGAAAGGCTCAATTGTTTTCCAAGGAAAATCGGGGCAACAACGATTGATAACGGAGATTTATTTTATTCCGGATTTGAAAAATAATATTTTCAGTCTCGGACAAGCAACCGAAGCCGGGTGCGATATTCGGATGAAAGACAACTATTTGACAATGCATGATGCCGACAACTGCTTATTAATGAAGGTACAAAGAACTCCAAACCGCCTTTATAAAATACAGTTGCCCATTGGAGTACCTATTTGCCTTCATTCAAGACTAAGTGAAGACACGTGGCGCTGGCATGCAAGACTTGGGCACATCAATTTCGAGTCTATGAAGAAGATGTCCAAGAATGGTCTAGTTAAAGGGTTACCACATTTTGACAATGAAAATCAATTATGTGAGTCTTGTTTGGTGGGCAAGCAAACAAGAAAGTCATTTCCATTAATGACGACGTACAAAGCAACACGACCATTGGAGCTAGTTCACGGTGATTTATGCGGTCCGATAACACCATCAATGAAGGGTCAAAATCGGTACATTTTCACACTAATTGACGATTTTTCACGGTATATGTGGATTTTTCTCTTACAAGAGAAAAGTGAGGCGTTTTCACACTTCAAAAAGTTCAAAGCTTTGGCGGAGAATAAGCTTGGAAAGTCTTTGAAGGTGTTTCGAAGTGATCGAGGGGGTGAGTTTACCTCACTCCAGTTCAATTCATTTTGTGATCTAAATGGAATCAAACGTCATCTTACCGCCCCATATTCACCACAACAAAACGGTATTGTGGAACGAAGAAACAGAACACTTATGGACATGACACGAAGTATCATGAAGGCGATGCATGTTCCAAACTATCTATGGGGAGAAGCGGTAAAACACTCCACAAACCTGATCAACCGTGTTTACACAAGAGTACTTGGTAATACAACTCCGTACGAGAAGTTGTATAAAAGAAAACCTAATTTGGAGAACGTACGCATCTTTGGGTGTCTAGCGTATGCAAAAGTTGAACCGGTAAACGTGAAGAAGTTGGATGATAGATCAAGACCACTGGTGCATCTTGGTTCCGAACCGGGTACGAAAGCTTATCGTCTTTTTAACCCGGTTACACAAAAAATAATCGTAAGTCGAGAGGTTATTTTTAATGAAACCAAAGGGTGGAATTGGGTTAACGAAGCTACACCCGACAATGAAGAACTAGGATCATTCATAGTACCATGGGATTTACCGGAAGATAAGGCGAACAACAACCAAGGAAACGATGTAAACAACGAACCAATTGAACCAAACGAATCGGATCACGAGATTGAAGACGGAGTGGAGGTACAAGAAAATGAGCAACCAAGTCCGGTCAACAACAACGTAAACAATGTTCAAAACCAAAGGCCCACAAGACCAAAGGTGCTTCCAATTCGATTACGAGATTATGTACTTTATGTTGATGACATTGAAGAACTTCTCCTAGCAACCAATGACGAGCCGGTATCGGTTGAAGATGCGAAGAAAGAACCAGAGTGGGTCAAAGCCATGAATACAGAGATCAATTTGATCAACAAGAACAATACTTGGTCTCTCGTAAACAAGCCTATTGGGGTGAAGCCCATTGGACTCAAATGGGTGTTCAAGCTGAAGAAAAATGCAGATGGCACCATAAACAAACACAAGGCAAGATTGGTTGCTAAAGGGTACGTACAACAACCTGGTATTGACTTTCAAGAAGTATTTGCTCCGGTAGCTCGCATTGAAACCATACGGTTTCTCATTGCCTTAGCCGCTACCAATGGATGGGAGCTTCACCACTTGGATGTCAAGACGGCTTTCTTACATGGAGAGTTGAGAGAAACTGTCTGTGTGTATCAACCGGAAGGCTACATAAGGAAAGGCGACGAGCACAAGGTGTACCGTCTTTCAAAAGCACTATATGGTCTTAGACAAGCACCGAGAGCATGGAATACGAAACTTGATGGGATTTTGAAAGGAATGAAATTTCACAAGTACATGAAAGAACCATCCGTGTACCGGAAGAACGAAGGATCCAACTTGCTAATTTTAGCAATCTATGTTGATGATTTGTTTGTCACAGGTACAAATTTGAGCATGATCAAAAGGTTCAAATTTGAAATGTCCAAGAACTTCGAGATGTCTGATCTTGGAAGATTAACTTACTACCTGGGCATTGAAGTCAAACAGGATGAATCGGGGATTACAATAAACCAAGAAGCGTATGCACAACGCATTCTGAAGGAAGCCGGTTTACATGATTGCAATCCTACCCACATTCCCATGGATCCAGGAACCAAAATGTCGAAGGCCGAAGATGAACCCGAAATCGACCCGACACAATACCAAAAGTTGGTAGGATGCCTTAGATATCTCTTGCAGACAAGACCCGATATGGCATATGCGGTTGGAGTTGTTAGTCGATACATGCAAGATCCAAGAGAATCACATGGTGTTGCAATCAAACACATCCTAAGGTATTTACGAGGAACAACGGGATACGGAATCAAGTACGAGAGGATGGGACAAAATCGAATAATTGGTTACAGTGATAGTAGTCATAATGTTGATCCAGATGACGGAAGAAGCACAACTGGTCATATTTTCTACTATGGGTTGTCTCCAATAACATGGTGTTCGCAAAAGCAAGATACTGTTGCTTTATCATCTTGCGAGGCAGAGTTCATGGCAGCCACTGCGGCTGCATGTCAAGCAATATGGCTTCAAGATTTGCTGGGAGAAATCTTGAACAAAACGCAAGAGAAGGTGGTTCTTAGAGTTGATAACAAGTCGGCTATCGAACTAACAAAGAATCCCGTTTTTCACGGAAGAAGTAAACACATTCACACTAGGTTTCACTTCATTCGTAATTGCGTTGAAAAGGAACAAGTGGAGGTGGAGTACATTCCAGGTGAAGAACAAAAGGCCAACATTCTCACAAAACCGTTGGCTCGAACCAAGTTCAAGATAATGCGGGACTTGATCGGGATTGAAGACATCTCTAGAAGGACTTAGAGATTCGGGGGTGATTGTTGGAATCCTAATTCCTCATTTCACTCCACTCATGTCTTCCACCCACAAATAAAGTAGGGGACACCAACAAGTTGGTTGGGTCTCATGTTTATTATTATAGGATTGGAAATGATTTAGTCCATCTTATAAATACAGTGCATTATCAAGAGGGTAATACACACCAACACAGAGAAACAAAAACACACTGTAAACTAATTTGGTTTTTGAGTTATATTTCCAAATTAATCAAAGAGTAGTTTGATATATATTGTGTGCTATTACATTTCTGTGAAGCGTGAATAGATTTGTACAAAAATTTGGTTCCTTATCCTTTATTTTTATAAAAATTTAAGGACATGAGCAATGGAAAAAAAATTGAAGTTAAGATATAATAAAAGCGCACTTGAAGCTTTATTGTCAGTTGCTACTTACAAATATGGGTACCTAAATCCACACCGGACTGCTAATCAACAGAGTAAGATCATTATTTTGTCCATTGAGAAATTTTTAGGCATTTACACATTGTGTTGTTTCAAGTTTTATTTTCAAAAGAAAGAGCATATCGCAAGAAGGTGAATATATTATCTTTTCTTCTGAAAGTGTTAGTGGTGTTGTGGATGAATTGTAATCAATAAAACAAAGGAGTTGATTGTCAAGTGGGTGGATTAAACAGAGTCCATGCAACAAAATGGCAATAAGAAAAACCCAAATGGTTCGGAAAGGTCTTCTTTTGAGTTGCAGGTGTGAATAACAATGTTTCATTTGGATCAAATAGTAATTAGGTAATATTTACTATTGGCATGTTCAGCCAATTAGATTACTAGGTGTTTGTTCTACTTACCTCTTATGCTTTTGTTGGTAGTCACTAAACAGTTCCATTCTGCCATCATATCCAGGAAGGAAAGAAAGAAGCAGAACCATGTCAGCCCTCAAAATTTATAATCAATGGACATGCACTTCAAATTTATACTGGCTTGAAAAAAAATGAAAAGAAAAGCCTAAGCATTCAGCTCCCTTCATTCCATTCCAGTCCTTCATGCCACAAATATAGAGTCAAGCATTCACAGTAGCACATGCACCGTGTGTTGTGTGTGTGTGTGTGTGGTGTACATTGAATGACACATGATAACCTGTTTAGTGTGGAAAATTTGATAATTTTCTAGGAAGGAGGCTTCAGGGCTCAAAGATGAGAAGATACAAGAACTTGCAACTCAGGTAAAGTGTGACCTGGGTGATATTTGAAAATTTAATAATTGTATTTCAATTGTATACTATTGGACTAAGTTGTGAACTGATGAGGTTAGCCGAGTTTTAAATTGTTTTAGATTAAGAAATTTCGCTTGCATTATTACTAAAGTAGAAAATAATATTTTAATTATCAATTCAACATTCTTTAATATCCATATTTCCAAGTGAAAAATCTTCCCTTATTTTAGTTTTTGTTTATATTTTTTGAATTCTTTTTAACTAACCGTTTTCTCTTTTAGTTAATTGTCTGCTACTTTGTTTATACATATGAATATGAATGTTTGTGGACTTATTTATATTTTTTTATTGTTTTCTTTTCCTTTGTTTCAATCATTAATTGGTTTTATTTTATCACAAGAGGCAGGAAGAAGAACACAATGCTTGTGAACTATTTTTGAAGTAAAACCTAGCCTATGTGGTAGAATGACACCCTATACATTTAAGTTCTCATTTGCTAAAATCATGAAGTACCAATCTACTCCCTCCTCTGCATCGACAATTGGAAGCCATCAAAACCCTAATATTCGGTTATCAACAACTGACAGCCGCCCGTTACGATAAAGGTTTCAGTTTATGATTTGTGGAATTAAGTTTGTTGCAATGAGTTTTGACCGGTAAGAAATTATAAAGTTTGTGATTGTTCTTCCCTACTGTTGAAGGTAAAGATGTAACATCTTGCAATGTACTTTCATTGTTATGTTTATATAATAGCAACCTACTTTCAGATTTACATGTTTAAAATATTTTACATTGAATATTCTAGCAAAATATCCACATATTAAGGTTGATATATGCAATATTTATTGTAGTTATTTGTATGTGTAAAATTGTAAGAATAGCAATTCACTTTACCCTTCATACCACTTATAGGCAACAAACTTTTTTTTACGCATACTCGCCAAGGGTAAACTGACCGAAAATGGATCCTAAAAAACTGTATTTCTTCAATTCATTGTAGAGAGGGTCCTAAAATTGGAATTACTGGATGAGGATATGAAGCAAGAAGCAATAAATAACTTCTCTTCTATAAAAAAGAGAATTAAAACCAAATTGGATTTGGTGGCAACATACGACACCCATTTATTAATCTTCCTAGATATTCTTGAACAGAGGCTAAACATTATTTATCTTTTAATTACCATCTTATTCTTCCCCTGTAGGTTATGTATCATTCACTCATTTGGTTTTATTTTGATTTTAAGTTATTAGTGATACTAATTAGAGCATCATGCAACATTTATTTTCTTTATGCAAGAGAGTTGTTTTAGTTTTCAATTGGATAGAATTAAAAATTATTGAGAACACCTGTGGGAAATTCTTCTCCTGCAATTACATTGTGTCTGTAAGTAAGGTTTCTTGATTGTCAGTCACTACTTATATGTGGGTGTGTTTGTAAATTTATTTATTGGTATTTTGGTTCCACTTATTATTATTGATTTAAAATCTATCAGATTCGGGATATTGTATATGTATTGAAGAAATCCATACCCTCTCATCTTTTTTCATCACATCTTACTCTATCGCATGCACTCCAATTGTTTGTGAAAATGCCATTATCAGTATTTTGTTAGTAATACATCTCTTCCTTTTTTGGGTGTTTTTTAGGTTGCAATATTACGTAGGACCAATGATCGAAATATGGAGGCCACATAATTCACGTGTTGTTCTTCCTGGATTCTTTAACAAAGGCCAGACAATGTTTACATTTGATTTCAATCTTATGCTTTGGTTGTATGTTCATTGCCATGCTTTCATCCCTATTATTTAACAGAGTAAAAGTACAATCCGTATATTGGTAGTAAGATGTAAATTGTTGTTTCTAAGTATAAAATAAAATACTTTGCTATTATCAGTAAAAAAAATGTAGGTATGTTTCTTTTATGGGTTTTGGAAGCCTTTCATGAAAGGAAAGTAGTTTGTGAGATCGATAATGGCAAACATGCTTCTATTCTTTAATATTTTTTTCTTTTGTTGAAGGGTTTAGGGTTTGTAGATATGTTAGAACTTTTACTCTTAATTGAGAAAATCGTAGGAATATTTTGATATCATCATTTTTAATGCGAGAACCATGGATATGTTGCGTGATATGTTCATCCTGATGAAAAATTATAAATTTGTTACAAAAATTTTGTCTTCTATTCAAATGAGTGAACTACATGTTGACAATTCTATTCACTTGCTCATCATAGTACTTGTTGAAGGCCGCACTAATTGTTTACATCAATCATCATGTTATCCCAGAATGGACTAAACATCAAGGCAAGTATTTTTCAGTATTTATTTATTTGTCGCATAACCTTTGACGTAGCAAATTCTTAGTCAATATACTAGAAACCACCGTCCCACTAATTTTTGACATGGACTAAACAGAATGTGTTGTCATTTACAAAACGTGCATGTAAGAATATAGATACACCAAAAGAGTGTGCTCAACTAATTTTAGTTGACAAGTACCATAGACCTTTATTTTTATAGCATTCTAATTTTGTTCTTTTTATTACATCTATGTACTTATCCAACATGTTATTATAATATAACTTAATTTTATTAATACCCAATTTACCCTCCACTGCTCTTGCTTAGCACATACCTTATATTAATTTAATGTTGGGTCATGAAACATTTTCATTTTTTAAGGTTATTGTTGAAATACATGTTTCTTTTGATTTTAGATTTACCACGTGAATCCTGTTGATTGACATATATGGTTCAAGTTATATGGACTACTTTCTAACCGAGATGTTGATAGATTATTAAGTCATGCTATATCATAGGTGCATATAATTCATCCAATTTGGAGGCAAAGCCATAATTCAATATTATGTTAGATTTGATATAAGCGTTGTAGTTTGTGATTCATTTTAAATTCATCAAATAGAAGGGCATTGTTGTCATTTCTTTTTTATATTTATTATGTGTGATATAGTAGTACTGATGGTTCTCTTTTTTATAATGCAGTTGGCAAATGCATCCAAAGAATACAATTATCTCAATAATATAGGTAAGGAGGACTTCATGCTGGTGTTATCATAGTTTCATGACATTTAGATGTAAATTTCAACATAAATGGGGACACGTTTGGTATGAAATTTGATATCAATATGCCACTACTATATCATTTTTCAGCCAATTATTGTTAGGTCTATATGCAAGAATTAACATTACATTTCACTTATTTGTGTATTATTATATATAGCATTTTGCCTTCATTCTTTCTATCACTAAATTGTACTTGTAATTTTTATGTTACAAAAGTATTTTACTTTGAAAGCATGTCAACAAAATTTAACTCATGTAAACTTCAAGAACTATATTTATACTTTGCTTTATATTAAGCTTATTATAATTTCTTTCGAAATACCCAAATTGTCCTTCTCGGGCCGTGCTTAGCACGGGCCTCAAACGTTACTAGTATATATATATATATATATATATATATATATATATATATATATATATATATATATATATATAAAAGACCGATCAAATAAGAAGAAATCTAGTCCATTCGAAATGATCTACAAGATAAGCAATATGAGATGGTGGTGCTAAATAAAATTTTTAAATGTTACTTAGACATTTGAATTACAAATTTCTTCAAACACATTAATATTTTTATTAATATTTTTCTTAAGTTCGGCTTTTATCGCCATCTCAAATGCTAATAAGTAATAATCATGTGATCATTGACTCATTTCAATAGTTATCTACAAATTAAATAAATTTTATAAAAGATTGGCTTTTAGTTAAAAATTACTAACTCTATACTTATTGCAACGATGATACGAGGTAATAGACAATTAGAGGTGTGCCAAGGGTCTTTATGATATAAAATGAATTGATGAATAATTGAAGACAAAGAATGGTTTTTAAATAAATATACGCATCTAGATGGTTGTTACTATTAATATTATTTTTTATTTTATGAGTCTACGTGACAATAATTTTATATTTGTTATTAAAGACAAAATGTTATAATTTAAAAATCTGTAAATGCTCTTTACACATTTTAGAGCCTTTTTTTCTTATACCCGTATATATGCCCCATACAAGAAGAGGTCAGACAATATGACGTATGAATATGTGAAATGAAGACTTTATGTTGCCATAGGGACAGAAAAAGAAGTCACACGACTGCCAATGGTTTGGTAAAACTATGGGCAGTATACTCATAATCTTATTCCTTATTATTTTTATACTTTTTATATTTTTTTTCAATTCAATGTAAACAATAAGGTGGTGTTTGTTTTTTGTCTGCAGATCTGCGTGGTCTCTTTTGTCTGCGCCGCGCAGACCACGCGCAGACATTAGCATTGGCAGACTGTTTGTTTTTTTTGAAGACTGCAGACCTAAAAATGTCTGTGCGCCCTCTTCTTGGCGCAGATGTGGACCATAGTCTTCTAACATCTTCAGCCATCTTCTAGCTTTAAAAAAACACATATATCTTCAATTTTTTTAAGTTTTTTATTTATTTATATTTTTTCCAACTTTATTAATGATAAACAATTTGAAAAAAAAATTACAAAACTTAAAAAAAAAACGTTCCACGATACAAACATGATGTTTTTGACAAATTTATAAATAAAGTTTTATTACAATAATAGTCGTTGAAGTTGTTTATATAAATATGAAAAAAAAAATCATAATATATTCTTATATTTTTTTGCCAAATTTTATAAAACATTATTTAATACAGTATCGTCAATTTCCCGGGAAAATATTTATGGTACGTTTTTAATGGATTTAATTGAAAAAATCGAAGTTTATTTCCATCCATTTATGTATCAAATTCTTTGATCCCTAATTATAATGTTTAGTTATAACTTTGCAACCAAAATTGTTGGTTTTTATCAAATATACACATTAATTCATACCATTTTTATTTTTATTTTTATACAATAATAGATAAAAGTTGATCTAGATTTGTTAATTATTTATAACAAGGTCATAAAAATATTAAAAAATCACTTTGAAGTTAAAAAAATTCAGTTCATTTAGATTTCAGTTTATTTTAGTAGCCCGCAGATGTTAAAAAAACAAACAGTCTTCTTTTTTCAGACTGCAGACGTTTGGTCCACCTCTTCTACTGCAGAGGTCTACAGATGTGGTCCGCAGACTGCAGACATTTTGTATCAGAAAAAACAAACAGCACCTAAGAATGTGCAATCCAAACCGGATCTGGAACCAATAGAATTGGGAATCGATTGATAGGTAAAATTAAAACCACATACCGCACCGCCATAGCCTAAACCGGTTCCGTTGACGGTGTCGGTTTTCAGTGTCAAAACTAGGTTCTTCCCATAGTTATTTTCCAACCGTCTATTGTATAGTTTTTACCATTTTGCAATTATATTCAATTTCTAACTTTTAAATAAAAAATAAACTAGAGTCTTACATCTTTCAAGTGAAATCCACCTCATATTTATTGAATTTTTCTATGATTTTATACGATTTTAACAATACAACAATTACCAGATTTCAACAATGACATTTTCCAACCCTATGTTCAAGCATTTTTGTAACCATTTTACATTCAAAATCAGTTTGTATTTTTTAAATAAAAATATAGCAAACTCTTATATATTCCAAATTGCACCAATATAATGTTCATTAGATTTTCCTATGATTTTATATGATTTTTACAACACAACATAATATACAATTTTTATGTCCATTTTTAGATCCGGTTCAGCCCGGTTTTTTCAGTGTAACCCGGAACCGGAAAAACCAAAATCTAAGAGCCTTTTATTTACTAAAAAACCGATCCGATCAGGTATTGATTCCGATCTATGGCCGGTTCGGTTCGCTCCGGTCAAAACAATCTAAATGCTCATGCCTAATAAACAATGGGAGAATGACGCAACGGCCCTATTATGTATTTTGACTTTACCTTTTCGGTCCCTAAAGTTTTTTCTTGCCTTTTAAAATAACAAACTGTTTTTTGTCGGATCGATTTGGTAATTTTTAACAAAATGAAGGGGTAACTCGGTTACCCCTTTGCCACATCACACACACACACACACACACTCTCTCTCTCTCTCTCACACACACACACACATAAATCACCACCATCCTCCTTTTCTTTTAACAACACCATGACTTCTTCCTCATCTTTCTTCACGTGTAATTCCATCAGTTTTTTTTTTTTGAAATCCAAAGATTGTAAAGGAAGAGACTAATAATATGAGGCTCACTGGAAATTCATATTATTCGGACAACAATAGCAATGGCAGGAAAGACGAACATGATGGGTGGAGGTTCTTCGTAAGCGAGCGACATCTAGGGTTCTACGATGGTGAACTTATCGTCGATTAGGGTTTCGTCGTCTGCCTCCGCCTTCGTCCCCAAATCCAATCACAGGTTCCTTTATCCTAATTATTTGTTGATAACGATAACACTTGAGAGATTGATTCAGAGAGAGCACCAGATCGAACGATATCCACTGCATCTTCAAACACATATACTTATGCTCGATCTTCTATGATTTTTCTTGCCTAAATCGTGTTTTATTGTTTCATCAAATCGATTGATTTTTGTAATCGACAACTGGAAATTGATTGATGTATTGAATATTGACTATATTATTGAAATTTTGGTGAAGAACGATGATGAATAAATGTTTATGATCTAAAAATTTGTGATTGATCATGTCGATTTGGTTTTTGTCGACTGCCAGAAGAGATAAAAGATTGTTGAAATTGAATGTTTGATCTGAAAAATCAATTGGATTATTGGTTTTGTTGTTTATCGAGAGTGGTGAAATTGTTGGTTAGCTTTCGATTCAAATTCAAAGCTTGAAAGAAAAGTCAAAATTGGTTTTTGTATCATGTTTGGATTCAAATTATAGTCTCAAAAAGTCCATCCCTTAGTCGTCGGTTATGGGTAAAGGCCGCGTCGGCATCTAATCCCTTTGTATATAGATCGATCGTAGATGGAGATGAAGGATTTAATTGGATTTTTTGTCCAGTTGGGTTTTTGGTTTATGTGTGTGCGCGCGCGTATGTGAGAGAGTGGCGGGAGACATGGACAAAATGTGAAGACTGAGGTGGATTTAATTCAAGTTTTTTAATTAATTAAAAGTCATTTGTCCATGAAACTGCTAATGGTAGGTCAGAGGGACCAAATAAGCAGGTCACTAACAACTTTTTTCCCTTAAAAGGCATGAAAAATACTTAGGGGACTGAAATAGTAAAGTCAAAATACATAATAGGGCCGTTGCGCCATTTTCTTAATAAACAATAAATTAATTGTGTTCTATGAAAGATGATAAGAGATCAAAAACATGTATCCCACCTTTTCAGGGGCAGATTCGAGTGGTTTCTGGGGTGTCCCAGATCACTACTCCGTTTTAACTTGTTAATGTAAAAAAAATTTGTTTAACTATCAACGTGCAACTACTATTTTATAGATAAAAAAATGATACAACAAATATTAGCCACCCTTCCCCATCCCAAAAAAAGTAAATAAATAAATAATAATAATAATAATAAATCATAAAACAATAGCCAAAGCTAAATAAAATATTAGCCCAAACTCATTACTCATCAAACCTATGACCCATCATTTTAAAAGAAGAAGAAGAAATCAATGATCGCCTGTTGTTGTTGAAATGCTGAACGACAACATGAAAGAAAAAAACTCACTGGGTTGTGATTCTTTGAAGCTATAATCGATTCCAAGTTCCAACCAAGATCCAAGCTATTTCAATTTTGAGCCTGAACTTCCAAGAAAATCGTTTTTGAATGGCTCTCTCTAAACCCTACAATGAAACAAATAAGTATTTATATTTTAGGTTTATGCAATTAGTTGCTTTTTTTTTATTGAAATTACTTAATGTTTAAGTGGACTTACTAGTTGTTTACCTTGAAGTTAGTTGTTGACTTCTTGTTAGACTTGTTTCCATTGATTATTTTCCATGATAAAGTTTTTGAAGACGGATTTGCGTAACAAAATAGTTAATGATTTTTGAACGATGTCATGATTTGTTATGTTGAAAAAGAAGCTCTTACGAGAGTGAAGATCGAAGATGTAATGGATCGGTTTCAAAAAATGTGCACACATAAATGTCAAATTTAAAATTTAAGATGTAATTGATCGGTTTATTGTACTAGTACTTTTAATTTTTTTTAATGTTATTATATTTGGTCGAAAAAAATTGGATGCCTCTACTGTTGTAAGTTACTTCGTTCGCCAACACCTTGTGTTAGTTATTAGGACGATAATTAGAAATCAAAAGCACATACCCAAAAATCCAAAATGATACTTGACATTTTCAATTCCCGGGTTATTTTTTTATTATGAGTATAATGAGACATTCAAGGTTTCTAGGTGTGAGAGATCAAAATCATCTGACCTACATTATCCCACTTTTTGGGATAAAAAAAATAATGTTACTCTTCTCTCCTACACATTACTCTCATATTATATATATATATATATATATATATATATATATATATATATATATATATATATATATTAAATCCAAAGGAGCTTAGGAATAGTATTCTTTTAGGCTTTAGGATTTTGCCACAAAAGTTTGTTGAACTTGACACTTTTAGTTCCTAAAGTCAATTTTTACATTTTTGCCTTTTGATTAAGTTTTTGTGCCTTAAGGTTTTTGCCACAAATCTTTAATGACTTTGACACTTTTAGTCCTTATATTCAAAGGTATTACATTTTGGTGTTTTTGCCACAATTCTTTAATGAATTTGACACTTTTTGTCCTTGTAGTCAAAAGTTTTACATTTTGACATAAAAAACACAAAAAAACCTCCTTTAAAATTTTGCCAACATATTTTCCCAACGTTAACAACTTTAATATTATTGCCACAACATTTTGGATTTTCTCCACCAGTGTCCCTTTTTTTCGTTGTACACTTTTGACATCTAATTTTAGGAGTTGTCGACTTTCTTCCCTATTTATGGTGATTTACAATTTCAGCACATATCTTTTAAAGTTTGCCGATTTTTTCCATATTACCCCAAAAGCGGCATAGCCGCGAGTTCTTTACTAGTATGTATAAAAATCGAAGTGAATTTCGACAAATTTAATTTATAAAATTTGTAAACATTGATCATAAAATTAAATTTGATATTCATATTGTTAGAAAATAAAGGTGGAAATAGAATAGATAATCACTGGATTCTTCAAGGATCGCGTCGGTTCACTTTCCGAATCGATATTTCTCCCCTAGGTTTGGGTTACGAGAAATTGGACTTTGGATAATCCTTAAAGGAAAAATCAAGATTCTAGACACAAAAAATTTATCAAGAACCAGAATATGGTGTGTGTAAACTTTGTATATTTCAAAAGAACCCAAGAGAAAAACTGATCTCTCTCCCCATTCGAACTACTTTTGGATAAATCAGTTAAGGAGTTAAACGAAATTACATCGAACCCCTGAAAACTCAATAATTTCTATTATGGTCCCTCTAGTAATTTTGTATTTTTATTAACCCGCTGACCGGACACCCGCCAAGGGGGGTTGTTCCTTAGAACCCCGCGAGGGGGCGTAACCCCCTTGACCCATGCTCTTTTACTCATACCAGGATTAATCTAGACTAAAACAATTGTTCACTCCGCCGATTCTGGTGGGATGTCAAGTCCACCAAGCAAATTACACCATTTGTTTGCAAATAAAACGTAATATAATGGTAAAAAGGGGTATCGATCCTCGGGGAAATGGTTGTATTCAATCACCAATACAATCTAAAAGAACTATTGTAAATAAACTAACTAACTACAATTAAACTAAAAGAGGGGGGTGTTATGATTGCTTGAAAACTAAAAGACTTGAATAACTAAAGACTTGCAATTAAGCAAGATAGTGAGATGCTCAAATGTTGGGAACAATTGGTTAACCAAGGCAATTCAACACAATGAACATTTGTGTGCTTATCATTAGGATCCAACATGAAGCTTATCATTCATCCCAAATTGGTTATAGCAATCATGAAGCATGATATGCCAAGATTCCTCTTAGGTAGTATGGAGGTTGGGGAAGCCCATAACACACCTTCTTAATCAAGATCAGGGTTTAATTGAAGCAATTGAACCCAAGAAGTTAATTAGCCTTAAGAGAGAAGGAATCCTCAATTCCTAGAGGATGTCAATGCTTACACATCCATAAAGGAGCTATGATTCATAAACTAGAGATGATTTTTACCATCATAAAGCCCTTGTTCTAAGTTAATTCAATGATTCAATGCAAAACCAAAGAAATAAACTAACAATAGCTCATTCAAGTGCCAAGCTCATGATCAAAGCATTAAACAAGCATAAGAAATATGATCTAGAACCATAAACATAAGATAATTGATAATCTAGCATGAATCCTTCAAAAACCCACAAACATTCAAAGGTTTTAACCAAAGTTAACCAATATAAAGAGTTTAGCCACTCATGGCAATAGAACAACAATCACAAAAGTCTAATTGCATAAAGAAACTACCAAAAATCTTGGAAAGATGAAGAGAAATGAGTCTTGAGCTTCAAAAATCGCCTCTCTCAGCTCTCTAATGGTGTCAAATCAAAGTTATGGCTGCTAGATCTGATCCCCCAAGGTTATGGCAAGCCAAATGACCAAAATGCCCAAACTGGGCAGTTGCGCGGGTACCCGCGCGACGAAAATTCCACCCACGCAAATGTTGCTGTAATGCTATTGGTCCTTCATTCCACCACTCCACCCTTCCACTACCAAAGATTCCTTTGGTCCCCTCCATATCCATGTGATTCAAATCAGCCAATCATCTTTTATCTTCAAATGTGGATGCTCCAAACCCAAAATTAATTATCCATGATCCATCTTCACAAGCCCACTTCATCCAAACCTTTATCTTTTTAAGCCTAAATCTTCTTTGGTGGATCCGCCAAGCCCAATAGCGCCTTTAGAGCCCACAAGTCCGTCTTCACTCTAATCCACAACCGCGATAAGCTCCAAAACCCTGCAAAATTCCTCATGCAACATAAAAAACACCCGGTACGATCCATACTAAAGAAAAATAAATAAAATACAATGCAATGCAATAATGATAAAAAGATCTAAAAATCTAAAATAAACTAATAAAAACAAGGAAATAAAATAAGCTATCAAATCACCCCAAGCTTAAACCTAACTTGTCCTCAAGTTAGAACAAGACTAAAATGAGCTCGGGATGAGCTAAACTAAAAAGGAAAAAGAAAGGTACCATAGAACTTGGTCAACATTAGTCAACATGGTCAGAATTAGTCCTTCATGGACCCTACGCATCCTAAAAATGTTCCCCGCTTTAGAGCCATAAACCACATTCTCAACCACTTGATGGGCGAATAGATCACGACTGGATGCAGTCGCGGTGTGCAAGACAAAGGAAACAGAGATGTGCCCAGTGGGGGCACTTTAAATCACCAATGTAGACCATAATGCACGAAGGAAAGGCACCTCTTCACACACTATGATTCCTACATTTGTCAGGCTAAAGTGTATAGTACGAAATAGGGTTTTGCAGCGCGGCCTCCGGGTAAACATCCGGTTTCAGAGGCTTCTCCCTTGTACTGTCCTTTACAGTCTACCGTCTGATCGTCAAGGCCCTTTCTCACCAAAAATCAAAAAATAAAATAAAATAATAAAAATTCTACTTAACCTAAACTTAAACCTAACAGCTTAAATCTTCAATCTTGAACTTCTGTTATTTGGTCTTCAGCCTCTTTGTTGTTTGATATTCAGCCCTTTTTTTTTTAACTAAAGCCTTGAACTTGGATTCTTGTTCTTCTTTTTGTGTTGCTCTTTTTCTTCATTTTTTTTCTTCTTTGATTTTGTTGCTTTTCTTTAATCTTCTTCATTGTTTCTTTTTTTTTTGTCTTCACTTTTCCAATTTCTTCATTTTTTTGTGTTTTCTTCTTTGAAGGTCTAAGGAATTTCACCATGTAACATAGGATGGAGGCTAACATGAACACCTAATGATCATTGACAATGTGCCAAGATCAACTAAAAAGGGTGGGGAATGACTCAAAAAATGGGTGTTACCGAAAAGACTTGGTCCCAAAAAATGTGAATTGGGGGACCCACTTCAAAGTTCATCAAGCACCTCAATGCAAGGTGTGATAAACAAAATCTATCTAACTATCTACTCTAGACTCCTAAAAAAAATAACCTATCTTAAAAAGGTGGTGAGAATCTAACTAAGCAAGGCTCGGACGAGACTCGGGAGTACTAAGGGGTACTCCCTCCAAAACCAAGATGTGAGTCTTCAATATCTTCAATGTACCTTACCAGGCTAATCTTTGCTCGCACACATCGGTTTGACCAACCACATCCCTCCGCACCTAGACCCAATCAAGCTACCTGCATCTGACCCCCACACAAGCGGTCTTAAAATGGTCTGTGAGGCTCAAAACGTGTCCCACTTATCAAATACAAGGAATTCCATATCAAGACCCGGGACCAATCTATGATTCAATACTTATGACTCGGTGGTCTGGTACCTGTAGGGATGAGAAGACAAGAGAGAACAAAAATGCATGAGCTTAAACTAGAATGCATCTAAAAAGTATGAAAATTAGAAAAGAAAGAAACAAAATATGCAATATTTTTGAAATTTTTATGCAATTTTTATGAATGACCTAAATGAGTTACTCTAAATGCAACTATATACAACCTAAATGCAATAAAAAAAATAAAATATAAGAATACCTCACCCCAAGCTTAAAATTAAGCATTGTCCTCAATGCTTAGGATGAGAGTAAGGAAGGATCATACCGGGATCAAGATGGAGGAGGCCCGCGAGGACGGTATGGAAGCAACACATGGGTCGCATAATGATGCTTGGATGGAGTTCTTGGCCGCCTAAATACACATGGTTGAAAGCTTGGTCGCACAAAGGACACATATGAAATGGCTCGAAATTTTCTTATGAAATGACATATTTGCGCGGGTACCCTCGCAAACTTTGCGCGGGTGGGGGGCAGTCGCGCGCACACATCAGAATACATCCCATGTTGGGGTAATTTTCGAGCTCGGATTTGCGCGACTAGGGTTGGGTCGCGCAAGGGCTGCGCGGGTGGCAGTTGGTCGCGCAAACATTTGCGCGGGTGAGGAACCGGTCGCGCGCATACATCAGAATGCATCCCATGTGGGGGTAATTTGGAACTCGGAATCTGTGCGGCTGGAGGCCGGTCGCGCAAAGTCTGCGCGGGCACCCACGCAAATTTCAAATTTTAGCATTTTTCAAACTTCACCAAGATCATTGCAAGACTTCCATATGCTTATTTTTAGACCAACTTCAAGCTTAGAAACACCCAAAACTTCAAGTGGAGATTATTTATTTACAATGCATTTATTTAACGTCTTTGCCAAGACATAGCTCCGCTTCCGTCAACCTTCGTAATTCGGATTTTCCAATGTTATGTTGTCGAATTCTCCCATGTCAAAGCCTTCATAAAATGGTTTCAAACGGTACCCATTCACTTTGAATATTTGATTTGTTTCCAAACTCTTAATTTCAACCGCACCGTGATCAAACACTTTTATAACAATAAAAGGTTCGTGCCATCGAGATCGCAACTTTCCCGGGAATAGCTTTAAGCGTGAATTATAAAGAAGAACTTTTTGACCCGGAATAAAGTGTTTTGGGGTTATGTGCTTGTCATAAAATGCATTTTTCTTCTCTTTGAACCTTTTGAACCTTTTAATTATCTTCTTCTTGATCACTTCCATCATTGGATGATTCAATCTTCTTTGAGCTTCCCTCTTAGGCTTACAATCATCTGCCATGAGTATCTTGTTTGTGCATACATTAGGGCTTATCTCGTTTATTGGCTCAATCACATCAACCCGATACAATGGAGAAATGTTGCTAGGGTACCTCATTGCTTCAAAGATGTTGAAGTGAATGGTTTCTCCATCAAACTCCATAGTTATCTTTCCTTTATGGACATCAATGATTGTGTGAGCGGTATGCATGAAAGGTCTTCCAAGGAGGATCATAGATGATGTGGAAGGAGTCGTCTCTTCAATATCAATGACATAAAAATCCGCGGGAAACACAAGTTGATTAACTTGTACTAACACATCCTCCAACACTCCTCTTGGAGACACACTTGACTTGTCCGCTAATTGAATGATGACTCCGGTTTCTTCCAAAGGACCAACATTGAGAGATTGAAAAACCGAATATGGCATGACATTGATTGAGGCTCCAAGGTCTAACATGGCACTTTCAACATGTAAATCACCAATGGTACAAGGGATAGCAAATATTCCCGGATCCTTGCATTTGGGAGGTAACTTCTTTTGGATAACCGCAGACACGTTTGCATTGACTTGAATCTTTTCATTCGCTTTGAATTTTCTCTTCTTGGTGCATAAATCCTTGAGGAATTTTGCATAACTTGGAATTTGCTTAATAGCATTCAAAAGTGGAATGTTGATTTGGACCTTGCGAAAAGTTTCAAATAATTCATTTTCTTCCTCTATCTTCTTGGAAAAGGCTAACCGGGAAGGGAAGGGTGGTGGTATGACCAATGGCTTAATAGGCTTGTTGGAATATTCGGGTTGCTCAATGTTTGGAACAACCAGTTCCTTTGGAGGAACTACCACTTTCGAAGGTTCAACAACAATAACCTCATCCTCTTCTTCTCTTGAAACTCTTTTGGGGTTGCTTTCTCCAAGTGTTTTCCCACTTCTCAAAGTTATGGCACTCACATTGGGATTCTTCTCGGTTTGAGATGGAAGTTTTCCCCTTTGTTCCATCTTGTTGAGAGCGGTGGCCAAGTCTCCAATTTGTGCTTGAATGTTTGAGAAAGTGTTCTTGGTCTCTTGTTGAAATTGGGTTTGGCTTTGAGCAAGAGAAGTGACAAGTTCTTGAAGGCTCATTTGGTGGGTACCACTTGATTGGCCTTGTTGATGACGTGGTTGGTAATTTGGAGGGGTATAAGAAGTTTGTGGATATGGAGGTTTTTGAGAGGGGTATTGTGGATGTTGAGGTCTCATCAAAATGTTTGGTGGATTTTGCTTTGGTGGGTATGGGTTGTTTGGGTTATTCCTCCAATTTGAGTTGAAATTGTTTTGAAATCCCATGGGTCTTGGTTGACCTTGATATCCGCCCATTGCATTCACATCCTCCGGTTCACTTCCAAGTGTGGGGCATTTATCTGTATAATGCCCCGTCATGGCACAAATACCGCATACCATCAATTGTTGACCACTTCCCACCACCATTTGACTTAGCACATTAGTCAAATCCAAGAGCTTTGATTCCAAGTGTTGAGTGTTGCTAACTTCACCAACCACTTGTGGATAATTTCTCTTCATTTCATTCCGAGTCCGAAAGTTCCTTTGATTTTGAGAAATGGTTCCAAAAAGTGATCTTATCTCTTGAGAGGTTTTGTTGAAGATGTCACCACCACTTAAAGCATCAATCATCCTTCGATCTTTTTCATTCATACCCTCATAAAATTGTTGAAGAAGTAGTTGTTCGGGAATGTTGTGTTGAGGACAACTAGTACACAAGTTGTTGAATCGCTCCCAAAAATCATGAAAAGTCTCATTCTCCCCTTGACGAATCCCCAAAATGTCACTTCTTTGACTTGATATCCGGGAGGTGGGATAGAACTTGCTATTGAAGGCTTTGAGTAACTCTTCCCATGTGTGGATAGATCCCGGTGGTAAGTTGAATAACCACTCTCTAGCTTTATCTTCCAAGGTGAGCGGGAAGGCGGTTAGCTTGAAATCATCCAATGTCACATTTTCGGGCAACATGCTAACACATATCATATGAAAGGACTTCAAATGCCTTTGACGATCTTCTCTATCCAAACCATGGAACTTGGTGAGTTGATGTATGAAACTTGACTTCAATTCAATCCCTCGGCAGTTTGCGGGATAAACAATACCAAGAGGTGTGTGAGTAACATCCGTCTCCATCATTTGTCGAAGTGTCAACTCTTGAGGGGGGTTGGGTGGATTGGGGTTATTGGGATATTGTTGCAAGTAATTGGATGGTTGTTGGTAAGGTGGATATGGGTATGGTTGATGATTGTAGATCGGTGGTGGATAAGGTTGGTAGTTAGGGTATTGGTTGTAGGGAGGTTGTTGTTGGGGGTACATTGGGTTTTGGTATATTGGAGGGTGTTGGTAATTGGGTTGATTTGGGTAATGTACTTGTTGAACTTGAAAAGCATTGTTTTGAGGTTGGTTGTTTTGGTGGAATTGTTGGTTTTGTGGTTGTTGATAATTGGGTTGGTTTTGAGGAGGGGCTTGATTCCAAGGTGGCATATCAATGAGAGGTTCTTGTTGTTGTTGTCTTGGTTGTTGGGGTGGGGTATTGACATCTTGATTGTTTGGGTTGGGATTGTGAGGTGGAGTGTGATTCATGGCTATGTAGTTTTCAAACGGAATATCTTCAAAGGATTGACCAACAATTAGAGAATTCGGTTCGGTGTCGGTATCACTTGAAGTGTGAACTTGATCTTCTATGTTGATTAGTGGAGAAGATGAAGAAGCTTGAACTAGTTGTTGTTGTTTTGCTTGTTTAGCTAACTTTTTCAACCTTTTTGCTTCTTTTTCAATTTCCGGATTGTAGAGTAGTTCACCGGTTCTTGTAGACCTAGGCATAAACAATCAAATAACAATAACCAAGTTCCCCGGCAACGGCGCCAAAACTTGGTGGGATGTCAAGTCCACCAAGCAAATTACACCCTTTGTTTGCAAATAAAACGTAATATAATGGTAAAAAGGGGTATCGATCATCGGGGAAATGGTTGTATTCAATCACCAATGCAATCTAAAAGAACTATTGTAAATAAACTAACTAACTACAATTAAACTAAAAGAGGGGGGTGTTATGATTGCTTGAAAACTAAAAGACTTGAATAACTAAAGACTTCCAATTAAGCAAGATAGTGAGATGCTCAAATGTTGGGAACAATTGGTTAACCAAGGCAATTCAACACAATGAACATTTGTGTGCTTATCATTAGGATCCAACATGAAGCTTATCATTCATCCCAAATTGGTTATAGCAATCATGAAGCATGATATGCCAAGATTCCTCTTAGGTAGTATGGAGGTTGGAGAAGCCCACAACACACCTTCTTAATCAAGATCAAGGGTTTAATTGAAGCAATTGAACCCAAGAAGTTAATTAGCCTTAAGAGAGAAGGAATCCCCAATTCCTAGAGGATGTCAATGCTTACACATCCATAAAGGAGCTATGATTCATAAACTAGAGATGATTTTTACCATCATAAAGCCCTTGTTCTAAGTTAATTCAATGATTCAATGCAAAACCAAAGAAATAAACTAACAATAGCTCATTCAAGTGCCAAACTCATGATCAAAGCATTAAACAAGCATAAGAAATATGATCTAGAACCATAAACATAAGATAATTGATAATCTAGCGTGAATCCTTCAAAAACCCACAAACATTCAAAGGTTTTAACCAAAGTTAACCAATATAAAGAGTTTAGCCACTCATGACAATAGAACAACAATCACAAAAGTCTAATTGCATAAAGAAACTACCAAAAATCTTGGAAAGATGAAGAGAAATGAGTCTTAAGCTTCAAAAATCGCCTCTCTCAGCTCTCCAATGGTGTCAAATCAAAGTTATGGCTGCTAGATCTGATCCCCCAAGGTTATGGCAAGCCAAATGACCAAAATGCCCAAACTGGGCAGTTGCGCGGGTACCCGCGCGATGAAAATTTCCACCCGCGCAAATGTTGCTGTAATGCTATTGGTCCTTCATTCCACCATTCCACCATTCCACTACCAAAGATTCCTTTGGTCCCCTCCATATCCATGTGATTCAAATCATCCAATCATCTTTTATCTTCAAATGTGGATGCTCCAAACCCGAAATTAATTATCCATGATCCATCTTCACAAACCCACTTCATCCAAGCCTTTATCTTTTTAAGCCCAAATATTCTTTGGTGGATCCGCCAAGCCCAATAGCGCCTCGAGAGCCCACAAGTCAGTCTTCACTCTAATCCACAATCGCGATAAGCTCCAAAACCCTGCAAAATTCCTCATGCAACATAAAAAACACCCGATACGATCCATACTAAAGAAAAATAAATAAAATACAATGCAATAATGATAAAAAGATCTAAAAATCTAAAATAAACTAATAAAAATAAGGAAATAAAATAAGCTATCAGATTCACCCTTGTATTAAACTAAAATATAATAACCTCACAACAAATATTTTCATGAATAGTAACCAAATAAGCCCAATAAGCCCCACTATTGCCTTTGTGTATAATTATATGTAGAGATGAGCACGGTACGGTTCGGTGAGGTTATTGGCAAAAATGACATTGTAAACCGCAAATACGGTTATTCCATTTTGAAACCCGATTCATGCGTTATCTTTGCGGTGCGGTTATGCAGTTCATTTTTATTATACGTGGTTCAGTAATTAACCGCATTAATTAGGTGCGGTTATTTTCTACGGTTTTTAACCGCAATGGTGTACGTTTCAGATTTTACAAGCTTTGTTTGGACAATTTGGACTCTTTTTTGCGGTTTTAAAAATTGAGACAATAACTTAAAATACTAACAAATTAATAAATTAAGACCTACAAAAAGAATTGCTACAACATTCGTTACCATCTTTCATTACAGTTTAGACTAGTGCAGGAAATTAATGAAGTTGCAGGTGATGGGTAACGTCATTTTTCCTTTAAGATAAGTCCTTGGTGTGGTATTCCTGTCGTAGTGGTTTCAAATAAGTGTGTAGGTGCAAAAGGAAAAGAAAAGTAGACATGAAGATTATGGGTCCCATATAAGGCATATCAGGTTCTTAACAAAAGCATGGCGATATAAATAATAATAATAATAAATATTAT
This sequence comes from Lactuca virosa, assembly GCF_052849685.1. Classification (NCBI taxonomy): domain Eukaryota; kingdom Viridiplantae; phylum Streptophyta; class Magnoliopsida; order Asterales; family Asteraceae; genus Lactuca; species Lactuca virosa. Next base: position 29,515,134 of record NC_136430.1, on the reverse strand, counting down.
ATAACTATTTAAATGGTGCGGTTCGTTTATTATTTGCGGTTCGATTATTTTCAGTTTTTATAAAACTACAAACCGCACCACATCGAAAATCTTTGGTTTTTGAAAAATTTAAAACCGCAACGCTGGTTTTCGTTTCGGTTTCGGCTTGTGCGGTTATTTCGATTATTTTAGTTGCGGTTTGGTTCTTGCCCGCCTCTAATTACATATAACTTTTTTTATGATTATGTTATAAGTCTACTTTTTTTTATCTGAACGCGTTATATATTCATATAAACTGGTTTAAAGAAAATAAATGTTTTACATAGTTGTAGCGAGTAATTGAACAACAAACCACAATAACCCTTTTTGGATGATGAAACTAATTCTTTTAAGAACCACATTTATAGATCTTGGGGTCATGACATCACTAAGCATGGCCAGTTGGATTCTATTGGAGAGCTCCACAACATATGATACAAGGAAACCGAAAGTATCAAACACGAAATGTATAAACATCTGTTGATTTTCCATGTGCGGTTTCTTATATTTTGCCATTTTGAAGGAGACAACTTTTAAAGCAGTCTACCCCACAGTGAAAACCACACTCCCAAAACCCACAAGAAGGGAAACTCTTGTTACGCCGACCGGCGCCGATCCGAGCTAGAGTTTCAGGTTAGTGATATGGTACTCCTGAAGGTCTCGCCCTGGAAGGGTGTGATCCGCTTCAGGAAGAGGGGAAAATTGGGTCCCCGATATATTGGTCCGTTCAGGATCATTGCCAGGGTTGGCAGGGTGGCTTACAGGCTAGAGCTGCCGGATGAGCTTAGTCGGATCCACAACACTTTCCACGTTTCGCAGCTGCGGAAGTGTATTATAGATCAGGAGGCAGTGGTATCGTTGGATGATATTCAGGTCGATGAGCGTCTGAATTACGTAGAGAGGCCGGTGGCCATCTTGGAAAGGAAGAAGAAGATTTTGCGGAGCAAAGAAATACCTTTGGTGAAAGTGCAGTGGGAACATCGGAGGGGATCCGAGTGGACATGGGAGCCGGAGGCGGAAATGCGAGAGCATTACCCGGCGTTGTTTATTCCAGCAAACTTCGATGGCGAAGTCTAGTTCAAGTGGGGGAGAATTGTAACACCCCGATTCTCAGGTATTGTTTAATTATGAAGTTCTTTGATTTCAAGGTCTACTCGACGAGTTGGTTGCCCTACTCGTCGAGTAGCAGCGGGTTGGTCCACATGTTTTAGTGACCTACTCGCCGAGTCCATGAAGGGACTCGACGAGTAGGAGCTGGCAGATGAAACCCTAAATCACGGGGTTTTGCACCCTATTTAAGGAAGCATAAGCCTCCTTTGGCCTCTTTGCAGTCCATTGAGAGCCCAGAAAAACCTAATTCGTGTGGTGTTTCATTCTTGTGTGTGTTAAGCTTGGGAGGAAGATCCTTGGAGAAAAGGAACTTGGAAGGCAAGGGAATTGGAGCAAGGAAAGTGTGGGAACCAGAATCTACCTCAGCTAGCATCTTCCAGAGGTATCAAGTCGCCACCTTTACTTCTTTTCCCTTCTAGATCTCTTTTTGGTTGAGTTTGGGGCTTTTATGGATCTTTGAGTTGATATGGTGGACTATGGCCTAGATCTGAAGTTGTAACTTCAGATCTGGACCCTTCTTAAGTCCTAGAGTCATAAAGTTTCTGGTTTGGGCATGAATGAAGCCTTCCTTGGGTAGGAAACCCCATTGTGAGCTTGGATTTGACATTTAGAGCCTTTGTAGCTATGCATGCACGTAAAGTTTGCAACTTTACGTGAAAAGCATGCCTTAGAAGCTTGGATCTGTAGTTTGGAGCCGCTGCATGGCTCAAATGAGTCTGTATGGCAAAAAGGTCTGAAGGGACTCGGCGAGTCATATGAAGATAGGCATTGAACTCGACGAGTTGGATGAACAACTCGGCGAGTCCAATGAAGATTGTCGTAGACTCGACGAGTGGATGAACAACTCGGCGAGTCGGTTGAGGTTTCCCCCAACTTATGTACACGTGTGTAACCGTCGAGTTGCAAGAAGGAAACTCGACGAGTGGTCTTAGGGTTTCGATCGTAAACCGAAGGAACTCGGCGAGTCACCCCGGTGACTCGGCGAGTGGGCAAGTACTTCAAGGAACTCGGCGAGTAGCCGAGGGTACTCGGCGAGTTAGGGTCAACATGGACTGTTGACCTTGACTGAGGACTTTGACTTTGTCCAAGGGTTGACTAGTTGGTCTAAGGAGTACCTTGTAAGGTCGAGGGCTTATGGGTACTTTCGTATTATGGTAATAGGTGGTGGAGTCTTTGGCAGGTGATCCGAGAGTTGGAGTTTATCTACCGAGTCGACGTCTGCAAGGTGAGTTATCCTCACTATATCGATAGGGTCTAAGGCACCAAGGCCGGCCCTTTAGTTGTTATTGTTATGGTATGTTACATGTGGCTGTGATTTGTTAGATCAGAATCAGGATAGACAGTATGTTATGCTCTTATGATCCGTAGGGATTGATATGTTAGTGACCTGCTAGGTCAGTGCTCTAGTTGTGAGAGATTTCTATGATTGGTGATCAGTGAGATAGATATGTTTGATGTTTGTATATACCAGTATATGTTAGTTATGCGCACATGGTTATTTGCTTGTTGCTTGGGTTGAGGCGGTCCTGCTTTGTGCTGAAGGCCAACACACCCTATGAGCGGTCCGGGGAGACTGTAGGCCCACGTGGCGGTCCAGTTATGCCGAAGGCTCGAGACAGATTCAGATAGACTGTAAGCCCTGCAGGGCGGTCCAGTCAGGCCGAAGGCCCAGTCTGCATGTTGTTGTTTATCTGTTATTGATATGGTATTATCGGTGGGGTATTGGTATTTTGGGGGTAGCTCACTAAGCCCTCGGGCTTACAGTTTTCAGTTTATTGTTTCAGGTACTTCAGGAGATCATGGCAAGGCGAAGGCGTGACTGTACCGCTCCTCATCCTTATGATCTGGCTTTTGGGACACTTTGATTGAATAATGATTTGAAAACATTTTTGTGAACAATACTATTGGGTTTTATTTATGATTGAAAAAGTTTAAATTTGGCGTAAAATTTTTGGATGTTATACACGAACTTGTGTTTTACCTGCTAATAAATAGATAGACCACATTTTAAGCAGGTTTTACCGGTTACAATAAGCTTATTTGGCTTTTTATTTTCCTTTTTAAAACCTTATGACCCCACATTTTCCTTTGTTATACTTTTGTTGACTTCTCACTCCCTAAATGAAGAATGGCCACCGATAAAGTGATATTTATCTTCATAGTCGTCACTTCGTTGTGCTTCTTCATTGTATTCCCCCTCCTGCTAAATTCCGGTGACTAGTACTGTGACAATAAATGCTTACTATCCCGACACACTCTCCGAAAACCATCGTCTAGTCTCTGACGATAGCAATATCCGAAGATCCATCGACAATGGTCGCATAAATCTTCCATAGAACCACGACCACTACCAGAAAGCTCGCAAGGATAAAAAATGATGGATTGTTTGAAGCAACCTGTTTGCTTTCTTCCGTCGGAATTGGTTTCGTCGGCGGTCATGGATTTGACGGAAGCGATGGTTTCTTATCGATCGAGGCTACTTTTCTCTCGGTCAACGTTTGTGAATCGGTGGTGATCGGCGATGAAGGCACAGGAGTTTCCACATCAGCAGGTTTTGATGGAAAAGGTAGTTAAATGGAACGATCTATCTCTGAATCAATCGAAATTCTTCTTAATCGAAATTGATTGGGTTGTCATCGTTCGTTCTCAATTTTATTGATTTTCACGACATCAGAATTCTTTTGATTGAGTCGTCGTCGATCCTCTCGATTTTCTGTTTATTTTGGATATTCTCGATTTTTGTCATCAAGTACAGGTGATGAACTTTGCGATTCGTTTGGGGTTTCTGATGTTGAATCGTTCCCATGAATCATCTTTTTCTATTCGATAATAATGCAATCGATGGCCTGATGTCTTGATAGCTTCAAAAATTATCCAAGGAAAAGAAACCCCCCTTTCTAATCAATCCATGACTTGCTTTTACAAATGGTTAATGTTTCAGTGTTCATGAGTGAATTTCAATTTCCTTGGGGTAGATTTGAAACTGAATGTAGTGATTATAGAGTCAGAGTTACACAAGGGATTTGTGTTGATGGCTTTTAGAGGTAGCGAGTAGTCAGCGTTGTATGGTGAGCCGGTGTCCATCGGAGATTTAAATCCTGATGTAAACAAGAAACTAAGTGCTGCAGTTGCTGAGATTCTTAGCTCCAAACTCTCTCTGTTCCCAAATGATTATTCCTGAAAATTTTCGACTTAGAGGTAACCTATATGACTCCCACTTATGTATGTTTTCTTCGTTAATATGTAATATGTTTCGATTGTTTGTTTTGATTTTGATTTGACAGAGGTCAATTGCAGGAACGAATGTCTTCAAACTTAATCTCACGAGATGAACTGCAGTAACATTAGGGGTTGTTTGGACCATTTTAGTTGACCAAATGCCACATGACATATACAAATTGATGATTAGGAAGGGGTTCACCGGGTGACCCCTTCATATTTTTGATAATGACCTTTTAAAAGGATAAAACACAAGTTCGTGCCCTTCAAATGCAAAAAGTAGTTATGAATGACCATTTAAACCAATATACTAAAGTTTGTTGGGCTATAGTAACAATAATCCTTTTTTTTAATAAGAAACCGTTAAGTACGTCAAAAAGTCTACTATGGCCCACTATAAATTCTAAGCCCATCTACTTTGGCCCAATTCTAACCATCTAAATTCTAACGTGACAACTGACAAGTGAGGAGTGATGATGAAATCGGAGGGAAAAGCCATTCGAAGGGTTGAAAAATTGGCGGTTTACACGTTAAATAATACAGCTTCACAATTTACTTCATTATCTTTCCTCTCTAAGTTTTCTCTATCGAATAGGTGATTTTTTCTATACTTTTGAATTTTTGATACACGTTCATTCAGACTTTAAACCAGGGTTTTGATTCTACTATGGGAGTAGTATGAGAAATTCAGATCATTCTCTTGAGAACAACAGCAAAAGACTTCGTTCGGATCTCCATTTATCCAATTCGCGGCTTTTCGTAGTCAAACCCAAACCCACCATCTCCAGTTCAGCATCTATACACATAAACACCTTTGGTATACCGCTAGTATCGAAAACTACAGGTTCATCAGTTGATTTAATTCATCTCCAACCGACCCAACTTTACACGATCGGCAGGGATCGTCGCCTCTGTGATTTTTCTTTGGATCACCGGCAAGTAAGTAAGCAACACTGTCAAATTTACTTTGATGCATACAATAAGAAAGTATTTGTTGTAGATGGAGTTTCGTTTTTAAGCTCCGAAGAGTTTTCTAAAGTTAGGGTTTCTCTAAATGGGGTTTTCGTCGACGGTGCTAGAGTTGGAAATGGAGAAATTAAAGAAGTCAGCGCCGGCAGTGTGGTTTCATTTATTTGTGCCAATGAAGGTGTTTGTAGCAGTATCCGTATTGGGTTCTCGGTTGAAAGAATTATTTTCATGGAGGAAGTTATCCATGGAAATTCATCCAACTCCAGGGACGATTTGTTTCCTGAGATTTTTATCGGCAAATCAGGTGATAGTAAACTTGCTAATGCGGGTCTTCTTTCGAGTAAGTGTAGAGAGATACTCTCTAGTGACGATCCTCTGTTGTATATTAGAGAATGTTTACCCAACCCTTTCAAGTTAAGGGCTAAACACGTTAGTAGAAATAGAGTTAAAAGAAATTCATGCATTACTCCGGCTAACTTTTTATCACATCCTTCTTGTGTTGCACATGAGGTCTATTCTTGTGAGGGCTTAAACATTAATGATAATAAGCCAACCTGTTTGTCTAAAGTCGAACATTTGAATCTAGATACATCCTGTAGAAACAGCTTTATAGCTTCAGAGATGAATGTTGAGCTACAACATTGTAGTGTTAATGGTGGGCATTTACAACAACCAGTAAATGCCAGATTCCCTTTAGGGGAATGCATTTCTAACAATAAAGCTAGTGACATTTATACTTGTGAAGAGATAATCATTCAATCTGAGCAGAAGAAGAAAGGTGTTTGTGCTCCTCCGCCAGGGAATAAATTCTACTTAAACCGCCTTCATTTTATGGGTGATGATCAATTAAGTGAGGTTAATGTCACATTACCAGAGCTTCTTCATCCTGTTGAAACCCTTGAACGTGTTTTCATTGCAACATTCACAAGTGATTTATCATGGTAAGTCCTAAAGTTCTTGAAATTCTTGTTATATTTTTGAATGTATACATGTTCTCATTTTATCTTTGTAGGTTTTTATCTTACTGTGAGATTCCTGCCCAGCTGCCAATTTCAATCGCGTGCCATAATTCCGGGAGGTGTTGGAGTTCAAGCACTGACAAAAGAACCCTCAAACCTTACTCTGATTTTCCAAACTTAGTTGTTATGTAAGTCAATGACTTCTTGACCATGATTGTTGACCAACTATTCTGTAACATAGTTCTTTTGTGGTATCAGATACCCTCAATTTCCTGAGGTTATATCCTTCAGTAAAGACCGAAAGAAATTCGGCATCGCTTGTCATCATCCTAAATTATTTGTTCTACAAAGAGATGATAGTATGCGTGTAATCATCACTTCCGCCAATCTCGTGGCCAAACAGGTGACTTTCTTACAGAAATTACATAATTACCCTCATTAAGATAAGATTTTCATGGAACAGAGTTTTCTATTTTCTTTATGATGCAGTGGCTACGAGTGACAAATACTGTTTGGTGGCAAGATTTCCCTCGTGGGAATGTGCCTGATTATAAGTCTCTCTTTTGTCAATCATCTTCTGAAGAAGTAAATCAAGATTCAAAATCTGATTTTGCTGCTCAACTTGCTGGATTCATGGCAACTTTGTTAGTTGGTGCTCCTGATCAAGCCCAATGGATATTGGAATTAGCTAAGTTTGATTTCAGCAATGCTGCTGGACATTTGGTTGCATCTGTACCTGGGATTTATTCCCCAAAGCATCCATACATATCTGAATCCCTTCATTATTTAACTGTAAGTAGTTATTACATTACATGTATTTGTATTAACAGAGCTGTGGCATTCTCTTACCAAGTTTGTATATATTTATTTCAGGGTGATTATTGTATGTCAAGAACTCTAAGATGCATGTTACTTGGTTCTGTTGAAGCTTCTGTTGTTGGTATTAGCCACCTTTATCAAACATCAGCAGATTCAAATGGAACATTGCTAAAAAAGTTGGCTAGTGCCCTTCAAAAGCGCCATGTCAGCGCATATGGTATGGTGGAAGTCATTTTAAGGAGAAATGTGAATATAGCAGCTGATTCAAATGCTGTAAGTGTTGCTGTATCTGAGTCGGATAAGGGAGGTAGGTTTTGCTGTGTCTCCATGTCTGTATTTATAGTTATCATTCAGTTTGTAATAAACTTTATTTGACTTGTTGTTCTAGGTTGTATTCAAATCGGGTTTTTACCTAGAGATGTTGCAAAATGGGTCGCTCCGTTATCGGATGCGGGCTGGTTTGCCTTTTCTGCATATGTTTATCCAAAACAAGTGCTTGCATGTGCTTTGGAAGGGAGCAATAATAAAGTACACTTGATTCTATATGTGTATCAGGCATGTTTTTTTTGTTTTTACTTTTATCAATCAACTGCACAACAACATATACTAATATGATTCTATAGTTTTGATGTTTGGTTCATCGTACAGGGTCCTAAGTTTCTAAATATATCAAATATAGAATCACCAGCTCTTGCTTCTGCAATATGCTCTCTTGTTGCATCATTTCAGAGGTGTTCTGGCCTGTGGCGACTTCATGAGGTAAATGACCAAAATACCCTTTTACAGAAGCAGATGATATGAACAAAAACGAACATACATAATCTTTATTATGTGTTATTGTAGATTTTGGGTCACTACAAATGGCCTGAGCACTGCGAGACTGACTTTACTTTTGGTGAGTATATCAAACCTGAAATTTCATTTATAATTTATAATTTTTTATTTTGCCATTATTATCTGTGAATTTTATCATATTGTAAAAGGTGCTTCATCGGTGGGGTCCATCAATGCGCAATTTTTAGCAGCATTTTCAGCTGCAACTGGAAAGCGGTGTTTGCAGTTATCTGAAACAGAAGAAACGGATCCAGATGTAAGTATTAATGATATTTCAAACAGCTGACGTGGAATTTTATTTTATATCAGAATTGTTTTCATAATGTTTCAGTGGGGCTGTTGGAGTGCTAGTCAAGAGTTGAGAAATCCATCTATCAGAATCATTTTTCCCACTATTGAGAGGGTAAAAATGTCAAGTTGTGGACTTTTGGCTTCAAAATACATCCTGTGTTTCACACAAGTAAGATCAGTAGCTGAATTTTGATGATGTATTATGTTTGTTATAAATCTATGTATTGAATTACTAATTGTGTTGTTGAACAGAAAAGTTGGGATAGGTTGAGACATTTGGGTATACTTGACGATGTGGTTCCTGATCATGTTGATAGAGTCGGGCATCCTATGCATGTTAAGGTAATTTAAATAGCAACTCTGAGCATTTGTTAATGTTAAGGCGTTAATCTTTTTACCTATTTGCCCTTGACTATGGTAAGCAGGTAGGAAGGAGACGATTCCACGCGAAGGGTTGTTCATTTGGTTGGGTTTATTCGGGTTCACACAATTTTAGTGCAGCCGCTTGGGGTCGTCCACTTCAGAGTTCACATGATGATACGGGATTGAGAAGCAAATCCGTAATAGGGTCCAGACTCCATATCTGTAACTACGAATTTGGTATCGTCTTCATTGTGCCCCCACCATCAGAATCAGAATCAGACGATAATAAGGTTGAAAAAAACTTGGATGATATCACTTTGCCATTTGCTGTACCAGCCCCGAGATACAGATCCATGGATACACCTGCAACAAAGCTTGCCATGAGCAAGGCGTATGCGGAGCTTTGTAAGCAGGAACGACTGAAAATCATAGAAACTCTAGATACCGAAGAAGAGATAGAAGATGAGGAGGAGGAGGAAATCCCGAATGTTGTTATTGAGGAGAAGGACGATGATAAGGCGTATGCCGATAAGCTTTGGTGTTCGTAGTGAATCCAAGCTTTTGGCCATGTCACCGCTTTTTAGATCAACAGGTACCGAAGCTAATTTCGGAAAGATGGAGTGTGGTTGAGTCTGGTCTCGCAGTTGTTTCCTGTGTTATTGGAGAGGGTCGGATTTGAACGTCAAGTGAGGCAGCCGCTGTGATGATTCTTCATTTTTTTTTCTTCACAAGATGTGTTTAAGAACTGTATTGATAATACATGACTTGAATAATTTGTTCTTGAAAATGTAATTAACTTTATTGTTATTATATTGCCAACCCAACTTAATATTTTTACTTTAGTAAAATCTATCCAAGTTCTACCAAAGGACCTTTGGCTAAATGAGTTGAAAATATATATTTATTTCCAAATGATTAAGTATTTAAGCACATACTACTAAAGTTAATCCCTTTTTCAACCCAAAATTTTCTCATGCATTTTCAAAACTTGCCGTTTGTCTCTAATCTTAATACAAAATTACATAAATTTTGTTTTTTACTAATATATAACTTTGTCTTATAAGTGAATCAATTCATTAAGTTTGTTGGATTTTTTTAAATATGCGTTACTTTTTTCGAAACAATAAACATACATCCCATACTACTTAAGGTGTATATATATATATATATATATATATATATATATATATATATATATATATATATATATATATATATATTGTCCATCAAAAAACACTTTAACCTTCATTTGGTGGTTGATAGACATTTCATTTTTCCGATACATTGGACCACATGCCTACATAGAATTTAGTCACCTCAAAATTTTGCCCCCTTTATTTTTTACAAATCTTTTATACCGTTGAGTAATTGCTCAACTAAAAAAAACTTGATTATTCAATATTCTAAGTTTTTATTAGTTTATGTTAAAATGTTAAAACCATTTTAGACCATTCAGCTTAAAAAATATATGATTAACGATTTAATTGACCATCAAAGTTATAAAAATATCACCATTTGGTCACTTAGATCTAATCTTACTAATTAAGTTCTTAAACTTCCCATTTCGTCACTTTTCGACTTGACCCTGTTGTGGTGTCTAACATTGATGGGAGTTAGGTATATAACCCTCTATCTCCTTTCTTTCTGTCCTCTATCGTTTCTCTTTCTCTCGTCTTATCTCCTCTCGTCGAAGGAGGCTTCATTGTCGTCCTTTCTTTCGTCTCTTCTCCTCTTGTTGAAGAAGACTTCAGATGACATCTTCTTCTAAGCGAAAGTAAAACACCTATCTCCAATGTATTTTTTTTTTGATGGACAATATATATACTTGAAGTAGAATGGGATGTATGTTTATTTATCTCCATTGTATTTGATTTTTCCTAAAAATTGGTTCTCGGAGCTTTTTTGCCTTAGATTTCTAATTGGTGGAAGAATAAACCAAATACAATAGGAACTTGTTTGCCTTTCGATTTCTAATTGGTGGAAGAATAAACCAAATACAGTAGGACCACTGTTTACCTTCACTAAGAAGAGGATATCATCTGAAACCTTCTTCAACGAGAGGATAGGAGACTAGAGAAAGGGAGTCGACAAAGCCTTCAACAATATGTGATGATATGAGAGAAAAAGTGACGATAGAGTACAAAAAGAGAGGAGATAGATGGTTATAAACCTAAACCCCCTCAAGGTTAGACATCACATTGGTGCCAAGTCGACCCATGTGGCAAATGGTAACCGATTGAAACTTGCTTAAGTGGCTAAGTAGTAACGAAATTGGAAGTTTAAGGGTTTAATTAGCACGATTAAATCTTTAGTGACCAAATAATGAGTTTTTGTAACTTTGATCGTCAATTAAGTCATTAATCCAAAAATATATGAGAACAACAAATGTCAAATTAGTTATCACTCCAAATATTACCATAAAATTCTCATAAATCTTTATGCACCAATGTAAACTTCTCTAGTGTAGTTTGACTCAATCGTATTGGGGTTGTAGTGTCTTTTTATAAAATTTGATATAAAATTTGATGACGTTAGATTAGTTAGAATTTTAGATGAAAGTTGTGCAAAATGATTTGATTTATGATTTCTTTGGCTTGATTTCCTTAATTCGAGATTCTTTTAGGTCCAAATCGAAACCAAACCAACCAAATCTAAGGTAACCCGAACCAAACAAAAAACCAAATCACAATTCGGTATCTAAAGTTTCAAAAATCAAACATAAATATCCAAACGAAACATAACAGAAGATCGGAAAGATGATTTAAAGAAGGAAACTTTTGGAATTTTGCAATTGGAAAGTAGACGTGTTCGTGAAATATAAAGTACTATAATACTTGATTAATATAAATTATAAATCAAAGTCAATAATTCAGCATACCATAACTCAAACCCTAGACCAAATTCATAATTTTGGTTTGTTTTGAAATGAAACCAAACAGAAAACCGAATTTGAAATTTGGTTTGTTCATTGTTCGAATTTAGTTTGGTTTGCCAAGTCTTGATAGTTTCAAAAAAAAGTTGTGTGCCGCATGCGTGTGTATTCTTGGTTGGGTAAACTACCATTAATTTCCATAACCATTGACCATGATTACATAAAAAATAAAACTTATAATAAAGCTACATTAAGTAACTATTATATATAAAAGTAAACATAATTGCGCTCCAATAATTGAGTAAGAGTTTGTCATCATCAATTTGCGGCATCTATTTCTTTCCATATTTTCTTAGGTAACAAAAATAATCGCAAATGCGATCATCATTTCTAAGAGCCTCAACACCCCTTTGAGCATCACATTATGACATAAGCCATCTTTATATGATTAATTGTGAAGAGGCGAATTAGATCACTTAAAAGTTGAAGAGTGTGCAGATAAAAATGATGTTCGTATGGTTTAAAACAACCTAAACATCATATATCTATAACGAATAAACCCTTTGATTTTCTAAAATACCCTTCAAATCAAGTCGTTTATAAAAGTCAAATTATATAAATTCTAAAAAACCATATTCAGCCAAAAAAAAACACAATAAAATAAATTCCAGGCAATCAAAAAAATTGTTCTATGGTTAAGAAGAGATGTTTCAAAACCAAATATGAATCCATTTTTACCTCGGAATACTTCATTTCAGCTTACAAAAAAAAAACCAAGTCAAATGCTAGTTTAAACTAATAAGCATATAAAGAGATATGATGGGACTTTTTTGTAAGTTTTGATTGTACAACACTTACTTGACTTCACTTCATGGCTAAACATTTTTGAGCAATTTGGGCAGAGGGTGAACCACTATCACTATGTATGATGGATCTTCCCAACTTCTAGCTACTGTGCCATCTACAACCCCATTCATCACAAATACCACTCATTCCTGAATCATTTTATAAAACTCATGGTAAATATATATATATATATATATATATATATATATATATATATATATATATATATATATAGGTAGCAAAATGGGTGACTATTATCTTTTTATGATTATTAAAATAATAGCTTCAATGGCCAATTTAAAAAGAAGGTAAAAGCACATAATGATTCTCTGTAATTTGTCCTGATATGAAAACCAGGTAATCAGGAAAATGTTCTTAAACGGTTTTGAAAAAAAGATGAAGAAGTTATAATGTCTTAACTACTACAGACAAATAGTTTAAATTAATACCTGCTCCATGTCTGCTGGACCATCATTTTCCTTTGAAGCATCATGATCATCTGTGGGATTCTTTTTGTTGATATTCCCAATATTAAGATCTGCTGGAACTTGTCCAGATTGTAAAGCCTGTTCCACACATCAACATAGTATTATTATTATCATAACAAGAAATCAAGAGGAACCCACATTTTAAATTTAAACAAAATATCATAAATACCCTTCACTTCACATATCAGTTTAATACTAAGGAAAACATCACCTTTTCAAGTCTTGCTACTTCTTCAAGAGTTTGAGAATTGACAATTGCAGCCTGCGTGTATAAAAATAACGTTATTGCTTTCTACAACCATAAATTGGATCAATGGAACACATCAATAAAAAGAAAAGTGTGGATTAAGTTAGTTGTAGCTAAATATCAGAAATTAGGAAAACATAAGTGTTGTTTCTTTTTTATTTACTGGACTTAATGGGGACATGATTTGATCTGGTAAGCTATATATAACTGTTTCTTTTTTTGTACATAATACAAAAAGAACGACCTAATAGATAAAGTCCTAACAGTTTTACCAATTTGCCTTTTTTTTCTTTTTCATTTCCCCAAGTCCCCATGTGTGCATATGTGTACAGCAAAAACGTGAAGATACCTTTATAGCTATAATTTGCTCTGGTGTAGGGCCCACTGGTTTAGATGGCTCCTCTTCTTTAGACTCCTCATGGGCACTTGGAACCTCACCAGGTACAAATGTCTTGACAGATTCCTTTTTAGCCTCCTCTTCAGCTTTTTCTGATGCAAATAAACTGGCTGCTTCAACTCGCTCCTATCACCAACAATACAATATTACATAAAAGAAATCTTTTCAAAATGGAACACGACAATTGAGCTGAATGGCAGAAATAAATCAACTAACCTTTTGTTTCACTTTCTTGAAATCAAGCAAACGCAATGTCTTCAGTTTGTGAATGACATACAGGCGATAATTGGGTTTCTTTGTGATGTTATTGTCCAGCAAGCTCAGGTACTGTAGCTTTGGGAGTGACGCAAGTGGATCAATCTCAACCAAATTAACAAGTCGATTGTTAGTAAGAACCAAAGAGTGCAGTTTTGGCAAGAACTCTGTAAATTCAAACATCACATTGTTATAGAAAAGTCACAAATAAACTTCCAAACCAAAATTCATAACAGAAGGAAACAATAACCATTGTCATACCTCCAACGTTAGGGTTAATACGCGTAATCCTGTTGTTATTAAGAAACAACGTTCCAAGTCGATTTAAATTGGGGAAATTTTCGAGTTTAACAATCTCATTGTCAGACAAATCAATGGCGTCAAATTGGTCCTGTTTATAAGAGAAACCATCAATTGCATCATCAAATGACGAGAAGTAATAACGAAATATAACCCTACAAAACACACAGGTCGCACGTTCATCGGCTCCTTTAGTACTCATTAGCACTTCCAAAACCTAGAAATCTGAAAACAAATATACTAACCTCAGTAGCACCCAAGTTCTCTATAACAGCAATCTTGTTCCCTGTTGAAAAAACCAAACTTAAAAAACAAAAACAAAAATACAAAGAAACTTGATACGAATCAAAAACTAGGTTTAAATGAAAACTGAAACCATTGAGAGAAAAGAAAGAGTAACCTCTGAGATCCAATTCACGTTCGCGGAGAGCATTGAAAAAGTGAGGGCTTTTCCATATTAAATCCGCCGTAAGTCTCACCATTCTCGTTCTGCTTCTTCGTTTTCGTTTGAGAAACAGCAGCCGGTGGCTAAAACCCCAAAAAAACCAAAGCAGTGAGACAGAATATGGAAGACTTTATTACCATTATACCCTCAAGGTTTTTATATTTCCTAGAACAATTTACAAATTTTATTTGTCCATTGTTTAATAATCTTAGGGGTGTGGGTGAAACTCGAAAAATCGATATCAAATCAAAATTTGAATTTAAATGGTATTTGGTTTAGAATGTTTTTTGAATTAAAATAAGGAAAAATGACACGTTAAGTCAATAATATTTTTTAAATTTGTCTAATCAGTCTCTTAATTCTTTTCGTATTTTATGAGGTAATAAAGTTGTTTTTGTCGGGTCTAATTGGTATTTTTTTTAAATAGACGAAGAGGTAAGCTGGTGATTTCTTTGCCATCTAATCTATGGCGCTAACTAGGCGTCCATGTATATTTTTATTTTAAAAATTAAGTGAGCCCCATTTTCCGTGAGGATCCAAGGAAAATGTTGAGAGATTGGGATCTTTTGGGGGTCGTTCTTCTTCATCGTGTTTTTATGGCTCACTCTATCTTGGTCAGCCCTGTAAGAAGGTAAGAAGGTAAGATTCCTGGTGTTTTGGTGATTTATACTCGATTCTCTTGTATGATTCTTATTTTGGTTGAACTTTTACCTACTTTGAGATGTTTCATGTTCGGATCTAGTCTTGTAGTCGCATGTTATAAGTAGTTCGAAACTTGATCATAATTGGCTTGTCGTTATTGAGCTTGGAGTTTGTTGTCACTTCGTTTCTCTTCAATGAACTTAAATTAACCCAAGTTTCTCTTGCTATGATGACTCCAAGGTTTTAAAAAATATTATCCCACTACATATCATTAAACCTCGTGAACTTTTTTCAAAGTCGATTGTTAGTAATAGGTGCATTAATTACTACAAACTGGATAACATGATATGTGTTTAAGATAGTACGCTTTAGACTTTAATCAGTGGAATGATTGGAGAAATCAGAGAGGGGAGATGTGGTTGAAGACGAATAATCACAGTGAGAGCTAGAAATGGAGCAATGACCATCGAAGTTGAAGCTATGTATCTTGTGTGTGTATGTTTTGTGGTGTAAATGAAGGTGAAGGATGTGGGTTTATAAGAGAGAAAGACTCATAAATAGTCTCACAAGTATAAGTGGACGGCCACATCATGATGACTGACATTCTTCTCCAATGATTGCACAGTATAATGGATAGGTTATTGTGGTTAGAGGAACGAAATAAACAGATCGACATCCACGTTATATCCTTGGGACTAATTCGGCAAATTTGAAAAATATTGTTGGGCTAATGTGTCATTTTCCCTTAAAAGAATTATTATCCAGATAAATTAGAATATGTATATTATCAAAATACCATTTTATTGATTTTTTGTGCTTATTATTACTTTTAATAAATATGATAAAACTTTAGTTAAAAAATTATTTTTAAAACTCATTCCTGCTCAAACCTATGTTTTTATTGAATTTACACATAATATATATAAAATATAGTTCTTCAAAACGAAAATATACAATTACACTTGATAAAAACAATTAACACATATTTTGCTTTGAGGCTAGGTCTAGGGCCACTTCGTCAGAAGTTGGGTGTTGGTTAAATAGATAAAGAAAGAAAAGGAAAATGTGTGTAGGTGTATGCATGTGTAAACGCAAGTGGGTGTGGGTATGGGTGTGGGGGTGCATGTGGAGGCGTATAAGTGAGGTAGGTGTGGAGGTGGGGTGAGTGGGTGTGGTGGGGTGTTTTGAAATAAGATTATTTTTATAACAAACGCAATGGAATCAAATTAATAAAACTTTTCCATCATAATATACTAATGATCACAAGTTCATGACTAAATGCAACAAAACCTAAACCCCTAGAGAGAGGGAAGAATTATATACATTTCTTGTTGAAACGGTTCATTGCTTTCTTTTGGATGATATGAGAGCCCAAACCATGCATAACTCCTTTAATGTGGAAGCAAGACAATGACCAAACAAAATACATCAACCTTTATCTTTGTTGATGTCAAAACCAAACCTAGAAAATGTTGTTGTCCAACAAACAAAAACAAAGTTTTCTGAGTCTACAAAGTTGATCTCGAAAATCCAACTGTACAGAATGTTGATATGGATGATTGAAAACTTATGTCTAAAAATCAAGACATTCCGACTGTTGGATCTTTGGGAAATGACCAGTCAATATAACTAGGTATTCAGAACCAAGAATTCAAGAGAATGTCGGGAAGAAAAGAGAGGATATGAAGGAAAGTGAGGCCGGCTATATAAGGAAAGTTGGTTGGGTTTTTGTATCATCATTATCTGATTCATGGAATAAATACTTACCCATTTGAATTAAAAATAACTACACTTAAAACCTTTAATTCATTTTAGTTTCTAGTTAGTACATATTTGCATGATAAATTAACAAACTAACCATTCTAATATTTCTTTTGACATCTTAAGCTTAAATCATATATTGCATTTACCCCAAAATAAATACATTGTTCATAGAAATATGACTAAATGATTATGACTATGAACATATTTCCAACAAGATGGCAATCAACATGGATGTATACGTATGGGAGTGTGTGTGTGTGTGGTGGGGGATATGGGTGCAAATATAGATGTTGGTGTATGTGTATGGTGGCATGTGTGTTGCGGTGGAGGTCGGGGTGGGGGTAGGTGTGAGGATGGAGTGAGTGGGGTGCGGTGCCGGTGGTGTAGGATTGATAGATGGCGAGTTGCAAGAGTGGGGTACGGTGGCGTGGGATTAATGGATCTTAAGTGGAACAATGTTTTATGCATACAAGAACATCAAACATTGTCATCCTATACAATTATTGCGAGTTTAGCAAAATTATAGTATTCTTTTATTAAATATTTTTAGAATTGGTCTATGTTTAATTGGAAAATCACAGGAACGGTCCATGTGTATCATAAAATTAGAAAAATGGTTCTTATTTAATTTGGAATTTATAGAAATAGTGCATGCTTAATAGCGAAAATTTACTGAAATTGTCCTTATGTTTTACAAAATTATAGGTATGGTCCTTACATTTAAGAAAATTACAAAATGGTCCATGCTTGATTAAAAATTACAAAAAAAAACATCCTTGTGTTTCATAAAAAGTTAAGAAATAGTTCATACCTAATAACGAATTTACGACAATGTCGCTATGTTTCACAAAAGTTACATAAACAGATAAACCATTACAAAAATGGTGTCTAAAATATAAGATTAATAAACCCGTACAAATGTATGACGCCATCCCACTAGTTTTTCAAAAAATGTTGATTAACATGAACGATATATTTTATAAGAACATAATACTCTTCTTGATCAACATTTTCCAACAAACATATGCTGTCCTTTTTTATAATCAGGTGACATAGTACCAGAAAAGGAGTCAAAAAACAACATATTTGTATTTATCTACCATTATACTCAAGATACTTTGATTTTACCTAGAATAGCAATCAACTTACATATTTCTATCATTTAAGGTAACTTGTAATCTCAAGTACGACTTCAATTGCCACATTGTTGCTTATGTAGATGTCAAATAAACAATCATGGCATATGAATGATCCATGTATGCGGATGATTGGATCTTCTTTAATTTGTTTCACCATCTTTTCCGACAACAAAACCCAAATAAACATACACAAATGTAAAGAACACAAATAAAGAGACAAATGTAACAAAACCGAAAGAGTTAATAGGTTAAGCTTGCATATTTTAAAGAGCATTCCAAGTCTAAGGAACAAGAAAGAGCATTACAATAAGGATCAAGAACAAACATGATTTACCACTACCTGCATTCAAACCTTATCAGCAAAACTGTAAAGATCCGAAAATGGGCCCCGCCTTGCAAACGTTGGCAACTCGGGAAACGATTCTATAAATGCCCGACCCGATGGCCCACCATACAAACCAATCAAACCACTCGATGAAGGTTGTGGAGAATAAGGTTGTGAAAAATAAGGTTGACCAAGAGACCTATTGCTCAAGGCTGGGTCATTGTATCTACCGTAGGGTCCACCATTAGCCATGTGGTCCACAACAGGTCCCCCATGAACACCTGCCAGCATACCTCCATTTTCAATGGCGGGATAGGGGCTCTGCTGATGTGGCATGTTTCCACGACTACGTTTTGGTACTTGTACTTCTGGTTCGGCTTTCCTCTTTTGTGTTGCCACCAAATCATGCTCGAGTGTTTCTTTCTCGAGCTGTTGTATTTTTTCGTTGATTTTAAAGTCAGGAAAAAGCTTTGATGGATCAATGCTGTGAGATTCCAAACATTTGCTAAAGGATTTTAACTCAGATATATGGTGCTTGATCTGAAAAGTAGCATATCAATTATCATAAACACCATTATAGTTTATCAAAATGGAGAAACAAGAGAGATAGAGGATATAGGGTAGTACCTGATCTAAAGACGTATGTTGTTTGTCTTTTATTTTATTGTGGAAGAATGTGGTCAATATGGTTTGAGGATGAAACTTATCTTCCAATCCCATAGTATAAGCAAGATCAGCAGCTTCAATCTCCATATTAAGTTTCACCATCCAATCAATTAGCTCTGAAACAGAAACAATTAACCATGAAACACCACCGAAAGAAATTAAAATATAAAACCACTCAATTCTTCAAACAAATTACAAACCTGTAACTTTTTGGATGAAAATGGTGGAACCAACAAGTGCAGTGGAAATCCCCTTCACATTGCTGGCTTTAATCAAATCTACAATATCGTTATTCCCGAAAACATGATCTGGAATCCCAAACCCACTGATAAGCAGAAGCAAACCCCTGGCATCAACTTCATTCGCTGTGTTAAATCCACCTTCTTTGATCATCCTTTTTTTCCAATCATCAGCTGCTTGTGCTGCATGCTCCTCGTCTTGTTTTGTAATCTTAATGTTGTCACTGCTGATCATCACAAAACACTCCAAAATCAAAACTGAAGCCAGCCTTGTCATACTCAGCGCTGATCCATTTGAGAATGATCTACTGTCCCCTGCGAAAAACCTGCCGATGCTAAGTAAAACGAGTTTTGCAGGATCTTTGGCCAATTTCAATGCCTTTGGAAGTTCTTGGCGGATTTTATTCATGTCAGAAATATGTGTCGCTACATATTTCTTTAGGTGCCGGCCAGACATCCTTTTACAGATGCTTTCTAAATCAGAAACAGCACACTTCTTCGAGATATCGATTTCTCCAGTCTTCTTCCCAGTATCAACTTCTTCAGTCTTCTCCGGAGTATTAATTTCTTCAGGCTTCTTTGAAAAATTGGGTTTCACAGGCTTTCTAACGTGTTCATGGCTCCGTTCGCAATCAGTTGCGGTTACGTTAGGGTTTTGTTCTGAAACCGTTGCTTCTTGAACCGCGGTTATGGTGTGAGTACGAGAGGTTTCTACTAAGGAAGTTAGGGTTGATTCGTTAGGGTTAGCGGTATATAAGAGGTGATTTGGGAAATTGGAGTTAATAGATGATTTGATAAGATTGAGGTGATCTTGCAACTCGTCGTATTGGCGGAGGAATGTGGATAAGGCGGTGGAGAGGCGGCGGATTTCGTTGATGGAATTTATGAAAGCTGGTGGCAGTATATCGACGGTGTTAGTGTTTGTCATGTCTGGTTGTTCTTGTTTGATGAGGTTTGATTCCGACGAAGGGTGATTGGGCGTTGATATGGGTAGCCTTTCCAATTTAACGTGCGGAAGGAGTGAGGAGATCCTGTCCATGGATGGCGGCGCTCCGGCAAGGTATTGGGCGTTTGACGAAGGCAGCGGTTATATCTTACGTGTACGACGATGGAAAAATATTTATTTTAAGAAAAACAAAGAAATCGTATTTGAGCAGATAGCAATTTCACCGATATTTTAAGTCAATTTATCCACGGCAATTTTTAATCCATCCAAAATAAATAAATAAATAAAAATAAAAATTACTGACAAATATATCCAAGATCTTAGTTGTGTGTCCGTGCAAAGTGGCGGGGCAAATAGTTTTTGGGCGAGTATTAATTAATTTCAGTAAATAGTTTCCTTATAGTATCGATCAAACCAAAAAAACTATTAAGTATTAACCAATTTATAAAATATAAATGGCCAAATTAAAAAAAAAAAAGGAAAAAAAAGAAATCGCATAGCAACAACTCATTTGCAAACTGGTGTCAACTAATAGATTATCTCAAGGAGCACTTTATACTCCAAAGAATAAGTAGCACACATACACGGTTAGTTTTGCGATTATTGTGCTTTTAATCTATTAATCGAATGTGAAAAAATTACAGAGGATTTTATGTTTGTTTGTAGGACTACACTCATCATGTTCTTTGGCATTAATTGATTCTTTAAATATTTTCATTGGGCCCTTTATTTGTCTAATTGGAGATTAGCGTTGTAAAATATTAAACAGTATAATTAACATTGTAAAAATTAAACATAAATGAAATTACAACTCTCTCTAATTATTATGCATCAATAGTCATATCCTACAATAAGTTGGTTAAAAATATAAAAATGTATTCTTACAAATAAACATTTGACCGATGTCATGTTATGAGGAAACCGGATTCATATTATATAGTTGCATATTTTGATATTAAAATTTCATAATTTATATATAAGTCACTTTATGTCATATTTGAGAAAGATACATACAACCAAAATATTGAATTTTATAAACCAATATATACAACATTTTTTCTGTTAATTTTGGTGTAACAAATTTTTAAACACATAAAGTTATGGGTTCCGAGAAGCCAACTTCTGATGAAATATATTTCTTGTCATTAATAATGCTTTCTAGCCATAATGTTTAATAGTCGTGTCATTTTATATGAAGAGTTACATATTTTTTTTTTAAATTAAGTTTGACTTAAAATGATAAACAAAACAAAAAAGCATCAGTTTTATATTCAAATAAATCGTGTGAGCTCTAGGTACGAATGTCAAGTAGCGATGGTGGTTCATGTACTATTGTCAAGCAGCGATGGTAGTTCAGCGACATAGGTTCAACGTGTATGTTTATATATCTTCGATGTCTGATCATAGTTGTTTACCAGTGTAATGTGGTGCGATATATACTACTTTGAGTAAATCTGATAAATACATGTAACTGGTTCGTTTTTAATTTTCAAGGGTCATAACAAATATTAACAATTTACGGTTAAAAAGTATTTTGATCTTATTTTCATTCAACGTTTTCCTATATAATGACAAAAATATTGTAAACAATATTAAATGAAAAAAATATTTCAATTTAATACGGATCCAGACAACTGAAATCAAACTAATGAACTCTAGTTAAAACCAATCTGTAATTATTTTTTTGTTTTGGCTCAATAATATATATATATGTTCCTTTATTGTTTTTTGTATTTTTATATATTTTCGATGTATATTTTTACGATATAAGTTGATTATTCAATAAAAAATAATTTTACTAAAAATACACCTCAAAAAGATTAAAATACACTTCATGACTTGTGGATTCTTGTTTTGGTTGTATACAAGAAGCCCAACCAACATGATTCAAGGAGTTGTCGGTTCTTCACCACCAAAAAAAAAATTAGGTATTTTCTTAAGAATCTTTATCTTTTGTGACAAATCACTGACTCTCTGAGTCTTTACATACCTGATACAACCCACAAAAAAGGTGATAACGAAGTCATAACTTTCTCAAAAATGAAACATTTTATTTTCAAATATCTCTTGAAAAATTGAATCTTTAGGCCAAAATAACAAAATCGAACTACACCATACATATACTTGAACTCTTATCTTTAACAACTATGAATTAGCTGAAAGTTTAAAGGGGGGAATTGAGAAAATATAACCATAGGGTAGAAGTTAAAACCTTGAGAAGGAAGTAATGTCGAAAAATTGATGGTTATGTATCATAGTCCCGACTGACGTCTGTAAAAAATAATGAAATCTAATTATGTAAGTATAGACTAATGAAATAGGATTACAACATGTTGGTGAAAGAGATGAAAACCTTGGTTTTATTATAATGGTCTTTATCAAGATTTTCATCTTAATTTCATGCAAAACTGAAATCTCATACAAATTAAACTCTAAATGATTAGTCTAATCTGAACCAAACAAAACTCTTGTAAAATAGAGACTAAAAATTTTGCAATCAATATAGGGCAATGTAGAAACAAGACATAGAATCAATAAATGATTATAGTAGCCAACAGACTACGCACATCCCGACAAACCCCATGAGTTGCATTAAAACTCACATCCCGATCAAAATGAAAAAATAAGTAAAACCTGAAATCAGACCTTGTATTCTTTATAGAAAGAAAACCTATGATCACTATTTACCTGTAATTGAAATATACAAATACACGCAGATTCAAGCACAAATACATACAGAAGCCACATAAATAGGCATAAATAGATACACATATACACACAATACATATAAATATCCAGAACTACAATTACCCTCTTTGTTTTTATCTTGGTTTTCTGCTTTATATTCACGGATAATGATAGCTATTATGTAGGGCTTAGGTTGTAAGGGACCGGTTTACACTAACAATATGTTTCATACTTGGTGGGGCCATCACCATCATGCTTAAAACTATAAAACTCTTTTCACTATGAGGGATGGCAAGTCCACCATCAAAGCCTCCCTGTATTATTTAAAATATAAGTAGATTCAAGTTACATGACATTATTAATATAAAAAACAATTGAAATGTAAATTGCAATTGTACCGAGAGCACCAAAAACATGGGTTTTAGTAGTTGTTCAAATACTCGTCAATCTCGTTTACAAAATGTTAGAAGAAAACAATTAGTGAAAATAAAAAATACAAAAAGATAAAGTCTCTAAAAAAAATTATACACATACCCCCTACATCTACTTCAATAACATAAATCAAAAATTCCTTGCATTTTCGATCAAATTAAATACACTAAACACAAAGTTGTATCAACCAAAACCACCTTGATGCCACATCTAGTAATCAAACTACAAAAAAGCAATTTCATAAGAACAAAAAAACAATAAAAAGGGGGGGGGGGAGTTCTTACAGTAGCCATATCTCAATCATTTCCATAAGTTGCACCCTTACATGTGCTAACCTGAAAAAACCAAAGATATTGGTAAGCAATTTGCACAACTGAACGAATTATATAAAGGGTATGCATACTCTGCTACTAACCCTCCTCCATGTAAATATGAAAAAAAGGTAGATCCATCATATTAAAGTGCATATCTGAATAAATTTAAGAGTGACGAATTTAATATGCATCTTTCTACATATAACAAAAATAAAAATGGGAAAACAAATATGATTAGCTATTGAAACCAAACTATTAACGACTAATAGTGAACTTTCCATTAGATAATATCGTAAATAAGAATAAGCTTACTGAAATTTATCATCTTCCATTCCATTCATTGAATACATGTCCACTCTTTTGATTAATCTGGAGCTGCAAACAAAAAGAAACAGATTTATAATGTAGAATGTCTATACTTACAACCAAGACCCTGGTGTTTTTTTACTAAATGTAAAAGCTTTGAAAACCAT
This sequence comes from Lactuca virosa, assembly GCF_052849685.1. NCBI lineage: Eukaryota > Viridiplantae > Streptophyta > Magnoliopsida > Asterales > Asteraceae > Lactuca > Lactuca virosa. The sequence continues at coordinate 29,491,074 of NC_136430.1, read as the reverse complement.
TTAAGATATAAATTTAGTATTTATATGACTGCCATACTTGTCAATTTTCAAATCTTCAACGAACTAAACATCGATAACCCAAAACAGTGATTTGTTAAATCATGTGTAAAATCAAATCAAACTCTAAATGTAAGAAACTACAAGCATAAAAATAGTAAAAGCATAGAAATTTGATTTAATGGTTGCATAATCCAAAATGGTATACCTGAACAACTTCCAAATCTAGTTTAAACCTCTTTTTAACCAATAAAAAACCCTCATTTCCAGATTTACATATGCAGTGGGTTAGTTTAAGGTTTTTTAGAAGAAGCGTTTATAGAGAGAGATAGGTGTGCTGACTGTTTGATGGTGGTGGTTTGGTAATTTTTAGATAGAGGCATAGAAGTAGATTGTTAGGTATTCGACAGTGGATTTAGGCCTTCTAGTGTGGTGGTCAGGCTTCGAGATTTTGTAACAACAATAATGGAGTCTGCACAGGTGGCTGGGGAACGGGAAGTATGTTGGCATTAGGGTTGTGCGGTTAGGGTTTCTAGGGTGTTTATGGGGAAGCAACTTGTGTATTGGTGGTACGGCTGTGTTGGTGGTGCGATGGTGGTGACAGCCGTGGTTTGGCGGTAGATCAGGATTGACGATAACAAAATGGTGGTATTAGTAAAGCATGGTGGTGAAGGGCAATATGTTTTGAGCGAGGGTGGTGATACAGTTTCAAGGTTTTCTAGTGTTGGTGTGCAACGATGGCCAATTTGAATAAGTCTTCCGATTCATATGAACAGAAAATGTCGATATACGGGGATGTCGTGATACAAGAAGGAGTTAGGTCAATTGGCTGAAGTTCAGTGAATATCGGGTGATTCACTGATGGTGCGGTAGAAAGGAGGAGTGAGCACCAAGATAAAGCATAACGATTACTTAAGCGAATGAGGGCTGTGACTTAGGAGGATGAGGGCAACGACGGTGGCTCTCCGATCAGGGTTTTTGAGTATTTGAGAGAAAAGGCATCTTTATAGAAAAATAGGAGATATGAAATTAGTGTTTAGAATTCCGATTTAATTCTAAAAGGCTGAAAAGTATACGTTATATGTCTATTAAATAATAAGCATAGCATAATTGTAGATGATGTAATAGATGTTGTACCTCTTAAATGTCAAGAATTGTGGAATATGCTTTATATAATAGTAAATATATAATTAAGATAGGAAAATCACACGTCCAAACCAAGCATAACCCACAACTCACAAATTCTTTACACCTAATGACCTCAAATCTCAAACAGTAACTGTAAATTTGATTATGATTATGTTAAAATTTATGTGACGTCTATTTTTTTTTGTTACGTAACTTCATGTAAATGCATATGCCGCATTAAATATTTAATATCCACTAGATTATTATGAAATTGTTCCTTTAATGGTAAGAATTACACAGTGGGTGTGGTTGAATGTGAAGATATTTGGCAACTGTTTTCCAAATATTATGAATCTGACTCCAAACCTAGTATTAAGATTGCAGAGGATGATGATGATATCGAGAAAAGTGATTCAGACGATGATGGGATATCAGAAACATAGGAAAATGTTAATCATATGGACGTGGAAGTATGAGAAATTATTATGGATGCTGTAGTGAACGACAATCCCGATGCAGATGGTGGTGCGAATGCATCTCCGACACCGGCAGCTCCGATAGTGTGGCGAACATTGAAAATCAAAACTTTGATTTAAATACGAAATCTGATAAGTCATCTAGGGATAATGATATCATAATGAGCCATCAGCCTAACTGAACCGCCTCGCAGGGCCATCAGTCTATCTGGACCGCTCTCCGACCCTTCGACACGTCTGGACATCCTCTCAGGGCCTTCAGCCTATCCGGACCGCTTGTCGGGCCTTCAGCCTGACTAGTATGCCCTCTCGGGTCTGCAGTCTATCCGGTCAGCCCAGGGTATGTTAGCCTTCAGCACAAAGCAGGTCTGCCTCAACACAACCCCCAAATCAAAAAAACATGTGCACATAAATATCATACGTTAGCATATATAATAGTCAAACTGATCTAACAGATCACTAATCATAGCAACATCCTATAACCAGGATACCGACCTAACATTCACTAACTTAGCATTATTCTATATACCAGGATACATACCTACCAGGTCACTAATCATATCACCATCCTAACTACCAGGATGCAAATCAATAAGCATATCATGCAATAAACCTGATACAAATCCGAAAAGGTCCGACATTGGTGCCTTAGACCCTGTTGATATAGTGAAAAGAATTCACCTCACAAGTAGCTCGGGATGATAATGTCAAACTCCTCCAAATGCAGCTCCAACTCAAACACCTACATCCATCAATGACACTTCCATAAATTCCCAAATTACTAAAATACCCCCAGAAGTCAAACTGGTCAACCCTTGGTCAAAAATCAAAGTCAACGGTCAAGGTCAACAGTCCATGTTAACCCAACTCGTCGAGTGCAGCCCACTGACTCGTCGAGTCCCTTCATAACTCGAGAAGATGTGAAAACCCAAGTTGACTCGCCGAGTTTCCAGGCAACTTGTCGAATCCATGCAGTGTCCAAATATCGGGAAAACCCTAACTGACTCGTCGAGTCGTCTCACTGACTCGCCGAGTCCATGCAGAACCAAAACAGGCAATCTTCATCTGACTCGTCGAGTTGACCATGCAACTTCTCGAGTCCCTTCATTCCATTACTCATTCAGACGTTTTTAAGCTACCCCAAAGCTCCATATTGCAGATCTAACCTCCTAGGGCATGGTTTCCACATAAAGTTGCAAACTTTACGTACATGAAATGTCCTACATGCCAAAACCAAGCTGTAACATCCGGATTCCCAGGTATCTTATTTTAGTTATTTACTTTGGGTTTTATGGAGGGACTCGGCGAGTAGACGCTTAGACTCGCCGAGTAGGATCGCGAGTTCTTGACTGGATTAATGACCGGACTCGACGAGTATATACGTGGACTCGGCGAGTCCGCGCTGTAAAGTGAAACCCTAAATCCCCGGGCCTGTGCCGTATTTAAAGGCCTTTATGGCCTCCATTTGCGGCCAATACACCCCAGAGAAACCCTAGAGAGAGCAGTAAGAGAGTTGAGAGCAAGAAGAGGCTAATACATCACTTTTGGTGTAGTTTTGCTAGAAGGAAAAAGGAAACACCCATCTAGAGCGTGAAGGGAGCTTGGATCTGGGCTAATCATCTTGAGAGTTCATCTCTGAAGGTATAATCCCTTCTATTTCGTGTTGATATGATAGATTTCATGATTTTAGGGTTTTTGTCTCCATTTTATGTAAGATCTAGTGAGTATGAGGTCCCCTTTGTGTTAATAGCATCAGATATGGACCATGAGAGGTCCATAGAGTCACTATCCCTCAGCTTTATGCAAGCAAATGAAAGATTGGGGACTAGGTTGCCATTTTTAGAGTTATTTCTCCATTTATGACTTGTTGTGGGTTGCATGCACGTAAAGGTTGCACCTTTACGTGACATTTGAACATTTGAAGGGTAGATCTGATAGTTAGGGAAGCAGATCTGACCTTAGGAGGTCATTTGAGGATGAACATGGAGGCAACTCGCCGAGTCCATAAGTGGACTCGACGAGTCGAGTCGGGGTTGCCCCGCGATTCGTGACAGGTGTAACCCGTCGAGTGGAAGGATGACTCGACGAGCCAAGAGAGGCTGAAAGGATTCAGAGGACCCGCATGGACTCGCCGAGTCGCCCTTGTGCACTCGACGAGTCGGGTCAAAGTCGACCGTTGACTTTCGTTGACTTTAGGGTTCTGGTCAAGACTGATTCAGGAGAGTTCAGGGAAGGGTAGAATGGCCTTCTACCCAATCTGTAGAGATGAGATCATGAGAGAATATTAATCGGGGATGTTATCTGAATAATAGGAGGAGGCTAAGTCGGGACGTTGAGCACGAGAGTTTATCCGACTTCATTGAGGTGAATCTTCTCACTATACATTACCTATAGTGGTATTTATGTGTAGACCAGAGGGTCTTGTATGCTATGTGTATATATGAGATTATATGCATTGTGTTATATGTATGCTATGTGTTGTATAGACCGGACCGGAGGGTCCAACGATATAGACCGGACCGAAGGGCCCAACGATATAGACCGGACCGAAGGGTCCAACGACACAGACTGGACCGAAGGGTCCGACGAGCTATGACCGGACCAGAGGGTCCAACGAGCTACGGGACTGGAGGGTCCCGCTGAGACACATCGACCGGAGGTTCGTACTGTAGCCTCGAGTGGCGTATGTGTTGTAAGTGGTATTTTGGGGAACTCACTAAGCATTTATGCTTACAGTTGCTGTGTTATGTGTTTTAGGTACTAGCGAGGATCGCGGGAAGGCGCCGGCATGATCCGTACACACTGAGAGGATTTATGTATTTGAGGACCTTGGGATTTGTTTATTGTGATAACATGGGATACATTGGATTACTATGATATTTTATGAATGAAAGTATGTTTTTTTAAAATGATAAATTGTTTTGGAAATTTACGTTGTTACAAGTTGGTATCAGAGCCTTGGTTTGAGGGATTCGGGTGCATCTTCGGATGAATCTGAACTCAAACTGAGGAATTGAGAAAGTTTTCATAAAATAAACAATTTTTCTAAGAGAGTAAAAGATTTTGAGAAAGGCAGAAGGAAGCAGTGTGTACGATCAGCCAGCGCCTGAACGGTGATTTCCCAAAATACCCTTACATTATGTGTTATGAGATATGTTATGATATGATATGCATGTTAGAGTAGGCTAGGTGTTCATATTAGGACTAGAGTGGTCTGATTTGTGATGCCTTAGCCTAGGAGTTACTGCTACTATGAGATACTTCGAGAGTAAGTAGGTAGCAGCGAGGAACTTATGAGTGGTCTACTAGAGAGTAGCCTGAGTTTAGTGAGATATAGAGTACTTGTGATCTGGGATCCTAGGAGGAGGACTTGGGGTGAATACCGATGCGCTGTGGAAGGTAGTATAAGGGCCCGTACTACTGGAAACACCGGATCGGTGAGCAGTCCAAGTAAGAATCCTCAGGGTACTAAAGAACAAGTAGGGTGGAGTATCGAGCGCGAGTATACTCGAACGAGTCTCTGATTCTTTTGTGTTGTATTTCAGAGACATCATGGTTGGGACGCGCCACCACCCAGGAGGCAGTGGTACCAGAGGTACCAGCGATGAGGAGATTCGTAGGTTGATTCACGAGGAGGTGGCTGCGGCCATTCGAGCTGAGATACCAGAGATGTTCGGGTCTATCAAGACCACGCTGATCGAGACTTTTGATGAGCGGTACGCTGCTCTTACTGAGGCTGCTGTTGCTGCGGCCACCGCAGCCGTCGCTGCTGCCAGGCCGCAGGGGGGTGACTCGTTGCTGTACCGAGAGTTCAGCAACACGAAGCCACCAGAGTTTGATGGGACGCAGGACCCGATTGCTGCGATGAGGTGGATTTCTGATATCGAGGGATGCTTCTACACCTGCTCGTGTCCGGAGCATCCGAGGGTTCGGTTTGCGCTGAACCAGCTTCGCTTGGGAGCGAAGGCTGGTGGAAGTTTGTGACGGCAGACTTCACTACGACAGAGCTTACTGCGGTGACCTGGGGGAGGTTCACCATGATGTTTCGAGATGAGTATGTTCCCCCTGTGGAGAGGGAACGTCTAGCCAGGAGTTCTTATCCCTCAAGCAGGGAACTGAGTCTGTGACGGTGATTACGAGGATGTTTCACGAGAGGGCGTTGTTTTGCCCTGAGCACGTGTCGACTGAGCAGGCACGTATGAGCCGATACTTAAGCATACTGAGGAGGGATATCCGTGAGTTCGTGGCGAACTCGTCATACCGGACATTTGCCGAGCTTCAGGCAAATGCCCGGAAGAGAGAGATTGAGCTGGAGACTCAGGTCAGGGAGGAGGCCGAGTCTCAAGAGGAGGGACAGGCGACCGGCACAGGCGCAGCCGGCAGCCAAGTGGGCAAAGCCCGCTGATTCGAGATATGGAGGTCCGAAGGGCCGCACTTGTGGGAAGTACGGCAAGAGTCATGAGGGGGTGTGCAGAGCTGGGGTGTGTTACAAGTGTGGGAAGGAGGGGCATTTCGAGAGGGATTGCCCCAAGGGATTCTCGGTTTGCTTTCATTGCAACCAGGCCGGCCATCGGAAGGCCGAGTGCCCTTAGCTACTACAGGGATCAGCACAGGGGTCTACACCTGCTGCTAGAGCTATCGAGGTCCGGCCAGCAAAGGCCGAGGCACCGAAGGCTCGCGGGAGAGCCTTCCAGTTGACAGCGGAGGAGGTCCGCGCAGCGCCCGATGTCGTGGCCGGTATGTATTCTTTTACTTACCTATTTTGAGTTGAGATTTTGTGCTTATATTGTGGTATGCTTAGGTACTTTTCTTGTGAGTTCTGTACCTGCGCTGGTGTTATTCGACTCGGGTGCGAGTCGATCTTTCGTGTCATTAGCATTTAGTCAGCACATCAGTGTTCAGTGAGAGGCGTTGAGTCGACCTCTACGAGTTTCTATAGCCGACGAGTGAGCGGTGTATGCTACTGATGTGATCCGAGGATGTGTACTCGAGATCTTCGGCGTTGAGTTTCCGATTGATTTGGTTCTGATTGCAATGGGAGATGTCTGTGTCATCGTGGGCATGGACTGGTTGAGCAGGTTTGGAGCGGTTATCGACTGCGAGCGACAGTTGGTGACCATACGAGACCCTAGTGTGGGAGTTCTTACGGTGTACGGCGAGGGTACCCGTTCAGGGTCAGCATTCTGTTCGGCTGCTAGAGCGAGGTAGAGTCTACAGCAGGGCTGTAGTGGGTTTGTGGCCTATGTGATGGACATACGAGTAGCAGCGGAGAGGCCTAGTTCTGTTGATGATGTGCCGATAGTGCGTGAGTTCCCGGATGTTTTCCCCGAGGAGTTGCCGGGTGTGCCTCCCGAGAGGCAGGTGGAGTTTCGCACCGATTTGGTTCCGGGAGCGGCGCCTATCGCCAAGGCGCCCTATCGCCTTGCGCCACTAGAGATGCAGGAGTTATCCTCACAGCTTCAGGAGTTGTTGGGGAAGGGATTTATCAGACCGAGTAGCTCGCCGTGGGGAGCGCCGATCCTTTTTGTCAAGAAAAAGGATGGTTCACACCGGATGCGCATTGATTACCGGGAGTTGAACAAGTTAACGGTCAAGAACCGTTACCCACTGCCGAGGATTGATGATCTGTTTGATCAGTTGCAGGGAGCGTCTTGGTTCTCCAAGATTGATCTGAGGTCTGGATATCATCAGATGAGAGTGCGTGATGAGGATATCCAGAAGATGGCGTTCAGGACTCGTTACGGGCATTACGAGTTCGTGGTGATGCCTTTCGGGCTCACCAATGCACCGACAGTGTTCATGGATCTCATGAACAGGGTGTATAGGCCGATTTTGGATCGATCGGTGATCGTGTTCATCGATGACATATTGGTGTATTCGAGATCCAGAGAGCAGCATGAGGAGTATTTGAGGGAGATCCTCGGAGTTCTGAGATCGGAGAGGCTTTACGCCAAATTTTCCAAGTGTGATTTCTGGTTACGAGAGGTCCAGTTCCTGGGACATCTCGTTAATCAGAATGGGATATTGGTCGATCCGGCCAAGATTGAGGCGGTGATGAGTTGGGAGGTGCCGAGATCCCCCACCGAGATCAGGAGTTTTCTGGGGTTGGCCGGCTATTATAGGAGATTTATTAAAGATTTCTCCAAGATCGTCGTGCCTCTCACCAGGTTGACCCGGAAGGGCGTTACTTTTTCGTGGGGTCCTGAGCAGCAGGCCTCGTTTGAGACTCTTCGCCAAAGGTTGTGCGAAGCCCCGGTGTTATCCCTTCCAGAGGGAATGGATGATTTTGTGGTGTACTGCGACGCATCGATATCAGGGTTGGGTGCGGTGCTTATGCAGAGGGGGCATGTGATAGCGTATGCATCAAGGCAGCTGAAGCCTCATGAGACGAGGTATCCCACCCACGATCTGGAGTTGGGGGCAGTGGTGTTCGCCCTCAAGATCTGGCGCCATTACCTGTATGGGGTTCGGTGTACCATATACACGGACCACAAGAGTTTGAAGTATCTGATGGATCAGCCCAACCTGAATATGCGCCAGAGGAGATGGTTGGATGTGGTAAAGGATTACGATTGTGAGATCCTGTATCACCCGGGCAAAGCTAATGTTGTAGCTGATGCACTGAGTCGTAGGGCGGAGAGTGCCCCGATTCGAGACACTTGTATGCGACTGACAGTGATGACTCCGGTGTTGGACACCATTCGGGAGGCCCAGGCAGAGGCCGTGAGACCGGAGAACCGCAAGAGAGAGCGGGTGATTGGGCAGGTACCTGAGTTTGTTACCGATAGTCGTGGGCTGATGACCTTTCAGGGTCGGATTTGGGTGTCGTATGCAGGCGGGACGCGCCCCACTTTGATGGAGGAGGCGCACCGATCGAGGTTCTCGATCCATCCCGGGGCCACTAAGATGTATTTGGACCTGAAGAGGGACTATTGGTGGCCCTGTACGAAGAGGGATGTAGCACAGGGGTCTACACCTGCTGCTAGAGCTATCGAGGTCCGGCCAGCAAAGGCCGAGGCACCGAAGGCTCGCGGGAGAGCCTTCCAGTTGACAGCGGAGGAGGTCCGCGCAGCGCCCGATGTCGTGGCCGGTATGTATTCTTTTACTTACCTATTTTGAGTTGAGATTTTGTGCTTATATTGTGGTATGCTTAGGTACTTTTCTTGTGAGTTCTGTACCTGCGCTGGTGTTATTCGACTCGGGTGCGAGTCGATCTTTCGTGTCATTAGCATTTAGTCAGCACATCAGTGTTCAGTGAGAGGCGTTGAGTCGACCTCTACGAGTTTCTATAGCCGACGAGTGAGCGGTGTATGCTACTGATGTGATCCGAGGATGTGTACTCGAGATCTTCGGCGTTGAGTTTCCGATTGATTTGGTTCTGATTGCAATGGGAGATGTCTGTGTCATCGTGGGCATGGACTGGTTGAGCAGGTTTGGAGCGGTTATCGACTGCGAGCGACAGTTGGTGACCATACGAGACCCTAGTGTGGGAGTTCTTACGGTGTACGGCGAGGGTACCCGTTCAGGGTCAGCATTCTGTTCGGCTGCTAGAGCGAGGTAGAGTCTACAGCAGGGCTGTAGTGGGTTTGTGGCCTATGTGATGGACATACGAGTAGCAGCGGAGAGGCCTAGTTCTGTTGATGATGTGCCAATAGTGCGTGAGTTCCCGGATGTTTTCCCCGAGGAGTTGCCGGGTGTGCCTCCCGAGAGGCAGGTGGAGTTTCGCACCGATTTGGTTCCGGGAGCGGCGCCTATCGCCAAGGCGCCCTATCGCCTTGCGCCACTAGAGATGCAGGAGTTATCCTCACAGCTTCAGGAGTTGTTGGGGAAGGGATTTATCAGACCGAGTAGCTCGCCGTGGGGAGCGCCGATCCTTTTTGTCAAGAAAAAGGATGGTTCACACCGGATGCGCATTGATTACCGGGAGTTGAACAAGTTAACGGTCAAGAACCGTTACCCACTGCCGAGGATTGATGATCTGTTTGATCAGTTGCAGGGAGCGTCTTGGTTCTCCAAGATTGATCTGAGGTCTGGATATCATCAGATGAGAGTGCGTGATGAGGATATCCAGAAGATGGCGTTCAGGACTCGTTACGGGCATTACGAGTTCGTGGTGATGCCTTTCGGGCTCACCAATGCACCGACAGTGTTCATGGATCTCATGAACAGGGTGTATAGGCCGATTTTGGATCGATCGGTGATCGTGTTCATCGATGACATATTGGTGTATTCGAGATCCAGAGAGCAGCATGAGGAGTATTTGAGGGAGATCCTCGGAGTTCTGAGATCGGAGAGGCTTTACGCCAAATTTTCCAAGTGTGATTTCTGGTTACGAGAGGTCCAGTTCCTGGGACATCTCGTTAATCAGAATGGGATATTGGTCGATCCGGCCAAGATTGAGGCGGTGATGAGTTGGGAGGTGCCGAGATCCCCCACCGAGATCAGGAGTTTTCTGGGGTTGGCCGGCTATTATAGGAGATTTATTAAAGATTTCTCCAAGATCGTCGTGCCTCTCACCAGGTTGACCCGGAAGGGCGTTACTTTTTCGTGGGGTCCTGAGCAGCAGGCCTCGTTTGAGACTCTTCGCCAAAGGTTGTGCGAAGCCCCGGTGTTATCCCTTCCAGAGGGAATGGATGATTTTGTGGTGTACTGCGACGCATCGATATCAGGGTTGGGTGCGGTGCTTATGCAGAGGGGGCATGTGATAGCGTATGCATCAAGGCAGCTGAAGCCTCATGAGACGAGGTATCCCACCCACGATCTGGAGTTGGGGGCAGTGGTGTTCGCCCTCAAGATCTGGCGCCATTACCTGTATGGGGTTCGGTGTACCATATACACGGACCACAAGAGTTTGAAGTATCTGATGGATCAGCCCAACCTGAATATGCGCCAGAGGAGATGGTTGGATGTGGTAAAGGATTACGATTGTGAGATCCTGTATCACCCGGGCAAAGCTAATGTTGTAGCTGATGCACTGAGTCGTAGGGCGGAGAGTGCCCCGATTCGAGACACTTGTATGCGACTGACAGTGATGACTCCGGTGTTGGACACCATTCGGGAGGCCCAGGCAGAGGCCGTGAGACCGGAGAACCGCAAGAGAGAGCGGGTGATTGGGCAGGTACCTGAGTTTGTTACCGATAGTCGTGGGCTGATGACCTTTCAGGGTCGGATTTGGGTGTCGTATGCAGGCGGGACGCGCCCCACTTTGATGGAGGAGGCGCACCGATCGAGGTTCTCGATCCATCCCGGGGCCACTAAGATGTATTTGGACCTGAAGAGGGACTATTGGTGGCCCTGTATGAAGAGGGATGTAGCATGGTTTGTTGAGAGGTGCTTGACCTGTCGCAGGGTTAAGGTCGAGCACCAGCGTCCGCATGGCAAGTTGCAGCCACTTGAGGTTCCCCAATGGAAGTGGGAACAGATTTCTATGGATTTCATCACCAAATTGCCGAGGACCGCACGGGGTGTCGATGCAATTTGGGTGATCGTCGACCGGCTGACGAAGAGCGCGCATTTTCTTGCTATCAGTGAGAGCTCTTCTGCTGAGAGGCTGGCAGAATTGTATGTGAGGGAGGTGGTATCGCGGCATGGGGTGCCGATCTCGATTGTGTCAGATCGAGATGTACGTTTCACTTCCAGGTTCTGGAAGAAGTTCCACGAGGAGTTGGGTACGAGGTTGCATTTCAGTACCGCCTACCACCCCCAGACGGACGGACAGAGTGAGCGGACGATTCAGACACTCGAGGACATGCTTCGAGCATGTGTGTTGGACTTCGGGGGAAGTTGGGGCACGTACTTGTCGTTGGCTGAGTTTTCTTACAACAACAGCCACCATTCGAGTATTGGTATGCCTCCCTTCGAGTTGTTGTATGGGAGGAGGTGTCGGACTCCCATTTGCTGGGGAGAGGTAGGGCAGCGTGTGATGGGTAGCACCGAGATAGTGCTTTAGACGACAGAGCAGATACAGCAGGTTACGCAGAGGTTATTGACGGCTCAGAGTCGTCAGAAGAGTTATGCGGATAGGCGACGATCCGAGCTTCAGTTCCAGGTGGGAGACTTCGTACTCCTGAAGGTGTCTCCTTAGAAAGGAGTGATTCGGTTCAGGAAGAGGGGCAAGCTGGGGCCCCAGTACATCGGTCAGTTCAGAGTGACCGCGAGAGTGGGCAGGGTAGCGTATCGTTTGGAGCTACCTGCAGAGTTGAGCCAGATTCATGATACCTTCCATGTGTCTCAGTTGAGGAAGTGTATAGCCGATGAGTCAGCGGTAGTGCCGCTGGAGGACAGTCAGGTAGATGCGAGGTTGAATTATGTTGAGAAACCGATCGCGATTTTGGATCGGAAGATCAAGGTTCTGAGGAACAAGGAGGTGCCCCTAGTTCAGTTCCAGTGGCAACATCGGAGAGGGTCCGAGTTGACTTGGGAGCCGGAGTTGGAGATGCGGGAGCAGCATCCAGAGTTGTTTGCGGGGCAAGACTTCGAGGGCGAAGTCTGATTCTAGTGGGGGAGAATTGTAACATCCGGATTCCCATGTATCTTATTTTAGTTATTTACTTTGGGTTTTATGGAGGGACTCGGCGAGTAGACGCTTAGACTCGCCGAGTAGGATCGCGAGTTCTTGACTGGATTAATGACCAGACTCGACGAGTATATACGTGGACTCGGCGAGTCCGTGCTGTAAAGTGAAACCCTAAATCCCCGGGCATGTGCCCTATTTAAAGGCCTTTATGGCCTCCATTTGCGGCCAATGCACCCCAGAGAAACCCTAGAGAGAGCAGTAAGAGAGTTGAGAGCAAGAAGAGGCTAATACATCACTTTTGGTGTAGTTTTTCTAGAAGGAAGAAGGAAACACCCATCTAGAGCGTGAAGGGAGCTTGGATCTGGGCTAACCATCTTGAGAGTTCATCTCTGGAGGTATAATCCCTTCTATTTCGTGTTGATATGATAGATTTCATGATTTTAGGGTTTTTGTCTCTATTTTATGTAATATCTAGTGAGTATGAGGTCCCCTTTGTGTTAATAGCATCAGATCTGGACCATGAAAGGTCCATAGAGTCACTATCCCCCAGCTTTATGCAAGCAAATGAAAGATTGGGGACTAGGTTGCCATTTTTAGAGTTATTTCTCCATTTATGACTTGTTGTGGGTTGCATGCACGTAAAGGTTGCACCTTTACGTGACATTTGAACATTTGAAGGGTAGATCTGATAGTTAGGGAAGCAGATCTGACCTTAGGAGGTCATTTGAGGATGAACATGGAGGCAACTCGCCGAGTCCATAAGTGGACTCGACGAGTCGAGTCGGGGTTGACCCACGATTCGTGACAGGTGTAACCCGTCGAGTGGAAGGATGACTCGACGAGCCAAGAAAGGCTGAAATGATTCAGAGGACCCGCATGGACTCGTCGAGTCGCCCTTGTACACTCGACGAGTCGGGTCAAAGTTGACCGTTGACTTTCGTTGACTTTAGGGTTCTGGTCAAGACTAATTCAGGAGAGTTCAGGGAAGGGTAGAATGGCCTTCTACCCAATCTGTAGAGATGAGATCATGAGAGAATATTGATCGGTGATGTTATCTGAATAATAGGAGGAGGCTAAGTCGGGACGTTGAGCACGAGAGTTTATCCGACTTCATTGAGGTGAGTCTTCTCACTATACATTACCTAGAGTGGTATTTATGTGTAGACCAGAGGGTCTTGTATGTTATGTGTATATATGAGATTATGTGCATTGTGTTATATGTATGCTATGTGTTGTATAGACCGGACCGGAGGGTCCAACGATATAGACCGGACCGAAGGGCCCAACGATATAGACCGGACCGAAGGGTCCAACGACACAGACTGGACCGAAGGGTCCGACGAGCTATGACCGGACCAGAGGGTCCAACGAGCTACGGGACTGGAGGGTCCCGCTGAGACACATCGATCGGAGGGTCGTACTGTTGCCTCGAGTGGCGTATGTGTTGTAAGTGGTATTTTGGGGAACTCACTAAGCATTTATGCTTACAGTTGTTGTGTTATGTGTTTCAGGTACTAGTGAGGATCGCGGGAAGGCGCTGACATGATCCGTACACACTGAGAGGATTTATGTATTTGAGGACCTTGGGATTTGTTTATTGTGATAACATGGGATACATTGGATTACTATGATATTTTATGAATGAAAGTATGTTTTTTTAAAATGAAAAATTGTTTTGGAAATTTACGTTTTTACACAAGCTAAGGGAGAGGTTTAAGCCAAAGAGAAGGGTCAAGGCTTGCTAAATTTGCTAACTCTATGACTATAAGGACTTAGAGGAGTCCAGATCTGAAGTTACAACTTCATATCATGCCCAATACCCGAAATGATCCACAAATATACTAAAAATGGCCCTAAACCTTTGCATGAAGAGATCTAGCTAGAGAGAGGTCAAGGTAACGACTTTTTACCTTCCAGAAGATGCCAAGATGAAGTAGAATCAGATCCACAAGCTCCTCCTTGCTTCAAGCTCCATAAACTTCAAGTTCTCTTTACAAGATCCTCCTTCCAAGCTTCTTAACATACACAAATGGATAGTAGGCACGATTAGGGTTTTCTGAGCTCAAGGGGGATGGTAAGGGAGGCTGAGGGAGGCTAATGACCCTTTAAATAGGGTGTAAAACCCTGGAAATTAGGGTTTTATTTTCCAGCTCCTACTCGTTGAGTCGGGGTCCTTCAACTTCTCGAGTAGACCTCATAAATCGCGTGGCCCGATCCGCTTCTACACGACGAGTTGTGGGCAACCAACTCGTCGAGTAGGTCTAAGAATATAACTTTAAGCTTTTAAATTTTATACCTGGGAGTCGGGGTGTTACAAATGGTTTGGGGCCTAATTTGGAAAATTGGGCCATAAATGGGCCTTGGATGATTAATTGGTTTTGGTTCTTTTAGATTGTGAGTTTGGGCCTTAGTCTTGGGCCAAACTAGGTAAGGGGTAAAATGGTCTTTTTACCTTAAGTATGGATTAGTGGTTATAGATTGGAATCCAATTGTTAATTGGGTGTTATTTAATATTGATAGCTCGGGGATTTGTCGGACCAACAGCCAGAGATTATCAGTGTGATTCGGTAGTGCGAGGTGAGTCTCCTCGCTATGTTTAGTAGGCCGAAGGCACCAATGTCGGCCCATGGGTTATATGTAGGATGCTAGATGTCTGTGTGAATCTTGTATGTGTTATGTGATGGTATGTTTACCGGGCACGACCCGATGCCAGGTGGGGCCTGATGAGTATATTGTATGCTAGTTATCGGTGTGTGTTTTATGCTTACCGGGCGAGGCCTGAGGGCTGTATCGTATGCTACTGTTTATGATCATTGTATGTGTTAGTATGATTATGTGATATAATTCTTTGAGTATAAAGGGTGAGGCCTGATGTCAGGCAGGGCCTAAGAATAATAGATCTGTATACCGAGTGGGGCCCGAAGCCGAGTGGGACTCGATACCGGGCGGGGACCCAATATGTGATTTATTATGTTTGGTATGTGGTTTATTGGGGAACTCACTAAGCTTTGTGCTTGCGGTTTTCAGTTTATGTTTCAGGTACTTCGATTTTCAGATGGAATAACTCAGGATGATTGCAGAGCACACACCACCTCGTTCCATATTTTCTTGATTTACTATGATAAGAAATGGTGATTGATACAATTGTTTTATTTGGATTTATATGATGATGTTTTGGGAATACCAGTTTTATTAATTTAAAAATGAAATTTTTGGGCCTTATTTTTGGGACGTTACAAAATCTCTATCCAAAAATCCCACAACTTGCCATCATGTAGTGACCTAATGAACAAAATAATCGGGGTGAACCATTCTCACATCGTGAACCATGAATGTTCACTTCGTAAGAAACGTTCTGAACAGCAAGATGCATTAAGCTCTTAACCCCTTTTGGACAAACCCAAAACTTACATAATGTCTTATCTACTCCAAAATATCATAAAAATTGTGGCTTTTTGGACATGCATGTCCAATGCATGTCCCAAACATAAACTATGGCACCAAATGAAGAAAAAACCTTAGAAGCTCATGAAAAAGTCTTAAAAAATCAACCATACTCCAGATCTAGCACTTATATTACCCAAGGGACACTAGATATCCATAAAGTTGGCAACTTAATGGATTCCAAACACTACATCATCTTATATATGGAGGATAAAACATAAAAATCTATATCTAAGCTTATAGACTCAAAAAGCAATGAACTTTGTAACTCACAAAGGTCCATAAGGTGTGTAGATGATTGACGGTGAGACCTGAATGCAGAAACGATGAACTACATGTTCTTCCTCTTCTTCTTTTTGGCTAGAATCACCACAAATGAGCTCAAGATCAATTATAGGTGTTAGGGTTTAAAAGGGGAGAGTAAGGATGTGATGGAGGCTGAGGGTGGGCTAACCCCAACCCTCACTTCCTTTAGATATGGAATAAAATCCCCAAAATTAGGGTTCCCTCGCAGCTGCGTCTCACGTTGTGACCTATAAGGGCTCACACTGTGAGAATCAAAATATACACGATTCGTCCATCTGAGCTCACATCGTGACACCTCAGTGCTCACATCGTGAGAGGGGTTTAAGCTTGAGAATTAAAGCTGAAATTCTAAAATGGCATTTACCTGGAACCGGGTGTTACATTCTAAGAGATTGTCCAACGACGCTGGATGTTGTTGTACAACATCTTTCCTTTTCATTTGTATCCATGGGGACTTATACCATATGGACATTGCTTTTTGGCGTATAGAACGATGAAGTGCTTGCGAGGGCGTTTTGTATTTATCCTGGGGAATCACTTTTACATCCGATGAATGAATAAATGGAGACCGTTGCTCAGGTCCATCATGCAACGGGTTTTCGGGTGTTCCTGGCCCGTAATCGTGGTCCCATAAGTCATTGTCATTGTGCTTTGCGTTACCAAAATCGTCTCCAGGAGTCTTATTGATATTTTTTAGAACCATGGCTAAAGGAGTGTCATGCTCTGCTAAACGTTGATCATGTGACCTCAACTGCGCGCGACATTCACTGAGCTCATTTTTCAATCGACAGTCCTCATTGTGCAAGTCGCTAATAATTCGGTCCTGACCAGTTGATGGGTCAGCGGCCGACGGTGAGGTGGTGGCAGGTGATATGGATCATCTATTTGTGCCTTCTTTTGTCGAGGCTCATGGGTAGGGGAGTTTTTTGGGTGATGGTGTTAGGGAAGGTGCCTTGTCAACTTCAGTGTCGGGAAAATCAGAGCCATCAATCCACGCTGAGCTAACTATCCAACATTCAACACGCATCTTATCTTCTATCGGCTTCAACTTCTGTACAAGTCTATTATCCTGCTAACAAAATTATAAAATTATAAATAAACATAACTTATAAAATAAATAAATATTTAAATAATAACCATACGTCGTTGATTTATAAAAACTGGTTGCATTCAGGCTTTTTTAAAGCCCTCAATTTTGACCATACAACAACCCGAGGGATCACATTCTGTTGTCGGGTACCAAACAAATTGCTCACCGAAAAAGTCTCAAGAGTCCATATCTGAATGTTTGCAAACAAATAAATAAAAAATTGTTAGAATGTTAGCAAACAAAAATAAATAATAATTTTTTCATTATATACTTACCGTAAATGGTATAAAAACCCCTTGTAGAGTGTATGTCATTTTTTGAGGTTGGTTCTCTTTTCGGTTCGTCTGGATGTATAAGCTTGTCAATCTTATTGAATACAGTAAATATTTGTTTGTACAAGTGATCCCAAATTGTCCTTCCCCATGGATATTTGTAGCATAAAACATTAGTTAACAATTAAATTTCTAAAAAAATATTAGTAACGATAAGTAATTACAATCAATAATTATAAAATAGACGACATTATACCTGTTGAATTCATCAATGTTGGATAGCAAAGCGAAATACTCTTCTGTAACAGGTTGTTTAGGCAACCGCCCATTGAAACCCTTCTCTAACAGGTACAGATGACATATACGCACTGCATGCTCGTCCGACAACTCATTGAGTGAATGTTTAAACACCGTCATAACATCGTCTAATTTAACTGAGACATTCCTCTAGACCATAGGAAAGACACGGGAACTGAAGGCGACGCCTGGTGCAGAAGCAAGAAAATAGTCACCAAACCGAAAGTCGGTGATGAGGCAAAATTCTTTCTTCCCGAAAGACAACTTGTAACCCCTAATCTCAAAAACCATTTCATCTATTTTGCTTCGGGGGTCGGTGACAACTTCGTGGCAAAAGACGTAACGTAGAAGTGTAATGCCCGGTTCCCGGTACGTAATTTAAATATGAGTTTTTGCATTTTTATACTGGGACTCGACGAGTTGAGGCCCCAAACTCGACGAGTAGGGGTGAATCCTGGAGACGGGTGAAAGAGTCTACTCGACGAGTCGGAAGCCCCGACTCGACAAGTAGATATGTCTGAATGAAACCCTAAATTTTAAGTTTTGCACCTTATTTAAACACCTTATATGGCCTCCACTCCAGCCTCCATCACCCTCAGACCCTATTCTCGAAACCCTAATCAGTTTGTGAGTGTTCTTGAGCTATTTTGTGCCATTTTAGTGATTTGAAGCTTGGAGAAGGAAGGAAAGGCTTGGAGGTCCAAGAAGAAGGCAGTAGATCGAGAGTTTTGGTTGCATTTCCAGTTTGATTGAGGTAAAAAGCTTCAACTTTGGCTTTCCATCACTTAGATCTTCTTTAGGGCTTGCATCTTGTCATTTTTGGGACATTTCTAAGCCACTCTCCGGATTTGACTGCATAATAGAGTAATGACTTCAGATCTGGGAACTTTTGAGCTCAGGAAGCTTAAAGTTTCCACCTTTATTAAGTTATGGCCCTATCCCATGCACTAGAACTCCTTTATGGCTTAGTTTTGGTGTTTTAGCTTCATAACACCCATGCATGCACGTAAAGTTTGTAACTTTACGTGTTACTGTAAAATCCGGATTTCCAGGTATTATGTTTGATCATTTATTTATGAGTAAAAGAAAGGGACTCGACGAGTTGAGGCGTAGACTCGTCGAGTAGGACCGCGATTGCTGACTGGATTAATGAACGGACTCGACGAGTCGGAAAGGGTGGACTCGACGAGTCCGCGCTGTAAATTGAAACCCTAATTCTCGGGGTCTGTGCCCTATTTAAAGGCCTTTATGGCCTCCATTTGCGGCCACTTCACCCCTGAGAAACCCTAGAGAGCAGAGAGATCGTTTGTGGTGCAAGAGGAAGGCTAATTCACCATTTCTTGTGTGTTTTAGCAAGAAGGAAGGTGGTAGAACAAGCTAGGCGGGTTGAGGAGCTTGGATCCACTTCTATTTGATCAGAGGAAGCTGTTGGAGGTAACAATCTATGCCATTCTTGTATTTATTATGATTCTAGTGAAATCTAGGGTTTTCTTTATGCCTCTTTTAGTTGAATCTTGAGTATGTGAGGTCCCAAGGCGAGTTGGTTCATAGATCTAGACCTTAAGAGGTCCAGAGAGTCCTTACCACTCTGCTTTATGCCATACCTTTTGAGTTATGAGCCTAGGAGGCCATTTTAGAGGTTATTTCACCAAAAGAAGCTTTGGGTGTGTTGCATGTGTACCAAGATTCGACCTTTACGTGATTGGCATGCTTGGGAAGGTCAGATCTATAGATTAGAGAAGCATATCTGACCTTAGAAGGTCATTTGAGTATGAACATGGAAGCAACTCGTTGAGTCCAAAAGTGGACTCGACGAGTCGAGTCGGGGTTGCCCCGCGATTCGTGACAGGAGGAACCCGTCGAGTGGAAGGATGACTCGACGAGCCAAGAGAGGCTAGAAGGATTCAGAGGACCCGCATGGACTCGCCGAGTCGCCCATGTGCACTCGACGAGTCGGGTCAAAGTTTGACCGTTGACTTTCGTTGACCTTAGGGTTCTGGTCAAGACTGATTCAAGAGAGTTCAGAGAGGGGTAGAATGGCCTTCTACCCAATCTTTAGAGATGAGACTATGAGAGAATATTGATCGGGGATGTTAATTGAATAATAGGAGGAGGCTAGGTCGGGACGTTGAGCACGAGAGTTTATCCGACTTCATTGAGGTGAGTCTTCTCACTATACTGTACCTGCAAGGGTACCTATGTGTGACCGGAAGGTATTATATGCTATGAGATGTATGAGTTGTATGTTGTTATGTGATATGTATGTGTTATGTATGTTATGTATGATAAGGACCGGAAGGTCAAGATGATATGGACCAGAAGGTCAAGAGGTTACGGACCGGAAGGTCGATACGGGTAGGACCGGAAGGTCTACCGGGATTCGGGACGGAAGTCCCCTGAGACATTTGGATCGGAAGATCCCATAGAGATATGGCCTGGAAAGACGTATGTGTTGTATGTGGTATTTTGGGGAACTCACTAAGCATTTATGCTTACAGTTGTTGTGTTATGTGTTTCAGGTACTAGCGAGGATCGCGGGAAGGCGCCGGCATGATCCGTACACACTCATAGAGATTATGTTTTGAGATTCTGGGATTTGTTTGTTATTATGAAATTGGATACAGTTTGTTTGATATTGTTTTCGATGATTGAAAATGTGATTTAAAAATGAAAAATTGTTTTGAAAATTTACGTTGTTACAAGTTGGTATCAGAGCCTTGGTTTGAGGGATTCGGGTTCATCTTCGGATGAATCTGAACTCAAACTGAGGATTTGAGAAAGTTTTTAATAAAATAAACAATTTTTCTAAGAGAGTAAAAGATTTTGAGAAAGACAGAACAGAGTAGTGTGTACGATCAGCCAGCGCCCGAACGGTGATTTCCCAAAATACCCTTACATTATGTATTATGAGATATGTTATGATATGCATGTTAGAGTAGGCTAGGTATTCATATTAGGACTAGAGTGGCCTGATTTATGATGCCTTAGCCTAGGAAGATTTATGCTGCTATGTGATGCTTGAGAGTGAGTAGGTAGCAGTGAGGAGCTTTGAGAGGTCTACCGAAGGGTAGCCTATGCCAGCGCGATGTAGAGTACTTGTGATCTGGGATCCTAGGAGGAGGACTTGGGGTGAATACTGATGCGGTGTGGACGGTAGTATAGGGCCCGTACTACTGAAGACACCGGATCAGTGCGCAGTCCAAGTAAGAATCCTTAGGGTACTAGGGAACAAGTAGGGTTGAGTTATCGAGTGCGAGTATGCTTGAGCAAGTCTCTGATATATTTATGTTGTATTTCAGAGACATCATGGTTGGGACACGCCACAGACCTGAGACGAGCGGCGTGAGTGACGAGGAGCTTCGTCAGATGATCCACGATGAGGTGGCAGCGGCGATTCGAGCCGTGATTCCGGAGATGTTTGGGTCTATCAAGACCACACTGATTGAGACTTTTGATGAGCGGTAATCAGCGGTGACTGAGGCTGCGACTGCTGCGGCTGTGGCTGCTGCCAGGCCTCAGGGAGGTGACTCGTTGTTGTTTCGAGAGTTCAGCAACACGAAGCCACCAGAGTTTGATGGGACGCAGGATCCGATCGCGGCGATGAGATGGATTTCTGATATTGAGGGATGCTTCTATACGTGTTCATGTCCGGAGCATCTGAGGGTACGGTTCGCGCTGAACCAGCTTCGCTTGGGAGCGAAGGACTGGTGGAAGTTCGTGACGGCGAGCTTCACTCTTGAAGAGATTTCAGAGGTGACCTGGGAGAGGTTCACCACCATGTTCAGAGACGAGTATGTTCCCCCAGTGGAAAGGGAACGGCTGGCCCAAGAGTTCTTGACCCTCAAGCAGGGTACTGATTCTGTTACTGTGGTTACAAGGAAGTTTCATGAGAGGGTGATGTTCTGCCCTGAACAGGTGTCTACCGAGCAGGCACACATGAGCCGATATTTGGGCATTTTGAGGAGGGATACTTGGGAGTTCGTGTCGAACTCGACTTACCGGACATTTGCTGAGCTTCAGGCAAATGCCCGGAAGAGGGAGATTGAGTTGGAGACTCAGGCCAGGGAGGAGGCCGAGTCTCAGGGGATGGATCGGTGGCTGGCACAGTCTCAGCCGACAGCCAAGCGCGGAAAGCCCGCCGATTCGAGATCTGGAGGCCAGAAGGGCCGCACATGCGGAAAGTGCGGCAAGGGACATGACGGGGTTTGTCGATCGGGTGCTTGCTACAAATGTGGCAAGGAGGGGCATATATCCAAGGATTGCCCTAAGGGGTTCATGGTTTGTTTTCATTGCAACCAGACGGGCCATCGGAAGGCCGAGTGTCCGCAGCTGCAGGGGACAACACAGGGAGCACCGCATGGATCTGCCCCTGCCGCCGTGCGAGCTACTGAGGTTCGGCCGGTGAAGGCCGAGGCACCGTAGGCTCGCGGGAGAGCCCATCCAGTTGACAGCGGAGGAGGTCCGCGCAGCGCCCGATGTCGTGACTGGTATGTATTCTTTCATTTATTTATGCTGAGTCTGAGGTGTTGTGCTTATATTATGATATGCGTAGGTACATTTCTTGTGAATTCTATACCTGCTTTGGTGTTATTTAACTCGGGTGCGAGTCGGTCATTTGTTTCCTTAGCGTTTAGTCAGCACATCAGTATCCGACGAGAGGCGTTGAGTCGACCTCTGCGAGTTTCTATAGCTGACGAGCGAGCGGTGTATGCTACGGATGTGATTCGAGGATGTGTACTCGAGATCTTCGGTGTTGATTTCCCGATAGATCTAGTCCCGATTGCAATGGGGGACGTATGTGTCATAGTGGGCATGGATTGGTTGAGCCGATTTGGGGCTTATATAGACTGCGAGCGACAGTTGGTGACGATACGAGACCCTAGTGAGGGAGTACTTACGGTGTACGGCGAGGGTACCCGATGTGGGTCAACGTTTTGTTCGGCTGCCAGAGCGAGACAGAGTTTACAGCAGGGCTGCAGCGGGTTTGTAGCCTATGTGATGGACACACGAGTGGCCGCTGGGAGGTCAAGTTCGATTGATGATGTTCCGATAGTGCGCGAGTTCCCGGATGTTTTTCCCGAGGAGTTGTCGGGTGTGCCTCCCGAGAGGCAGGTAGAGTTCCGCATCGATTTAGTTCCGGGGGCAGCGCCTATCGCCAAGGCGCCTTATCGCCTTGCACCGCCAGAGATGCACGAGTTATCCTCGCAGCTTCAGGAGCTGCTGGGGAAGGGGTTTATTAGACCAAGTAGTTCCCCTTGGGGAGCGCCGATCCTTTTTGTCAAGAAAAAGGATGGTTCGCACCGGATGTGCATTGATTACCGGGAGTTGAACAAGTTGACGGTCAAGAACCGTTACCCATTACCGGGGATCGACGATTTGTTCGATCAGTTACAGGGAGCGTCTTGGTTCTCCAAGATTGATCTGAGGTCTGGATATCATCAGATGAGAGTGTGTGATGAGGATATCCAGAAGACGGCGTTCAGGACTCATTATGGGCATTACGAGTTCGTGGTGATGCCTTTCGGGCTCACCAATGCACCGGCAGCGTTCATGGATCTCATGAACAGGGTGTGTAGGCCGATGTTGGATCGTTCGGTGATCATGTTCATTGATGATATTTTGGTGTATTCGAGATCTTGAGAGCAGCACGAGGAGCATCTGAGAGAGATTCTCGGGGTATTGAGGTCAGAGAGGCTTTATGCCAAATTCTCCAAGTGCGAGTTCTAGTTACGGGAGGTCCAGTTCTTGGGGCATCTCGTCAACCAGAATGGGATTTTGGTCGATCCGGCCAAGATTGAGGCGGTTATGAGGTGGGAGGTGCCAAGATCACCCACCGAGATCAGGAGTTTTCTAGGATTGGCCGTCTATTATCGGAGATTTATCAGGGATTTCTCCAAGATCGCCGTGCCTCTCACCAGGTTGACCCGGAAGGGTGTTGCTTTTTCATGGGGTCCGGAGCAGCAGACCTCGTTTGAGACACTTCGCCAGAGATTATGCGAAGCCCCGGTGTTAGCCCTCCCGGAAGGGATGGAGGATTTTGTGGTGTATTGTGACGCATCGATATCGGGGTTGGGCGCAGTACTTATGCAGAGGGGGCATGTGATAGCATATGCATCGAGGCAGCTGAAGCCTCATGAGACGAGGTATCCCACCCACGATCTGGAATTGGGGGCAGTGGTGTTCGCCCTCAAGATCTGGCGTCACTATTTGTATGGGGTTCGGTGTACCATATACACGGACCACAAGAGCTTGAAGTATTTGATGGATCAGCCCAACCTGAATATGCGCCAGAGGAGATGGTTGGATGTGGTAAAGGATTACGATTGTGAGATCCTGTACCACCCGGGCAAAGCTAATGTTGTAGCTGATGCCCTGAGCCGTAGGACGGAGAGTACCCCGATTCGAGACGTATGTATGCGGCTGACAGTGATGACTCCGGTGTTGGACACCATTCGGGAGGCCCAGGCAGAGGCCGTGAGACTGGAGAACCGCAAGAGAGAGCGGGTGATTGGACAGGTACCTGAGTTCGTTACCGATAGCCGTGGGCTTATGACCTTTCAGGGTCGGATTTGGGTGCCGTATACAGGCGGGACGCGCACCACTTTGATGGAGGAAGCGCACCGATCGAGGTTCTCGATCCATCCCGAGGCCACTAAGATGTATTTGGATCTGAAGAAAGATTACTGGTGGCCCTGTATGAAGAGGGATGTAGCATGGTTTGTTGAGAGGTGCTTGACCTGTCGCAGGGTTAAGGCTGAGCACCAGCGTCCGCACGGCAAGTTGCAGCCACTTGAGGTTCGCCAGTGGAAGTGGGAACAAATTTCCATGGATTTTATCACCAAATTGCCAAGGACCGCGAGGGGTGTCGATGCGATTTGGGTGATTGTCGACCGGCTGACGAAGAGCGCTCACTTCCTTGCTATCAGTGAGAGCTCTTCCACAGAGAGATTGGCAGAGTTGTATGTGAGGGAGGTGGCATCGCGGCATGGAGTACTGATCTCGATTGTGTCAGACCGAGATGTACGTTTCACTTCCAGGTTCTGGAAGAAGTTCCATGAGGAGTTGGGTGCGAGGCTGCATTTCAGTACCGCTTACCACCCCCAGATGGACGGACAGAGTGAGCGGATGATTCAGACGCTCGAGAACATGCTCCGAGCATGTGTGGTGGACTTCGGGGGAAGTTGGGACACGTATCTGCCGTTGGCTGAGTTTTCTTATAACAACAGCCACCATTCGAGTATTGGTATGCCTCCCTTCGAGTTGTTGTACGGGAGGAGATGTCGGACTCCCATTTGCTGGGGAGAGGTAGGGAAACGCGTGAATGAGATAGTGCTTCAGACTACCGAGCAGATACAACAGGTTAGACAGAGGTTGTCGACGGCTCAGAGTCGCCAGAAGAGTTATGCGGATAGGCGACGATCCGAGCTTGAGTTCCAGGTGGGAGACTTCGTACTCCTGAAAGTGTCTCCTTGGAAAGGAGTGATTCGATTCAGGAAGAGGGGCAAGTTGGGGCCCCGGTATATCGGGCCGTTCAGGGTGACCGCGAGGGTGGGCAGGGTAGCATATCTGTTGGAGCTACCTGCGGAGTTGAGCCAGATTCATGACACCTTCCACGTGTCTCAGTTGAGGAAGTGTATAGCCGACGAGTCGGCGGTGGTGCCGCTGGAGGATATTCAGGTCAATACGAGCCTGAATTATGCTGAGAGGCCAATCGCGATCCTGGATCGGAAGATCAAGGTTCTGAGGAACAAGGAGGTGTCCCTGGTGCAGGTCCAGTGGCAACATCGGAGAGGGTCCGAGCTGACTTGGGAGCCGGAGTTGGAGATGCGGGAGCAGCATCCAGAGTTGTTTGCGGAGCAAGAA
Source organism: Lactuca virosa (assembly GCF_052849685.1). Taxonomy (NCBI): domain Eukaryota; kingdom Viridiplantae; phylum Streptophyta; class Magnoliopsida; order Asterales; family Asteraceae; genus Lactuca; species Lactuca virosa. The sequence goes on along the minus strand of NC_136430.1, from coordinate 29,465,685 downwards.
TTCGAGGGCGAAGTCTGATTCTAGTGGGGGAGAATTGTAACATCCGGATTTCCAGGTATTATGTTTGATCATTTATTTATGAGTAAAAGAGAGGGACTCGACGAGTTGAGGCGTAGACTCGTCGAGTAGGACCGCGATTGCTGACTGGATTAATGAACGGACTCGACGAGTCGGAAAGGGTGGACTCGACGAGTCCACGCTGTAAATTGAAACCCTAATTCTCGGGGTCTGTGCCCTATTTAAAGGCCTTTATGTCCTCCATATGCGGCCACTTCACCCCTGAGAAACCCTAGAGAGCAGAGAGATCGTTTGTGGTGCACGAGGAAGGCTAATTCACCATTTCTTGTGTGTTTTAGCAAGGAAGGAGGTAGAACAAGCTAGGCGGGTTGAGGAGCTTGGATCCACTTCTATTTGATCAGAGGAAGCTGTTGGAGGTAACAATCTGTGCCATTCTCGTGTTTATTATGATTTTAGTGAAATCTAGGGTTTTCTTTATGCCTCTTTTAGTTGAATCTTGAGTATGTGAGGTCCCAAGGTTAGTTGGTTCATAGATCTGGACCTTAAGAGGTCCAGAGAGTCCTTACCACTCTGCTTTATGCCATACCTTTTGAGTTATGAGCCTAAGAGGCCATTTTAGAGGTTATTTCACCAAAAGAAGCTTTGGGTGTGTTGCATGTGTACCAAGATTCGACCTTTACGTGATTTTCATGCTTGGGAAGGTCAGATCTATAGATTAGAGAAGCAAATCTGACCTTAGAAGGTCATTTGAGTATGAACATGGAAGCAACTCGCCGAGTCCATAAGTGGACTCGACGAGTCGATTCGGGGTTGCCCCGCGATTCGTGACAGGAGTAACCCGTCGAGTGGGAGGATGACTCGACGAGCCAAGAGAGGATAGAAGGATTCAGAGGACCCACATGGACTCGCCGAGTCACCCATGTGCACTCGACGAGTCGGGTCAAAGTTTGACCGTTGATTTTCGTTAACCTTAGGGTTCTGGTCAAGACTGATTCAAGAGAGTTCAGAGAGGGGTAGAATGGCCTTCTACCCAATCTTTAGAGATGAGACTATGAGAGAATATTGATCGGGGATGTTAATTGAATAATAGGAGGAGGCTAGGTCGGGACGTTGAGCACGAGAGTTTATCCGACTTCATTGAGGTGAGTCTTCTCACTATACTGTACCTGGAAGGGTATCTATGTGTGACCGGAAGGTCTTATATGCTATGAGATGTATGAGCTGTATGTTGTTATGTGATATTTATGTGTTATGTATGTTATGTATGATAAGGACCGGAAGGTCAAGATGATATGGACCGGAACGTCAAGAGGTTACGGACCGGAAGGTCGATACGGGTAGGACCGGAAGGTCTACCGGGATTCGGGACGGAAGTCCCCTGAGACATTTGGATCGGAAGATCCCACAGAGATATGGCCTGGAAAGACGTATGTGTTGTATGTGGTATTTTGGGGAACTCACTAAGCATTTATGCTTACAGTTGTTGTGTTATGTGTTTCAGGTACTAGCGAGGATCGCGGGAAGGCGCCGGCATGATCCGTACACACTCATAGAGATTATGTTTTGAGATTCTGGGATTTGTTTGTTATTATGACAGTGGATACAGTTTGCTTGATATTGTTTTCGATGATTGAAAATGTGATTTAAAAATGAAAAATTGTTTTGAAAATTTACGTTGTTATAGTTATATCGACCCTAAGAGGCCATATCTATGTTTTGGATGCAATAAGCCCGACTGAAATCGACTGTATGGACTTGGACTATGGGGGACTCGGCGAGTCGTTCATAGGACTCGGCGAGTCGGGTCATGGTTCCCCAACCTTTTGTGATTCTGAGCAATCTGGTTGAGTCTAGGAGAGGAATTAACAAGATGGACGTGAATATGGACTTGAAGATCAAAGAATTCGACGAGTTCCAGGATGAACTCGGCGAGTTCAAGACAAAATATCCCAACTGATATGAAGCAGGACTCGACGAGTTCAAGGATGAACTCTGCGAGTCATGAGAAAAAGGTCCCGATTTTGTATGAAGGAGAACTCGTTGAGTTCTTGAAAGACTCGAAGAGTAGGATCGAAATTCCGGTATTTTGTGGATCATGGAACTCGACGAGTTGGTGGACAAACTCGGCGAGTTTAGTCAACCATATGTTGACTTTGACCAAAAGTTGACTTTGACGAGGGGTTGACCTTGACTTTGACTTTGACCTGAGTTGACCCTTGAAAGGGTTACGAGTATGAAATGGTAATTAAGGAAGGTTGTTATGTGTAGGAGTTTGAGGGGAGTTGATCCCAGCACCGAGGACAGTTCAGTTACTACACGACATCGAGGTGAGTTACCTTCCAATAGAAGTGGGTCTACGACCACAATGCCGACCCACTAGTAGGGATTGTTTGTCAGGTAATTGTCTTTGTGATAATTACCTGGGTTTGCCACTATTTAATATGTTTTATATGCTAGTATGATATGATGTTAGGTGATAGTGGTGGTAGGGGGAATAGTCCCTGTAACACCCGCAGATTCGGGCTAGTCAATTAAGATATAATAAGCGTTAATAATGATTTTTTCATAGAAGATTATCTAGGATAAATAATCTTAACCAAAGTAATAGTCAGGGTTAACAGTTGTAACCTATTTGACGCAATAAAGAATAATTATTTGAATATTATATGTTTCATGATTATTATAATATAATAAAATAAGAAAAATCAGTCGAATTGTCCGTAAATCGTTAAAATAAGTGCGCCAAAACACACACACACACATACACACACACACACACACACACACACACACACATATATATATATATATATATATATATATATATATATATATATATATATATATATATATAGGAAGTATACGTCGTCCCGATCCCAAAAATATAAATTCTGTCGAAATCCGAATCCGTATGAATTAGGTATGATTTTTATAAGATATAAAAGTCAGCCACGCACAACGAATGTATGATATAAAAAACTACGACGAGAATGGTTGACTTTTAGCTAATGTGACCAAAATGAAAATCGTAGTGCTCCTTAAAATAGGAATTTTGAGAAAAAGAATGCCAAAAACGGAGTCCGTACAAGAGAGTTATGATTTTAGCAAAATTATTTAATTTTATAAAAATATGGAAAAAAAAATCAAAATTAGCCGACGGAGTCTAAACGAAATTTATAGATATCGTCGATAGCTACACGTAGATATAAAGAGCGTCAAATACGGAGTTCATATGAACGAGTTATAATTTTTAATAGCACATTTACGTATTAAAATAAAGTATAAATCATATATACGTCTACATATATATACATATGTATATATGATTAGAAAGGTATCGACGATGCGGTCGTTATAAGACTAATGTTGAGTATTTTTGACATTAGTTTAGTACAAATATCATTAAATCTATTTAAAATAGTATTATAAAGGGGTGTTTTGTCATTTAAGTAAATATAGAGGGTAGTTTTTGAAAATTCAAATACTATAAATAAGAGTCTCTAGGCTCTCATATTTTTTGCACCATTCTCTTGATTCAAGAGTCTTTCTCTTCTTATCCCTCGAGCATTTCGGTCCCTCGTGATTCGACTTCTTTTTCTGTAGTTTTTAGTATAGTAAGGTGAGCGCGGAAGCGCTGCAAGAATATTTCTTAGAAAGATTCAACGACGAAGTTCTACCATTGCAGAGCCTGACTCCTAGCTAAGTAAGTTATGCTACCTTACTTTAAATATAGCTTATAATATCGTTATTATGAACCTATAAATAAGGTTTATCAGTGATTCAAAGTCGTTATACTGATTTATCTACTTACGGGAGAGGTGTCTAGAATGGTCACGTTGGGTTTAGTTGTTGGATTTCAGAAAAGCTATATGCCGAAATGGTCCTGCCTCCCAACTGTCATGCCTAGCTGATCCTTACTTGATAGATCATGAAGTAGACTCTGAGTTAATGACGAATCTAGACTAATAATTAGTCGCAATAAATATTAGACTAAAATTTAGCGATAGTAATGCTAGGTTTGTCGAAGGAAAATAGAATCGTTAGAAGCGAAGCGCGTCCCGAGTTTGGAATCATCACTTTAACAAGTGAGTGCATAGTCCATTTCATGAACATGATTTTAATACAAGTATTGAATAATGTATTAAATGTTTGTTGGTGTGTAAAATATTTGATATTGCTTGAAATACGTGTTAAAGAACATACCCGATAATATACGATGATTTAGGATACAGAGTAAACCTAAATTAATTATGAGGAATACTGGGTAGTATCTCTTTATGAGAACGAGTGAGATATACACGGAGAATAGAACTTTAAGATATGTCATTGATCCGGGAGCATGGATTAGACATAGTCATTGTCCCTAGTCCGAGAGTATGGATTGGACATAGTCAATTGTCATTAATCTGGGAGTATGGATTAAGACATAGTCAGTTGTCCTTAGTCCGCGAGTATGGATAGGCAATAGTTATTTGTCATTAATCTGGGAGTGTGGATTTAGACATAGACATTTGTCCCTAGTCCGAGAGTATGGAATGGGCACATTCATTGATCCGAGAGCATGGATTAGATCGGAGAGTATGGATTTAGTAAGAGGTAAAACTTAAGGTCTGAGAGTATGGATAGTGTCGTTGGGAGGATCGACGGGGTGGGGTAAGAGTTGCTTATATATATGGTGAAATTGTATATTTTGTGATTTCTAAATTATATATATGATATAACATTGTGGGATATCCCTATGTACTCACCAAGTTTCCCAACCTGACCCACTCAAGTTTATTTGTATCACAGGTGTCGATACGAAGCTACTTTACACTGAGAGATTTAAAAGAGATGTAGTTCACTAGTGTAAAAGAATGTAAGGTCTGTTTATGCTTTTGTTTATGTATTGACGATGACATCCCAATGTTTTAAAAATCAATAAAATACATTTCTTCGGAAATGCTTGATAATGTATTTATCATGTTTTTCTGGGAACAAATTCCGCAAAACTTTTCTTTAAAAGGATACTCTGATTTTTATAAAGCATAAACAAAAATCGGTCTTTTCTGGCTGTGAAAATGGGGATGTCACAGTTGGTATCAGACCATTAGTTTAAGCGAACTAGGAATTTTAGGAAATTTCTAGACTTAAACTTAGAATGCTAAGCGATGATTGTGAGATGAATGTCTGGTATATTTAGGATGTATGCCTGAATAGACACGAGCACTAGCTTATTTTAGGGAAGATGCCTAAAATGTTATTATATGCTAATTGATTTATGTTATAGCTATAAAGATGCCTTATATGATATTATTTGATCGGATCTATGGTCTATTGCCGACCAGATCTGGAAATTTTATGTGTTCAGATTTCTAAACGTTTAATTACGATATTAGAGCTGACATGTAACTTTTCGGAGTGATAAGGAGATTTATACGCCTATCGTAAATAAAGCTTTCATATCTTAATTCTCGTCGTTACACACTGAACGTCTGATTTGGTGTATAGATCAAAATGGCAAGAACCCGAAGCGGAGTTGGAAACATTAATGGAAACAGGAATCAACAGCCTCAACCCCAAGTGATTGAGCAAGTACCAGTGGTAGCAGCTTCACCTGATCCAATCACGATGGCAGGAGTGCAAGCAATGATCCAGCTGATGTTGGATTGTCAAATGGAGGAAACAAGGCAGTTACTTCAACAGAATCGGGATGAACCTACGATGTCTGTTGAACAGCCCGAATTGAATGATGGGCAGTCTGAGGAGGGAAACTATAGCAGAACCGTTAGTTAAGCTGATCCGCCGGTGATTAGGAGGAACCACCAAGATGACGGATTCGAGAGGAATGGATGCAAGTACAAAGATTTTCTAACTTGCAAGCCATCGAATTTCACTGGGAAGGAAGATCCGATCGGAGTTATGGATTGGATCTCGGATATGGAATTAGCCTTCATGACATGTGGTTGCAAAGGCAAGCTACAAACCACGTTTGTAGTGCGTCAGTTCAGAGGAGGTGTTGTTCGTTGGTGGAACACCCTATGTAACATCCGGACTTTTAGGTATATTATTGTGTGTTTAATCTTGAGATTTATGGAGTGACTCGGCGAGTTGTGAGTCCAACTCGTCGAGTAGAGTCGAGTTTTCCGCGTGGGATTAATGAATGGACTCGACGAGTCAGAGAGCCGACTCGCCGAGTAGGTGCTGGGCAGAGAAACCCTAATTTCCCGGGGGTTGGGGACTATATAAGGGAACTTATGCCCCCCATTTCTGCCTCACCATCTGCCCAACCTTCCAGTATAAAACCCTAAACGTGTATAGAGAGTTATGAGAGTCTTAGAATCTCAAACTTGGAGTAATCTAGTGCATCTCTTGAGGAGAAGAGGAGATTATCCAACAAGGAAGCTAAAGAATCAGTGGATCTGGTGTAACTTCGTGCAAGGGCTTGATTAAGAGGTAAAAGCTTGCACCTTTCTCATTATTTTGCTTAGATCTAGTTTCTATGGAAGATTAGGGTTTCTTCCACCATTGTTGGGATTTCAAACTTATAGAGTTATTCTGGGGTTTAGACCTCAGATCTGGACCTTGTGAGGTCCCTAGATTCTAAAGGTCCCAACTTTATTCATCCACATGTGGGTTATGGTGCCTAACTCCTTGTGTGATCATGTTTTGGTTTATTGGAGCAAAATTACCATGCATGAACGTAAAGGCCGAGACTTTACGTGACTTTTGTGTCTTAAAGGACTAGATCTGGAGTCTGGGTTAGTGGATATGCTTTTAGACGCCTGAAAGAGAAATCAGATCGGAGGGACTCGCCGAGTCCATGAACTGACTCGACGAGTCGGTTAGGGTTTGTTCCGATGAGCTTGACCATGCGATAACTCGGCGAGTTGGGGGTCAACTCGACGAGCTGAGCTGGACCTTCACGAGACTTCTGAGGATGTGAGTGGACTCGACGAGTTGCATGAGTGCACTCGACGAGTCGGGTCAAACAAGAACTGTTGACTCGAGTTCAACTTCTGTTGACTTTAGGGTTGGGTCAATCGTGAGTAACAGAGACCAGGGAGGGGTAAAATGGTCTTTTACCCACTTCCCGAGTAGAGAGAGAAAGAGTAACCTTTGGTTTATTTAGAGTTGAGAATTCGAGTATTGATTAGAGATATTTACCCTATGTGTTAGGCGGTGGCTAGTTCGAGATTCAAGTATGGGGATAACTGCTTGCTTGCTTCGAGGTGAGTCTTCTCACTATACATACCTAAAGTGGTAATACGAGTTGTGTGTGACCGGAGGGTCTTATGTGTTTATTTGAGTACTGTGATATCCAGCTTTATGTCTTTGTGATATATGTTGTGAATTATATTGAGATTACTGAGTTGAGGGACCGGAGGGTCCAACCGAGTTGTGGGACCGGAGGGTCCCACTGAGACACATTGACCGGAGGGTCTTATTGAGTTATAGCCTCGAGTGGCTAACGAGATGTGTGTGGTATTTTGGGGAACTCACTAAGCTTCGTGCTTACCGTGTTATGTGTTATGTATTTCAGGTTCTTATCAGGAATCGCGGGAAGGCGCCAGCTTGATTGTACACACATCTGAGTTGGAGATATGTCTTTGGAGGATCCTGGAGTCGTGATAAACAATTTTGAAATGTGTTGATAAATTGATACTTGGTATTTTTGAGAAAATGGTACATGTGGTTTATTGTGTTTTAAAATGAAAAATTTGGTTTGAAAATTTACGTCGTTACACCCTAGGGAAGACTCTAAGCCCCAATGAGCCCATGCAACTGACTTGGACAGAGTTTTTGGTGCATTTCAAGCACAAGTATTGCTCAGCCCAAAATCTGCTCGAGCTAGAAAACCAATTCCTGACTTTAAAGAAAGGAAGCATGTCCATCGATGAATACACCAACAACTTCACGAACAAAATGGAGCTTGCTTTGCGCCTTGTACCAGACGAGCTATCAAAAATCGACAAATACGTAAAGGGACTTCCCTCGGAGTATGCGGTGCCAGTACGACAAGCACCTACTCTAGAGGCAGCTATCTGGGTTGCCAAGTATGTTGAAGACATGATCAAGGGAAGAACCGCCAACAAGGTTGAAGTTGGTGAGAAGAGAAAGTTTGAAGGATCCACAAGGTCCAACAAGAAGAGAAAATTCTCGAAGTCTGGTTTGAAGAAGGAGCACAATGGTGTGACAAGTGCAAAAGGAATCACATTGGGAGATGCTCTAAAAAGATGACCTACTTCAAATGCGGGAAGACCGGTCATTACGCCAGGGAATGCACAACCAAAAGAGAAGTCTGCTTTAAGTGTGGTGAAGAAGGACACTTCAAGCAAGACTGCCCAGGGAGAGAAGAAGCCACAAAGCCAAATGTGCCGCCAAAACCAAAGTCAAGAGCATTTCAAATGATCATTGACGAAGCAGATGACAATGTAAGGAATCAGGAATAAGAATTTTATATCCAAAGATCGAGTAGCCATGTAGGTAGTACCACGTGGTGTAGCCTGTTAGAGGCATAGTATAGGGTGAACTTGAACACCTATGTAATCGTTTCAAGAAATAATATAAACCTTCGTTTTGTTATCTTATGTGTTGAATGATTGTGTGATTTTCCTGTATGGTGACTTGGATAAATTGAGCGACAATACTTGGGATGAGAATGACTAGGTGTGAATGGGAGTAGAAGCCTATACTACCAGAAGCACAGGACTCGCACTTGGATCAGGGAAAGTTACAAGGTTACCAAGAAGCTAGTAATTGATTCTGTTTTGTTCATGTCTGTCGTTACCATTGTTTCGGTAATGACTAAGAAGATGATTGTCAATCCGACCCTAGTGGTCATATCAAATCGAGTCCGACTAAGATGAGTATGTTACGCGGTTCAAAGAACCAATATCGATGTAGCATCTGAATTAAGTCAGAAGATCGAAGTGAAAGACAATCGAATCGATCAATAGAAGTATCGCAACCGTTGTTAAGGTTAGAAGCTTGTACCTAGAAGTGCTACATGCTAGAATGTGATTATATCACATTAGAACATGAAGGAAGGTATATTCCGTTCTGGAATTTGACTCTAAAAGACCTAAGTCTAAGCGTTGCATCATACGACGAGATCTCATTAGAATATGTCCCATCGGTCTGTTACGGTAATCGAAGTAAAGAACTTCTCTTAATTTAAGTTTGTTTAAGAAAGAGCAGGAGTTTCCAATAAGGACTGAGTTTGTAACTCGAAGGTTAAGACTGAAAGTTCAACATAGGATAAAGAGCGGGTGCAAGATTGCGCACTGCCAGCAGTCAAGGAGTCCTACAGTTACATACTCATTTGAAAAGACATAAGAGTTACGATTACCACCTAGGATGGAAAGGAAACGAACGAAGTCATTATACAAGACCTATTTTTTTTGATGATTTCGGGACGTAATCATACTAAGGGGGAGATAATTGTAACACCCGCAGATTCGGGCTAGTCAATTAAGATATAATAAACGTTAAAAATGATTTTTTTTAATAGAAGATTATCTAGGATAAATAATCTTAACCAAAGTAATAGTTAGGGTTAATAATTGTAACCTATTTGACGTAATAAATAATAATTATTTGAATATTACATGTTTTATGATTATTATAATATAATAAAATAAGAAAAATCAGTCGAATCATCCGTAAATCGTAAAAATAAGTGCGCCAAAACACACACACACACATATATATATATATATATATATATATATATATATATATATATATATATATATATATATATATATAGGAAGTATACGTCGTCCCGATCCCGAAAATATAAATTTTATCGAAATCTGAATCCGTATGAATCAGATATGATTTTTATAAGATATAAAAGTCAGTCGCGCACAACGAATGTATGACGTAAAAAGCTACGAAGAGAATGGTTGACTTTTAGCTAATGCGACCAAAATGAAAATCGTAGTACTCCTTAAAATAGGAATTTGAGAAAAAGAATGTCAAAAACGGAGTCCGTACAAGAGAGTTATGATAGCAAAACTATTTAATTTTATAAAAATATGGAAAAAATATAAATTCAAAAATAGCCGACGGAGTCTAAACGAAAGTTGTAGATCTCGTTGATAGCTACACGTGGATATAAAGAACGTCAAATACAGACTTGATATGAACAAGTTATAATTCTTAATAGCACATTTACGTATTAAAATAAAGTGTAAATCATATATATATATATATATATATATATATATATATATATATATATATATATATATATATATATATATATATCATTAGAAAGGTATCGACGATGCGGTCGTTATAAGACTAATGTTGAGTATTTTCGACATTAGTTTAGTACAAATATCATTAAATCTAATTAAAATGATATTATAAAGGGGTGTTTTGTCATTTAAGTAAATATAGAGGGTAGTTTTTGAAAATTCAATTACTATAAATAAGAGCCTCTAGGCTCTCATATTTCTTGTACCATTCTCTTGATTCAAGAGTTTTTCTCTTCTTATCCTCGAGCATTTCGGTCCCTCGTGATTCGACTTCTTTTTCTGTAGTTTTTAGTATAGTAAGGTGAGCGCGAAAGCGCTGCAAAAATATTTCTTAGAAAGATTCAGCGGCGAAGTTCTACCCCTGCAGAGCCCGACTCCTAGCTAAGTAAGTTATGATACCTTACTTTAAATATAGCTTATAATATCGTTATTATGAACCTATAAATAAGATTTATCAGTGATTCAAAGTCGTTATACTGATTGATCTACTTACGGAAGAGGTGTCTAGAATGGTCACGCTGGGTTTAGTTGTTGGATTTCAGAAAAGCTATATGCCGAAATGGTCCTGTCTCCCAACTGTCCTGCCTAGCTGATCCTTACTTGATAGATCATGAAGTAGACTCTGAGTTAATGATGAATCTAGACTAATAATTAGTCGCAATAAATATTAGACTAAAATTTAGCGATAGTAATCCTAGGTTTGTCGAAGGAAAATAGAATCGTTAGAATCGAAGCGCTGCCCGAGTTTGGAATCATCGCTTTAACAAGTGAGTGCAAAGTCCCTTTCATGAACATGATTTTAATACAAGTATTGAATAATGTATTAAATGTTTGTTGGTGTGTAAAATATTTGATATTGCCGGAAATACATGTTAAAGAACATACCTGATAATATACGATGATTTAGGATACAGAGTAAACCTAAATTAATTATGAGGAATAGTGGGTACTATCTCTTTATGAGAACGAGTGAGATATACACGGAGAATAGAACTTTAAAATATGTCATTGATCCGGGAGCATGGATTAGACATAGTCATTGTCCCTAGTCCGGGAGTAAGGATTGGACATAGTCAATTGTCATTAATCCGGGAGTATGGATTAAGACATAGTCAGTTGTCCTTAGTCCGGGAGTATGGATAGGCAATAGTTATTTGTCATTAATCTGGGAGTGTGGATTTAGACATAGACATTTGTCCCTAGTCCGAGAGTATGGAATGGGCACAGTCATTGATCCGAGAGCATAGATTAGATCCGAGAGTATGGATTAAGTAAGAGGTAAAATTTAAGGACTGAGAGTATGGATAGTGTCGTTGGGAGGATCGACGGGGTGGGGTAAGAGTTGCTTATATATATGTTGAAATTGTATATTTTGTGATTTCTAAATTATATATATGATATAACATTGTGGGATTGAAATCCCTAGGTACTTCCTCTTCGAAGGGAAAGGGGCCGACACGGTAGCAACGCATCACACACATGATTTACACACTATGATGTTCTTGGGATTGTACTCTGACATTATTATTATTCCATGACATGTTTTATGACATTTGACTTATGGGTTTATGGGTTCGATATGATATCGATGATGTTTTTCAGTAAACTGTTTTATAAGTTACTTAATTAAAAACAAAATTTTTGGTCATGATTTTTGGGATGTTACAAGTTGGTATCAGAGCCTTGGTTTGAGGGTTCGGACACACCTTCAGGGGTGTCTGGACTCAAATCGAGGGTTTGAAAGATTTTTATAAGAAAAATAGTTTTTCTAAAATTTAAAATAAGGAGTTTGAGAAAGAACAAGGTGTGTGATGCGTGCAACCGGCCGAGCTCAAGTAAGTTTTCCCCAAGATACCCATACATGTTATGTTATGATGTGATATGATTATGAGAAGTGCATGCTAGATTAGGGCTAAGGATCTAGGAATTATGCCTTATATGCCTACTATATATGTATGAGAATTGCATGCTAGATTAGGGCTAAGGATCTAGGAAGATGCCTTATGTGCCTATCATATGTGCTTATTGAGTTATATGCTAAAACTGATTAGTCAGTAATATGATGGCCTGAATAGGATATGCTTGGTATGGTTACTCAATACTCGAATGCTACTTGCTTTGTGCTTTTAGGAGTTCTAGTTATCTTTAACTAACTAGTAAACGAATACGTTAAGTTACATATTGCGAGGAATAAATAATTTCATAAGGTTAGGTCTAGCCCTATTTCGCAGCTCTTGTTTGAGTCCAACTGTAAGATCCATAAAAATCATGCCAAATTTAAACTTTTTTAAACATTTAGAAACCAACAGTTATTACAAATTTGTTTTCAAAATAGTTATATATCAGAGTATCCCAGAAACATAGTAATAAAATGCGAGGAGCTGTATGATCATGCCTTTGCCTTCCCGTGATCATCTGAGGTACCTGAAACCAACACTGAAACTGTAAGCCTGAAGCTTAGTGAGTTCCCCCAATATACCGATACATAACAAACAGTACACATAATAACAACATTTAATGGGTCCACAACTCTACATATTGGATTACCCCCTGGGCCCACAGTGTGAGTCTGGCTTGCCTTCCGGGCCCACAGCTTACATCTGGCTTGCCTCCGAGCCCACATCATAAGTCTGGTTTGCTTTCGAGCCCACGACTTATGACTTGCTTTCCCCCTTCATTCCTAAAAATAAAACATAACTGATCTACCCTCGGTTGGAGTCTGGCATACCACTTGGTCCTCAACTCATATCTGGTATGCTAATGAGTCCTCAGTATGAATCTGGTATGCCTTCCCGGCCCTCAGCTCATATCTGGCATACTCCAAGATTTGTTGGTCACTGCACGAGACAGTGCAACCTCAACCCTACCCACGCAACATGTCTACATATATAGCTAATTGCACATACACATAATCAAACAGTAACACAGGTAGTCCTACAGATCTACCTAACTGGCATAGCAAACTAGCATGTATAACTATCTCGTACTCAACACGTCATCAACTATTGGGATATCAAATCCAATGAGACGGCCTTGGTGCCTTAGACCCCTTAGTATATTAAGGATAACTCTCCTCGCAGTGTCGATCTAAACTGATGAATTGAACTCCCGAATCGCTGACTCACCAAAAATCCCGAACTATCCAAAATAACGAATATTAAGTCAATAAATGGAAATACTAATCTTGACCAAGAGTCCCACCTATGATAATAGTCCATTTTGCCTTTCCTCTAATTTAGGCCAAGGCCAAATACCAAATCCATGATCCACAAGTCCACATATACAAGGCCCATCATTGGCCTAATTTTCCAAATTGGGCCCAACTCCCTAATTGGGCCTCATTCAAAGACTCACTACCAAAACTGGCCCAAAATACTTGTATCCAGATAGCCCATCAAGGCCCAAGTTCAACTAGTCCAAAGGCGGCCCAATCCCAAAGCCCAAATCGCAAAATTCCAACAGAGAGCGTACACGGGGCGTACTCCTCTGGTACGTTGGGCGTACTTCCATTTTGCGTTGACCACCATCGGGGCGGTTGACCTAGTATGTTGGGCGTACAGAAACTACGCGGGGCGTACGCGAGGTTTTTCCAAAACTCTAATAAGTGCTTAATGGCTTAAGCACTTAACACATGGTCTTAATCCATTAAGACCTTCCTACTCCATGCATGAGACACATTTAGCTATTGGGACATGATTTTTATCACTTAGGACCTCTTCAAGGGTCTGAAAGGACAACTCATCTCGTCCAAATCATATCATGCACCAACTTGGGACTTTTGGGACAAGAAATGGTTCCATAAAGCTCGAATGGCAAGATCTATATCACACAAGCATAAAGTTTGAAGCTTTTTACCTTCTGGAGCTTTTAGGGCACCAAACAACTTCAGATATACAAGCTTATTCTCCTTCTCCAACTTCTTGATGCAACACCTTCTTCTCCAACTACTCAAAACACACTCTATAAGCTCACACACTCAAGGAAAGAATCAGGGTTTGGGGAAAACGGCTCTAAACAGTGGATACGGAGGTAAGGGAGGGTTATAAGCTCATCAGGATGTTTATATAACACTCAAACCCTAAATATTAGGGTTTCCTCCTGACGTGAGTACGCTTAGCGTACACAAGTGTACGCCCAGTGTATTAAAGCGCGCCTAGTACGCTTAGCGTACTAGCCTTGTTCTCAAAGTTGCAACTTTAGCCCTTAGGCTTCTAATGGGTCGACTCTTTTAACCCCAGGGACTACAAATACCAAAATAATAATAGAAGAGAGGATTCGGAAATACCTGCAAAATCTCGGGATGTTACAATTCTCCCCCACTTGACCTAGACTTCATCCTCGAAGTCTGCGGTGGTAAACAGATTCGGGTAATGCTCCCACATTTCAGACTTTGGCTCCCATGTCCACTCAGATTCCCTCTGATGTTGCGCAGAACCTTTACCTTCCTTTCCAAAATAGCCACCGGATGCTCCACATAGTTCAGGCGCTCGTCAACTTGAACATCATCCAACGACACTACCGCATCCACGTCCAATATACACTTCCATAACTGGGAAACGTGGAAAGTGTTGTGTATCTGACGGAGCTCCTCCAGAAGATCCAGTCTGTATGCAACCTTGCCAACCCTGGAAATAACCTGAAATGGTCCAATGTATCGGGGACCCAACTTTCCCCTCTTTCTGAAGCGAATCACACCCTTCTAGGGTGAAATCTTCAGTAATACCATGTCACCTACGTGGAACTCCAACTCAGATCGGCATCTGTCGGCATAACTCTTCTGCCGACTCTGAGTGGTCTGTAGTCGCTGTCTAATCTGCTGAATCTTCTCGGTAGTTTGCAAGACTACCTCTGTCCGTCCCATCACTCTATGACCAACCTCACCCCAACAGACCGGGGTACGACATCTCCGCCCGTACAACAGCTCAAAAGGTGGGGCGCCAATGCTGGAATGATAGTTGTTGTTGTAGGCGAACTCTGCAAGGGGTAGGTGGGAATCCCAGCTCCCACCGAAATCGATGACACAAGCCCTTAGCATGTCCTCGAGGGTCTGTATGGTTTGCTAACTCTGGCCGTCGGTATGCAGATGATAAGTTGTGCTAAAGTGCAGCCGCGTGCCCAGTTCCTCGTGGAACTTCTGCAAGAAGCGGGAGGTGAACCTAACATTACGGTCGGAAACAATAGAGGCCAGAACTCCGTGGCGAGCAACGGTCTCGCAGACATACACATCGGCCAGCTTCTTGGACGATGAGCCCTCCCGTATGGCCAGGAAATGGGCACTCTTGGTCAATCAATCCACGATGACCCATATAGCATCAAATTGCTTCATCGTCCTCGGCAACTTGGTAATGAAGTCCGTCATGATCTGTTCCCATTTCCACATGGGAATCTCTAGAGGCTTTAGCTTCCCATGTGGCCTCTGATGCTCGGCCTTGACCATCCTGCAAGTCAAGCACCTCTCGATGTACCAAGCGATTTCTCGCTTCATGCACGGCCACCGGTAGCTTAAACTCAAATCCCGGTACATCTTAGTGGCCCCCGGGTGAATAGAGAAGTGAGACTTATGAGCCTCCTCCGTAACCATCTGTCTGACCCCACCAGACATCGGAACCCACACCCGACCACATCGGGTCAATAATCCCCGGCTATCCTGAACAAACCGGGTGTTCTCACCCCTAATCCTCTCCAGCTTCTAATTCTCTTGACGCATACCCTATGCCTGGGCTTCCCTGATCAAGCCCACAAGTGGAGAATCCACTGATATCCTCATACATATGGCCAGAGTGGAAGACCCAGCTGACTTGCGGCTCAGAACGTCCGCAACCACGTTCGCTTTACTTGGGTGGTAAAGGATCTCACAGTCGTAGTCCTTGACTACATCCAACCACCTGCGCTGTCTCATGTTCAGGTTCGGCTGATCCATGATGTGTCTCAGGATCTTGTGGTCCGTGTAGATGGTACAACGAAACCCATAGAGGTAATGCCTCCATATCTTGAGAGCGAATACTACTGCTCCCAACTCCAAATCATGAGTAGGGTATCTCGCCTCGTGTGACTTCAGTTGCCGAGATGCATAGGCTATCACCCGTCCTCTCTGCATGAGGACTGCTCCCAAACCTGTGATGGATGCGTCACAGTAAACCACAAAATCCTCCACTCCCTCGGGGAGGGTCAAGACTGGAGCCTTGCACAACCGCTGTCTGAGGGTCTCAAACGCCCTCTGCTGCTCAGGGCACCACCGAAAATCCACCCCCTTCCTCGTCAGATGAGTGAGGGGTACTGTAATCTTGGAGAAATCTTGTATGAATCTCCAGTAGTACCCTGCCAATCCCAAAAAGCTCCTGATGTCTGAGGGAGATTTCGGAACCTCCCACTGCATAACCGCCTTGATTTTGGCCGGATCGACCAAAATCCCCTCCTGGTTAACGAGATGTCCCAGGAACTGGACCTCTCGTAACCAAAATTCGCATTTTGAGAACTTGGCATAAAGCCGTTCTCGCCTTAGAACTCCCAATAATTCCATAAGATGCTCCTCGTGTTGCTCTCGAGTCTTGGAGTATACCAAGATATCATCTATAAACACGATGACCGAGCGATCAAGCATCGGTCTACATATCTGATTCATCAGGTCCATAAATACTACTGGTGCGTTGGTGAGCCCAAATGGCATCACCACAAACTCGTAATGTCCATAACGAGTCCGGAACGCAGTCTTCTCCACGTCCTCCTCTCTGACCCTGACCTGATGATACCCAGACCTCAAGTCTATATTGGAAAACCAAGTTGCACCCTGCAACTGATCAAATAAATCATCTATCCTCGGGAGCGGATAACGGTTCTTCACCGTCAACTTGTTCAACTACCGGTAGTCGATGCACATCCAGTGTGAACCATCCTTCTTCCTAACGAAAAGTATCGGCGCTCCCCACGGGGAATTGCTCGGACGAATGAATTGCTTTCCCAGCAGTTCCTACAGCTGTGATGACAACTCCTGCATCTCTGGTGGTGCCAACTGGTATGGAGCCTTGGCGATAAGGGCCGCAACGGGCACTAGGTCGATCCAAAACTCGACCTGCCTCTCCGGAGGCACTCCGGGTAACTCCTCCGGGAACACATCAGCAAACTCCCTGACCACCGGAACCTCTGAAACTGAAACCTGATCTCTATCCCGCATATCTACCACATATGCTAGATAACCCGCACACCCGTGCTGAATGTACTGCCGAGCCCTGGCAGCTGAACAAAACCCTGATCCCAATTTGGTACCTTCGCCATAGACAATCAGTTCTCCCCCACTTGGGGTTCGAACCACCACTCACTGACCCTCGCAATCGATCATAGCCCCAAAGCGACTAAGCCAGTCCATACCCACAATCACACATACATCCCCCATGGGAATCGGAATCAGGTCTATCGGAAAAGATACTCCAAAAATCTCCAATACGCAACCCCGATAGACCGAAGAAGCGGAAACCCCATGTTCGTTGGCAATGGAGACTCGCAACGGACACTCTAACTCTCCCACTGGCGACCCGAAATCCCTACTAAAAGTATGAGAAACAAACGACTGACTCGCCCCCGAGTCAAATAATACCAAAGCAGGTAAAGAGTTCACTAAAAACGTACCTAATCACAGGTACAAACATATAAGCAATAAACATATATAATTAGTAAGATAAGGGATAGAAACATACCAGCAACCACATATGGTGCTGCTCTGGCCTCCTCGACTATAAGTTGGAAGGCCCATCCCTGGGCCCTCGGGGGCGCTGATCGACCCTGACCCCCGTCAGTGATCCTCAGTGTAACTGGAGTGGGAGCCTGCGCCAGCTTAGCGGCGAGCAACAGGCAGTTGGCCTTCACATGGCCAATCTGCTCACATGGGTAACATAACCTCACACTCGGAACTGGGGCGGGCTGGCGACAATCCTTCGCATAATGCTCCTCCTTGCCACACTTGTGGCACCCGCTACCTGATCGTCAAACTCCAGAATCACCCTTTCCGCGCTTTCCATAAGTGCGGCTGCGCTGACCTCCGGTCCTAGTATCAGCGGTCTTGGACTGCTTCGGCGCCGGATGTGACTGCACCGGGGCCCGCCTCTGCTCTCGTAACTGTAACTCGATCTCTAGCTCATGCCGCCTGACGGCCTCCTGTAAATCCAACAGAGTGTCACATCGCTGGGTAGAAACAAACTGTCGGATGTCAGTCTTGAGCATGATCATATAACGTGTCATCTGAGCCTGCTCGGAAGCAAACTCCGGGCAAAACATCACCCTCTCCGTGAACATACGGGTGATCTCAGTCACGTTCTCACCGTCATGTCTCAACTCCAAAAACTCTTGAGCTAGCCACTCCCGCTCGACCCATGGAATATAGTGAGTGCAGAACATATCCCTGAATTGCTCCCAACCGTAGCTCTCTGATCATCCAAATAAGACCCAGTTATCAGTCTCCACCAGTCGTTTTCCCCGGACCTCAGCAGGTTCAGGGCACATCTGACTTTCTGGTCAGTAGGACATGAGCACGTGAAGAAACAACCCTCCACGTCAGACAACCACCTCATAGCTCTGATCGGATCCTGAGTACCATCAAATGTCGGGGGCTTCGTGTTATCGAAGTCCCGGTACTAAAAAGCTCGGTTAGCTCCTCTCCTGCCGTTGTTACAGCCGTTGTAGCTGCTGCGGCAACCGTCTCAGCTAGGGCTGCATATCTGTCGTCAAAATACTCCATCATGGTGGTCTTAATAGACCCAAACATCTCCGGAATCTGACCCCGGACAATCCCGAACACCTCCTCGCGGATGATATCCCTGACACGAGCCTCTGTCAACGCTGGTCCACCCTGGCCGATAATCTCGGGCTCTGTCGGAGCACCCTGGTCGCCCTGCCCTGATCCCGATCCAGATCCGGTCACAAAACGCCTCGTAACCACCATACTGAAAATACACCAGGAAGATATCAGATAATCCGCATAAATAACATGGAATCAACTCCCAACTAAACCCTAGGGATTGTGATTTCCTTGCTACACGTATGGGTCTTGTGCTTTCAGTAGTACGGGCCCATACTACCTTCCACACCTACCCATATTTGTCTCAAGTATCATCACAACGCCCTAACAACATACATATGCATGGTGATCACTCAATCCTCACTCCTAGAGGAAAGCTAACTATCTCATAACTGGTCTACTGACCTCACACAACTCAACCATCCATGAAACTTCCACTAACCCTGCAGCACTAGTGTATTCGAATACCTGATCCTACCCTAAGCCCTTCATCAAACAAGAACAGGAAATAAGGCCACACCAAACATTCTCAAGCTATAAGATCTTAATTATGTACGGTCGTATGCATACACTAAGCAACTATAGAAATGATGTCAATTTCATATAAGGAAAACCCTAGGCTATCAGGCATCATACAATCAGGAAATTCTATCATGAAATTCCTGAAGATCCCTAGCCTAGTACTAGCATGCTGTTCTAACATATCACATAATCAAATAACTGCATGGTATTTTGGGGTCTACTTTCTGGCTCCGGCTGATCGTACCCTCTGCATCCTCTTTTTCTTATTTTGAAAACCACTTAAAAAAAATCATTTTGAAAATATTTTCCTTAGTTTGAGACTGGATTCGCACGAGTGTTCCTCCAATTCACTCAAACCAAGGCTCTGATACCAACTTGTAACAACCATAAAAATCATGCCAAATTTAAACCTTTTTAAAACATTTAGAAACCAACAATTATTACAAATTTGTTTTCAAAATAGTTCTATATCAGAGTATCCCATAAACATAGTCATAAAATGCGAGGAGCTGTACGATCACGCCTTTGCCTTCCCACGATCATCTGAGGTACCTGAAACCAAAACTGAAACTGTACGCCCGAAGCTTAGTGAGTTCCCCCAATATACCGATACATAATAAACATTACACATAATAACAACATGTAATGGGTCCACAGCTCTACAGATTGGATTACCCCCTGTGCCCACAACGTGAGACTGGCTTGCCTTCCGGGCCCACAACTCACATCTGGCTTGCCTCCGAGCCCACAACATAATTTTGGTTTGCTTTTGAGCCCACAACTTATTAATGGCTTGCCCCCTTCAGTCCTAAAACTGAAACATAACTGGTTTGCCCTCAGTACGTGTCTGGCATACCACTTGGTCCTTAGCTCGTATCTGGTATGCTAATGAGTCCTCAGTATGAGTATGGTATGCCTTCTCGGCCCTCAGCTCATACCTAGCATACTCCAGGGTTTGTTGGTCACTGCACGAGACAATGCAACCTCAACCCTACCCACACAACATGTCTACATATACAAGTAATTGCACATACAGATAATCAAACAGTAACACAGGTAGTCCTACAGATCTACCGAACTGGCATAACAAACTAGCATGTATAAGTATCTCATACTCAACACGTCATCAACTACTGGGATATCAAATCTAATGGGCCGGCCTTGGTGCCTTAGACCCCTTAGTATAGTGAGGATAACTCACCTCGCAATGTCGATCTCAACTGATAAATCGACCTCCCGAATCGCTGACTCACCAAAAATCTCGAACTATCCAAAATAACGAATATTAAGTCAATAAATGGAAATACTAATCTTGACCAAGAGTCCCACCTATGATAATAGTCCATTTTGCCTTTCCTCTAATTTAGGCCAAGGCCAAATACCAAATCCATGATCCACAAGTCCACATATACAAGGCCCATCATTGGCCTAATTTTCCAAATTGGGCCCAACTCCCTAATTGGGCATCATTCAAAGACTCACTACCAAAACTAGCCCAAAATACTCGTATCCAGATAGCCCATCAAGGCCCAAGTCCAACTAGTCCAAAGGCGGCCCAATCCCAAAGCTCAAATCGCAAAAGTCCAACAGAGAGCGTACGCGGGACGTACTCCTCTGGTACGCTGGGCGTACTTCCATTTTGCGTTGACCACCATCGGGGCGGTTGACCTAGTATGTTGGGCGTACAGAAACTACGCGGGGCGTACGCGAGGTTTTTCCAAAACTCTAATAAGTGCTTAATGGCTTAAGCACTTAAGCCCAAACTTCAGATCCATTGACCAAATATGCCTAAGAATCATAAAGTCTCAAACTTTAACACTTTGGACGTCCAGAAAGTTCTTAACACATGGTCTTAATCCATTAAGACCTTCCTACTCTATGCATGAGACACATTTAGCTATTGGGACATCATTTTTATCACTTAGGACCTCTTCAAGGGTCTGAAAGGACAGCTCATCTCGTCCAAATCATATCATGCACCAACTTGAGACTTTTGGGACAAGAAAAGGTTCCATAAAGCTAGAATGGCAAGATCTATATCATACAAGCATAAAGTTTGAAGCTTTTTACCTTATGGAGCTTCTAGGGCACCAAACAACATCAGATCTACATGCTTGTTCTCCTTCTCCAACTTCTTGATGCAACACCTTCTTCTCCAACTACTCAAAACACACTCTATAAGCTCACACACTCAAGGAAAGGATTAGGGTTTGGGGAAAACGACTCTAAACTGTGGATGCGGAGGTAAGGGAGGGTTATGAGCTCATCAGGATGTTTATATAGCACTCAAACCCTAAATATTAGGGTTTCCTCCTGACGTGAGTATGCTTAGCGTATACAAGGATTTTGTAGTATAGCACAAGGGTTTCCTCTTGACGTGAGTACGCTTAGCGTACGCTTATGTAAGGGAGGGTTATGAGCTCATCAGGATGTTTATATAGCACAAGGGTTTCCTCTGAGGCAGAGGTTATGCGAGGCGCTGATTTTAGCCCTGCCAGAGGGTGTAGATGATTTTATAGTATATTGTGATGTGTCTATTTCGGGGTTGGTCGTAATATTGATGCAGAGAGGGCACATCGTCGCCTACGCCTCGAGGCAGCTGAAGCCTAACGAAGGAACTACCCGACGCACGACCTGGAGTTGGGGGCGGTTGTTTTCACCCTCAAGATTTGGAGAAATTACCTCTATGGGGTCCGATGTACCATTTACACGGATCACAAGAGTCTGAGGTACCTCATGGATCAACCGAATATGAACATGAGGTAGCGTCGGTGGCTAGATGTGGTGAAGGATTACGACTGTGAGATCCTCTACCACCCGGGGAAGGCCAATGTTGTGGTTGATGCTCTTAGCCGCAAGGCAGCCATGATCAGAGACATTTGCTTGCGGATGAAAGTAGTGACTCCGCTTCTAGAGCAGATCCGAGAGGCCCAGCAGGAGGCTCTGAAGGAGGAACTTTGGAAGAGTGAGCGTATTGTGGGTAAGGTTTCCTCCTTCGATTATGATAGTCATGGGTTGTTGACACTACACCGTAGAGTGTGGGTTCTATATCATGGAGGTGTGCGCCAGGTTTTGATGGAGGAGGTACACAAATCCAGATTCTCGATTCATCCCAGGCGACGAAGATGTACAGAGATCTTCGTCCTGACTACTGTGACCCTGCATGAAGTAGGATGTAGCCTGGTATGTCGAGAGATTCCTGACCTGCAGGAAGGTCAAGGCCGAGCACCAGAGGCCTCACGGCAAGACACATCGTTTGGATAACCCTATGTGGAAATGGGAAGATATTGTTGGATTAGGTGTCTAAGCCGAAAACTATAATTGGTATGTACTTGACCCGAGAGTAGCATGGTCCTTTTGGGTCGCCTTCACCAATGCAATTTGATAGGATGGACTTTTGAGAATAAGGTTATTCATGATTTGTTAATATATTACAAGTATAACATATTAATATGAAATCATATTATTTAATTAGTATTGATCAAGAATTAATTTGGAATTAATTTGTGATCCAAAGAGACTAATTAAATATAGGGGGAATAATTTGGTAAATCAATGATTCTTATAGTGTGGGCCAATGATCCATGGTTATTTGGGTGGGCTAGACCAACATGGATAGTCCATGGAGGTTAACCCATGGAGCCTAAGTAAGATGAAGAATCATGGTGCATTAGGGTTTGCATGGATGTAACCCTAGCACTTGCCACAATATAAATAGACACCCCTAGAGCCAAAATCGGTTGCAACATACATTTTTGGAGAGTGTGAACCAATTTTGTGCTAAGTAACTTATTCTCTCAAGCCTCATTTTGCACTTGGTGTTTGTGATACATTAGAGGCATCACATTTGAGGTGCTAAAGCTTTTGAATGCCAAGAACTACAAGTCCTACTAAGAGGTAAGTTATCTAACTAGTTATTTTGTTCAAATGTATGCTAGTTAGGATGAATGCTTTGGAAAATCAAATTGCATGTATAATTAGAGAAAACATAGATCCAAAGCATCTAGGGTTGCATGTGCACCATAAGGTTATTAGAGTGCTCAAAGCGTATCAGATATTACTATGGATTTCATCACAAAGCTTCCCAGGACCACACGAGGGGTGGATTCGATTTGGATCATCGTGGATCGGTTGACCAAGAGTGCTCATTTCATACCGATCCAGGAGAGCATCTCGGCCGAGAAGCTGGCCGATATATACATCCGAGAGGTAGTAGCTCGACACGGAGTGCCAGTTTCCTTGATTTCTGATCAAGACGTGCGATTCACATCCAGATTCTGGAAGAAATTCCATGACGAGTTGGGTACTCGTCTACGCTTTAGCACCGCTTTTCACCCGCAGACGGATGGTCAGAGCGAGCGGACCATCCAGACTTTGGAGGATATGTCACAACTAGTACTCTCGGCTAAGAAATTTTATCTACATGTAATCAACTTTTGATGTATTCTAAAACTTTAAGCTTGACAATATATGATGTTCATTCCAAGAACCAAATTCAATGCATATTATACATTCAACAGTGGGTCGTAACCCTAATGTTTCAATTCAATCTCAAAATGAGCCATGCTTTTCTTACTGGGCCTAATGGGCCAGTAAACTTTCAATTTGGTTATATTGGACCAAGGAACTCTATTTGGGCTCTAATTGGACCCACCTTCATTAAGATCTACTCTTTTGGGCCATATTGGGCCTAGAATGGTTCATTTTATTTCTAATGGGCCATGATGGGCCATAATTGGTTTCATAAGCCCTAATGGGCCATAAACTCCATTTCTTTTATCCTATTGGGCCGTGAACCCTCATAAGGGCCCAATGGGCCGAGAACCATCCATTTGGGCCTCATAGTATCGAAGTCAAGCATGTAAGGCCCAAACTATTTCTCCTTTCTTCTCTTATCCCTTATTCTCAGTCCAACTATAAAAAAAAGAATTTTCGTGGAGTTAAATGGTGACACCTCATTGTTGTTTAGAGGATAAACAAGCCATTGCACATCATGTATCTAAGCATGTGTTAACCCTACATGTAATAACCTAGTTAACCCCTCCCTCTCTTCTTCTTAATCTTCGGCCGAACCCACCCCTCACCACCTTAACTTTTCTTTCAAACTCTCTCAAATATCCTCTCAAGAACTCCCCTTTCCTCCTCAAAATTTTGTGAGTTTGTGTGTATGTTTCTAGAGAACTTTATCAAGAATTCATCCATTTTAGTAAGTTACTCTTACTCAAGAGGTTTAACTTCATGATTTTGTTAAAACTTGTTACTCGTTTGCTCTTCAAACCGTGATATATGCACCATGAAGCTCTAGGAACTCAAAGAACTCATCAAGGGGTAGACTAGGCCGAAAACAACATCATCTCCTCTCATCTCTTCATCAAAACCGAATCCAAAACCCAAAGTGAGTTCATACCCCCTTGTTTTCGGTTTTACTATGTTTTGGGGGAGAATACAAGTTGCTTATGTGATAGATCTATGTATTTATGCATGTTTATGTGTGTTTTCTAAGTTATATGTTGTGATTATGTGAAGAAACTTCATAAATCTCGAAAACTCTATCAAATCTTGACAATATTTGTAAACTAAAACACTTTATGCAACTTACCATAAAGATGAAAGTGTTAAACATGTTAAGGATGTTGAAAAACTAATCAAAATCTTGTAAAGGGACCATTTTTGACAAATAAACAAAAAGATGAAGCTTTTATGATACTTACGGTTTTCCAAGGACCGAAGAGTCATTTTTATATAAAAATGGGTCTTTATGATATTCATGGTTTTAAAAAAAGGGCCAAAATAGTAAATTTTTCACAAAATGGGCTTAAATTGGGCCTTCACGGTTTTATGGGCCAAAATTGGAAAAATTATGACTTTTGTGGACTAAATTGTCATTTTAAACAAATTTGATCCAAATATGTTGTTTTTTGGTTAAAAAGGGCTGAAAATCCCAATTTTATTAAATTGGGCCGAAAATGTAAACTTTTATTAAATTGGGTCGAAAATGTCAATTTTCATGATATTGGGCCGAAAATGTTATTTTTAACAAAAGTGGGCTAAAAATGTCATTTTGTTTGGAATAAGCCCATAAATGCAAACTTTTGGTCTTAAGGGACCTAAAGTGTCAATTTTACCAAAAATGTGCTTAAATTGTAAATTTTCGGCCTAATGGGCCAAAAATGTCATCGTTACAAAAAGTGGGCTTTTTATGTAATTTTGGAAAACAATCGAGCTAAAACAAGCAATGTAATAACAAACGAACTAAATACATCGATTACAAGTTTATTGGGCCTAATATTTACATTACATGTTTATTGGGCCTTAGTGGTCCATTTACATGCTTCTTGGGCTTGGATTATACATTACATGATTATTGGGCCTTAGTGGTCCATTTACATGCTTATTAGGTCTGGATTATACATTACATGTTTATTGGGCCTTAGTGGTCCATTTACATGCTTATTAGGCCTGGATTATACATTACATGTTTATTGGGCCTTAGTGGTCCATTTACATGCTTATTGGGCCTGTAAATAACCTACATGTTAGTGGGCCTTAGTTATCCTTCTACATGTCTATTGGGCCTCGTACATTCACATACATACTCGTTGGACTTTGCTAATATTAAACGTACACGGAAACATTATACACAACGTAATACAATATTCGCGTAAACTCAGTTAAGGATCTAGTGAGACATGTCGGTTGACACCTCTCGAGTGTACCGTAGCCTGTAGTTATAACCAGAGTCTCTTAGAGGGAGAGCGAGAGTTTGTGTATAGATCTATACGGGGTGATACCCCACACCTGAGCTGTTCGCTACAGTTAGACTAGGCCAGTCTAGGGTGACAAACCTTACCTTCAACAAGCCAGCGACTGAAAACGCCATGACAGACGAATTTGTCATTTATCAAGTATGGTTATAACGACTCACATAGAGATTAACTCCATCATAATTTTACGAAATACATACAAAATCTTGTTGATACGAAAACATACATACACTGATATTCCGTCTTAGGGTTTGAGACCACGACACTTTTATAAACAGAAAATATCGGATTTTCTGGGGAAATATATAGTTAAACAATACCTTCTACATATAACATAAAATACAGGATCTTTTTCCGGATTACATTTTTATATACATTCCAAAAACAGAAAACACACATGCATTAGTACTTGATTTTGACACATCACTTTCAAACCATTTTTCAGAAAATATCGGATTTTTTGGCGTTTTACGAACAATACAAATTATAAAACTTTTCATTCAAACATGCTTATGAACTCACCAACATTATATATGTTAACATTTTCAAAATAACTTGTATTCTCAGGGAATCGTTAAGCGGAAAGGTCAACAAGAACATGTGGAATTTGTCATATTTTGTTTTCGTCATACATTGAATATTTTGGCATGTAATTTATGATGATGTACTTGATGTAAACAATGATGGTTGTATTTTGTTATGTATGATGATGGTGTTGTCTTGTTTCAATTATATACATTGTGATGATATTACAAGATGAAGTCACCCAAGCCCCCGGACGTTTCCGCCGTCTGGTTCGGGGGTGTGACAGGATATGCCGCGGGCATGCGTTTTAGACTTTGGTGGTAGCCGGGATACCTACCCTCCCTTGGCATAGTTTTCCTATAATAATAGCTACCACGAGAGTATTGACCGTCCTCCCTTCGAGATGTTATACGGGAGGAAGTGCAGGACCCCGATCTGCTAGGGTGAGGTTGGGCAGAAGGTCATGGGGAGTACCGAAGTGGTACTCAAGATGACGGAGAGGATCCAACAGGTTCGGAGCAGGCTTCAGACTGCTCAGAGTCGGCAGAAAAGTTATGCCGACAAGCGTCGTTCGGACCTGGAGTTCTAGGTCGGGGATATGGTTCTCCTAAAGGTGTCACCTTGGAAATGTGCCATCTGGTTCAGGAAGCGGGGAAAGTTGGGCCCCAGGTACATTGGACCTTTCAGGGTTGCAGCCCGGGTGGGCAAGGTGGCGTATAGGCTGGATCTGCCAGCCGAGCTTAGCCAGATTCACAGTACCTTCCACGTCTCCCAGTTGCGGAAGTGCCTGGTAGACGACTCTGCAGTGGTGCCTTTAGAGGATATTCAGGTGGATGACAGCCTGAACTACATCGAGCGACCAGTAGCTATCCTCGTCAGGAAGTCGAAGGATTTGTGGAACAAGAGGGTTGAGCTGGTGAAGGTGCAATGACAACATCGCAAGGGCTCAGAATGGACGTGGGAGCCGGAGGACGATATGAGGGAGCACTACCCCGAGCTTTTTCTAGATACAGCAGCAGACTTCGAGGACGAAGTCTAAAATAAGTGGGGGGGGATTTGTAACACCCAGTTCCCGGTACGTAATTTAAATATGAGTTTTTGCATTTTTATACTGGGACTCGACGAGTTGAGGCCCCAAACTCATCGAGTAGGGGCGAATCCTGGACGCGGGTGAAAGAGTCTACTCGATGAGTCGGAAGCCCCGACTCGACGAGTAGATCTGTCTGAATGAAACCCTAAATTTTAGGGTTTGCACCCTATTTAAACACCTTATATGTCCTCCACTCCAGCCTACATCACCCTCAAACCCTATTCTCGAAACCCTAATCAGTTTGTGAGCGTTCTTGAGCTATTTTGTGCCATTTTAGTGATTTGAAGCTTGGAGAAGGAACGAAAGGCTTGGAGGTCCAAGAAGAAGGTAGTAGATCCAGAGTTTTGGTTGCATTTCCAGTTTTTTTGAGGTAAAAAGCTTCAACCTTGGCTTTCCATCACTTAGATCTTCTTTAGGGCTTGCATCTTGTCATTTTTGGGACATTTCTAAGCCACTCTCGGGATTTGAGTGCATAATGGACTAATGAATTCAGAGTTTTGAGCTCAGTAAGCTTAAAGTTGCAACCTTTATTAAGCTATGGCCCTATCCCATGCATTAAAACTCCTTTATGGCTTAGTTTTGGTGTTTTAGCTTCATAACACCCATGCATGCACGTAAAGTTTGTAACTTTACATGTTATATCGACCCTAGGAGGCCAGATATATGCTTTGGATGCAATAAGCCCGACTGAAATCGACTGTTTGGACTTGGACTATGGGGGACTCGGCGAGTCGTTCATAAGACTCGGCGAGTCGGGTCATGGTTCCCCAACCTTTTATGTTTTTGAGCAATATGGTTGAGTCTCGGAGAGGACTCAACATGTAACGTCTGGTTCCTGGTATGCACTTAAATTATTTATTTATATATTTTGGAAGGGCTACTCGACGAGTTGGTGGCCCTAACTCGTCGAGTAGAATGCAGAATACGCACGAGTTTTAAGTGAGCTAATCGACGAGTCGAAGTCTTGACTCAACGAGTAGGACAGTCTGATGAAACCCTAATCTTTAGGGCTTGCAACCTATTTAAGCATCATATCTGGCCTCCACCCCAACCTTTATCACCTCCAAACCCTAATCTCTAAACCCTAATCAACCTTGAGTGATCTTGAGCTATTTTTTTTTTGCCATTTTTGTGATTTAAAGCTAGAAAAAGGAAGCTAGGACTTGGAGTTGCAGAAGGAAGGCTGAAGATCCAGAGCTAAGGACTCATTTCTATGTTTATAGAGGTATAAAGCTTATACCTTGGCTTCTGTTCACTTAGATCTTCATTTGAGCATGTATATTGTCACTTTTGGGCTATTTCCAAGGTCATTTCCGAGATTTGAACACTTGGGGATGTAAGGACTTCATATATGGGCACTCTTGAGCTTTAGAAGCTCAAAGTTTCCACCTTTATTCAGCCATGTCCCTATTCCATGACTTAGACCTCCATTTTAGCTTGTGGTGGGTGTTTTAGCTTCATAACACCATGCATGCACGTAAAGTTAGCAACTTTACGTGTAATGCTAGTCTAAGGAGTCCAGATCTATGAGTTGGAAGATTTGGAATTGATTAGAATCGATTGTATGGATTTGGCATATGGGGAACTCGACGAGTTGTTCTTGTGACTTGGCGAGTCGGGTCGTGGACACCTAACCCTTTTCTGGTTTAAGTGAAACCATTGAGTCTAGGAGATAACTCGGTGAGTTGGGCAATATTAGGACTCGAAAACTGAAGAACTCGACGAGTCCAAGGAGGGACTCGACGAGTTAATACGTTTTGTCCCGATTTTATGACAGGAAGGGACTCGACGAGTCTGGGAAGGGACTCGACGAGTTGAATCAGTTGACCACGAGTCTGAGTAGTACATGAACTCGCCGAGTTAGGAGATAACTCGACGAGTTGGGGTTGACTGGGAGTTGACCTTGACTTTGACTTTGACCAGGAGTTAACTTTGACCAAGGGTAAAATGGTCATTTTACGCTGAGAAGGATTATCAGATTTTTGACTAAGTATTATTGTTATATTGATAGACGGGGAGTCGTTGGAGCAGCTATCAAATATTCCTTACCGCGAGATTTTGCAGACAGCTTTGCGAGGTCAGTTTTCTCCTATAGGAACGGGTCTAAGGCACCAAGGCCGGCCCGTTTAGATAGTAGTAGTTCTGGACCACGGTCCGATGCCGAGCGTGGCCCGAAGTAGGATTATATGTTTTCCAAATTCTGATCCGATGCCTGGGCAGTCCCAAGGAATGTTTGTATGCTTGTATGCTTGTATGCTTGATGTCTTTGTGATTCTTGCATGTGTTTGTTATGTGTTATGTGTTCCTGGATTAGGACCAATGCTGGGGCAAGCCCGAGAAATGTCTAGTTAATATGTTATGATAGTATGTTCCGGACTCCGGTCCGATGCCGAGGCGGTTCCTGAGGAATGTTAGTATGTTTCCAGATCTCTGTCTGATGCCGGGCGGGGCCCGAGGAATGTTTACATGTTAGTATTATGTGCTTATGTTATATGTTGGTTGATATGTTTATATGTATGTCGAGATTTGCTCGGTGGCGGACGGGGCCCGATGCCGAGAAGGGTTCGATGGCGGGCGGGGCCCGATGCCGAGCTTGACTCGATGTAGCAGGGCAGGGCCCAAGATATGTTATGTGATATGTGTATGGTATATGGTAGTTGGGGAGACTCACTAAGCTTCGTGCTTACAATTTTCAGTTTTGGTTTCAGGTACTTCCACTAGCAAGGGGAAGGGCTCGGGATGATCGCATGGCACGCACCACACTTTTAGCCTGGGATTGTTTAGACTCTGATATTTTTCTCACATGATCGTGATACAGTATTTGACATGATGTTTTTGAGATATACGATTTGTGATTTATTATGATATTGATGGATTATGGTTCTTACTAAATGATTTTAAAAAGAAATTTTTGGTCTGTATTTTTGGGATGTTTCAAGTTGGTATCAGAGCCTTGGTTTGAGGGATTCGGGCACACTCTCGGGTGTGTCTAAACTCAAACTAAGGACATGGTATGAAAATTTTCAAAAGAAAATCATTTGTACAAAAGAATTTTTAAAAGAGAAAAGAACTTTGAAAAGAGAAAAAGGGTGTGGTGCATGCAATCAGCCGACCTCAAGTAAGTACTCCCAAATTACCCATACAAGTTATGTTATGATATGTTTATGAGAACTGCATGCGAGATTAGGACTAAGGATCTAGGAAGGGTGTCTTATGTGCCTATTATATGTGTATCAACTTCATGAGAATTGCATGCTAGTTTAGGACTAAGGATCTAGGAAGGAAGCCCTATGTGCCGGTTATATGTATCTTAGCTTTATGAACCGCATGCTAGTACAGATTAGTCAGTGATGGCCTGAATGTGATATGCTTGATTATGTGTACTCGATGCTCGAATGCTGCTTGCTTTGTGCTTTTAGGAGTTCTAGTTATCTCTTACTAACTAGTAAATGAATATGTTAAGTTACATATTGTGAGGATTAAATAATTTTAGAAGGTTAGGTTTAGCTCTATTGCGCAGCTCTTGTTTGAGTCCAACCGTTGTAGGGTAGGATCTCTCATTCGAAGAATTATCTAGTCTTAGTGATATGTAATAGTATTCACGAGCTAGTTAGGGGGAGGTAACAGGGACTTATTATGCAGCTAATAGCGGAGAGTGGGTTGGTCATTACCCTAGGGCAAGCCTAGGATGAGTTTAGCATGAGATCAACAGTAGTAGTATAAGGGACTTGGTGGAGTCTAGGCAGTTCTTGAGGAAAGTACGAATAGATGTGGAAGGTAGTATGGGCCCGTACTACTGAAAGCAGAGGATCCATACTCGAATCAAGGAATGCTGAGATGAATCCATTAAACTTGTAGTATGTTAGATCTCTCGAGATATGATGAGTATACTGATGTTTGTTATGGTGTATTTTCAGTATGGTGATGCTACGCACTAGGCCGATTGGCACTTCAGGCACTGGTGAGGGATCAGGCTCGGGCTCTGGAACCGAGCAAATGGATGAGCAGACGAGGGAGTTTATTTTGTCTGAGATCACGCGCAACATTTTAGAGCAGACTCATGTGATCTTTGGTTCGGTCAAGGAGGGTATTATGGAGCTTCTAGATGAGAAGCTGAGCGCTTTCCGCACGGAGGTGGCGGCCATGATGGGGTCGCGCACACTGACTTTCTGGGAGTTCAGGGCTTGTGGAGCTCCCGACTATCATGGGGCTTGGGACCCCATTGCTAGCACCAGATGGTTGGCAGATGTCGCCAACGCGTTCCGCACCAGCAGATGTCCCGAGGGGGACAATGTTAGACTTGCGCCCTGTCTTCTGAAGGACAGGGCACGTGACTGTTGGGAGGAGGTTGGGAGAGCCATTAGGGATGATACAGTTCTAGATGCTATGACCTGGAGTGATTTCTCGGCCAGGTTCAGGGCCGAGTTTGCACATGTGATTGAGGTGCAACAGCTAGCGAGGGAGTTTCAGGATCTTGAGCAGACGATAGAGACTGTGGCGGAGATCACCGCCAAGTTTAGGGAGAGGGCCCTTCTTGTTCCGCAGTACGTGGCGGAAGAGGAGATGAAGAAGGCCCGATATCATGAGATGTCGAGGAGCAACATACGATAGTTTGTGAGCCGTTCCAGCTGCAAGACGTTGGAAGATATGATTGTGAGAGATCAGGAAATGGAGCTAGACTTGGATATGGTGAGGAAGAGGAAACCCGAGGGGTGCAGACAGTGAGCGCGAGCAAGAAGCCCAAGGTGTCAAATCACAGATCGAGGATCCAGCAGGGCCGCAACCGGTGTGACAAGTGTGGCAAGATGCATGAGGGGGCATGCAGGTCGGGGAGTTCGGGCTGCTTCAAGTGTGGCCGAACTGGTCATATGAGTAGGGATTGTACAACTACCACCACTACCACAGCAGTTTCAGATATGATCTGCTTCCAGTGCAATCAGAGGGGCCACAAGAAGGCCCAGTGTCCGAGTCTGGCAGCAGCAGGACAGGTGGCGGCACCCACTCCTGCCACGTTGAGGATTACAGATGGCCGTCAGGGCCGGGCAGAGGCGCCTACGGCGAGGAGCAGGGCTTTTCAGATGACTGCAGAGGAGGCACGTGCGGCTCTCGATGTTGTGACTGGTATGTATTCTCTCCTTATCTCTTTCTTTATATTGATTGTCGCTCATGTTTATCTGTTTTATTATAGGATCGTTCCTAGTGAACAGTATATCTGCTCTGGTATTGTTTGATTCGGGGGCTACCCGATCTTTTGTGTCGCTCGCACTTAGCAAGCGATTCGTTGGAGCTTCGGGGGAGCTAGAGTGTCCATTGTACGTTGAGATAGCAGATGATAGGACGGTACGGTTGCGAGGGTTTACCGCGGATGTACGCTACAGTTATTTGATGAGCATTTTTTAGTGGACCTGGTTCCTATTCCCCTGCGAGGGAATACGGTTATAGTTGGTATGGACTGGTTGAGCCCAATGGGGCAGTGATCGACTGCGAGCAACAACTAGTGAGGGTTCGGACTCCTAGTGGGGGAGGGTTAGTGATTCAGGGCGAGAGGCCACAGCATGGGTTGACTCTATGTTCAGCAGCGAGAGCTAGGCGCTACCTTCAGCAGGGGTGTGCAGGTTATATCGCGTATGTTATGGATACCCAGGATAAGAGTAAGGCGACAACGGATGATGTACCGGTAGTGCGAGAGTACCCGGATGCTTTCCTGGAGGATCTGCCTGGGGTACCTCCGGAGAGTCAGGTCAAGTTCAGGATTGACCTAGTCCCTGGTGCGGCTCCGATAGCCAAGGCACCGTATCGGTTGGCTCCTCCCGAGATGCAAGAGTTGTCTACGCAGCTGCAGGAGCTGCCAAACAAGGGATTCATCAGACCGGGCAGTTCGCCATGGGGAGCCCCGATCCTGTTTGTGAAGAAGAAGGACGGGTCACATCGCATGTGTATAAACTACCGGGAGCTGAACAAGGTAACAGTGAAGAACCGTTACCCACTCTCGAGGATAGATGATTTATTTGACCAGCTTCAGGGAGCATCTTGGCTCTCCAAGATTGATCTACGTTCCGGTTATCACCAGATGCGAGTCAGGGACGAGGATGTCCAGAAGACAGCTTTTAGGACTCGCTATGGGCACTATGAGTTCGTGGTGATGCCGTTCGGGCTCACCAATTCTCCATCCTCGTTCATGGACCTCATGAATAGGGTGTGCAGACCGATGCTGGACCGGTCTGTTATAGTTTTCATTGATGATATCTTGTCTATTCCAAGACTCAGGAGCAGCATGAGGAGCACCTGAGGGAGGTGCTGGAGACACTAAGGAGGGAGAGACTTTTCGCGAAGTTCTCCAAGTGTAAGTTCTGGTTGTGCGAGGTGCAGTCCCTTGGGCATCTCGTCAACCAGAAGGGTATTCTGGTCGATTCGGCCAAGATAGAGGTTGTGATGCAGT
Organism: Lactuca virosa; assembly: GCF_052849685.1. Classification (NCBI taxonomy): domain Eukaryota; kingdom Viridiplantae; phylum Streptophyta; class Magnoliopsida; order Asterales; family Asteraceae; genus Lactuca; species Lactuca virosa. The sequence continues at coordinate 29,431,292 of NC_136430.1, read as the reverse complement.
AGGAGGTTCTGAGGTCTCCAACTAAGATTCAAAGTTTTCTTGATCTAGCGGGTTATTACATGAGATTCATCCAGGATTTCTCCAAGATTGTTGTTCCTTTGACCCGACTAACCAAGAAGTCGGTGACATTCTGTTGGGGGCCTGAGCAGTAGGCGGTCTTCGAGACTCTCAGACAGGGGTTGTGCGAGACACCGATTTTGACTCTGCCCGAGGGAGTAGATGACTTCGTGGTGTATTGTGATGCGTCGATTACAGGCATGGGTGCAGTTATGATGCATAGGGGTCATGTGATAGCCTACGCATCGAGGCAGCTGAAGCCTCACGAGGCTAACTATCTGACGCATGATTTAGAGTTGGGGGCTGTAGTGTTCGCCCTCAAGATTTGGTGGAATTACCTCTATGGGGTCCGTTGTACCATTTACACGGACCACAAGAGTTTGAGGTACCTCATGGATCAGCCGAATCTGAACATGAGGCAGCGTCGGTGGTTAGATGTGGTAAAGGATTATGACTGTGAGATCCTTTACCACCCGGGCAAGGCCAATGTGGTGGCCGACGCCCTGAGCCGCAAGGCGGTAACGGCTTCGATTTTGACTTTGCCCGAGGGAGTAGATTGTTGTTCCTTTGACCCGACTGACCAAGAAGTCGGTGACATTATGTTGGGGGCCTGAGCAGTAGGCGGCCTACGAGACTCTCAGACAGGGGTTGTGCGAGGCACCGATTTTGACTCTGCCCGAGGGAGTAGATGACTTCGTGGTGTATTGTGATGCGTCGATTACAGGCATGGGTGCAGTTATGATGCAGAGGGGTCATGTGATAGCCTACGCGTCGAGGCAGCTGAAGCCTCATGAGTCTAACTATCTGACACATGATTTAGAGTTGGGGGCTGTAGTGTTCGCCCTCAAGATTTGGTGGAATTACCTCTATGGGGTCCGTTGTACCATTTACACGGACCACAAGAGTTTGAGGTACCTCATGGATCAGCCGAATCTGAACATGAGGCAGCGTCGGTGGTTAGATGTGGTAAAGGATTATGACTGTGAGATCCTTTACCACCCGGGAAAGGCCAATGTGGTGGCCGACGCCCTGAGCCGCAAGGAGGTAACGACTTCGATTAGAGATATATGTTTGAGGATGACAGTGATCACTCCACTGTTGGAGCAGATTAGAGAGGCATAGGTTGAGGGCCTGAAGGAAGAGCACCAGAAGTGTGAGAGGATTGTAGGCCGAGTGGCCTCATTTGATTATGATAGCCGAGGGTTGTTGACCCTGCATGGGAGGGTCTGGGTTCCATACTGGGGCGGAGTACGGCAGATTCTGATGGATGAGGCCCATAAGTCGAGGTTCTCCATCCATGATGGGGCGACGAAGATGTATCGGGATCTTCGCCTTGATTATTGGTGGCCATGCATGAAGTGGGACGTAGCGTGGTATGTGGAGAGGTTCTTGACCTGCAGGAAGGTCAAGGCTGAGCACCAGAGACCACACAACAAGATACAACCGCTAGACATTCCCGTGTGGAAATGGGAAGATATCACCATGGATTTCATTACCAAGCTTCCTAGGACCGCACGTGGAGTAGATTCGATATGGGTCATCGTGGATCGGTTCACCAAGAGCGCTCATTTTATCCCGATCCAGGAGAGCATATCGGCCGAGAAGTTGGCCGAGATATATGTGCGTGAGATAGTGGCACGACATGGGGTGCCTGTCTCGGTGGTGTCAGACCAAGATGTCTGTTTCACTTCCAGATTCTGGAAGCGGTTTCATAAGGAGATGGGTACTCGTCTCCACTTTAGCACCGCTTTCCACTCTCAGAAAGACGGACAGAGCGAGAGGACGATACAGACTCCCGAGGACATGTTACGCGCATGTGTTTTGGATTTCGGTGGCAGTTAGGATACTTATCTTCCATTAGCGTAATTTTCGTATAACAACAGTTACCATGCCAGCATAGACCGACCTCCCTTTGAGATGCTCTACGGGAGGAAGTGTAGGACCCCAATCTGTTGGGGTGAGATCGGTCAGAGAGTCATGACTACAGAGCGGATCCAGAAGGTCCGGAGCAGGCTTCAGACTGCTCAGAGTCGGCAGAAGAGCTAGCCGACAAGAGGCGTTCGGATTTAGAGTTTCAGGTGGGCGACATGGTCCTCCTGAAGGTGTCACCCTGGAAGGGTGTCATTCGGTTCCGGAAACGGGGCAAGTTGGGCCCCAGGTACATCGGTCCGTTTAGGGTATTAGCTCGAGTGGGTCGGGTTGCTTACCAGTTAGACCTTCCAGCAGAGCTTATCCAGATCCACAACACCTTCCATGTTTCTTAGTTGCGGAAGTGATTGGTGGATGATTTAGCAGTGGTACCCTTTGAGGATATTCACGTTGATGACAACCTGAACTACATTAAGCAACCTGTAGCTATCCTTAACAGGAAGTCGAAGGATTTGGGGAACAAGACGGTGGAGTTGGTAAAGGTTCAATGGCAGCACCGCAAGGGTTCAAAGTGGACATGGGAGCCTGAGGAGGAGATGAGGGAGCACTACCCAGAGTTGTTTTTAGATGCAGTAGACTTTGATGATGAAGTCTAAGACAAGCGGGGGAGAATTGTAACGCCTAGTTCCTGGTATGTACATAAATTATTTATTTATTCATTTTTGAAGGGCTACTCGGTGAGTTGGTAGCCCTAACTCGTCGAGTAGAAGGAAGAATATGTGCGGTTTTTAAGTGAGCTACTCAAAGAGTCGAAGTCTTGAATCGACGAGTAGGACAGTCTGGATGAAACCCTAATCTTTAGGGCTTGCACCCTACTTAAGCATCATATCTGGCCTCCACCCCAGCCTCCATCACCTCCAAACCCTAATCTCTAAACCCTAATCAACCTTGAGTGATCTTGAGCTATTTCTTGCCATTTTTGTGATTTAAAGTTAGAAGAAGGAAGCTAGGACTTGGAGTTGCAGAAGGAAGGCTGAAGATCCAGAGTTAAGGACTCATTTCTATCTTGATAAAGGTATAAATCTTATACCTTGGCTTCTGTTCACTTAGATCTTCATTTGAGCTTGTATATTGTCACTTTTGGGCCATTTCCATGGTCATTTCCGAGATTTGAACTCTTGAGGAGGTAAGGACTTCAGGACTTTACTATATTGTTTAAATGAATTAAACAACTGTACTAGTTGACTCATAAAAGCATATAAACGTTACACGTATAATAGTTAAGAAAAACCCAATCGTTCTAAAATAAATGACTGACTATATGTTCTTGAATTGGTATGCTTAACATGTATTTGAAAGATGTATACTCTTGATTAGTTTTGAATCAAACCTTTGTTCTTGTAAAACAATGTACTTTAGTATACTTGAATCGTGAATTAATGTTCTGTGAATCATAAATTATACCTATTATAATTTATATGTACTTTCTGAACTGATACTGAGTATTCATGAATGCAACCCCTTGCTCAACATGTTACAATGGGTAATTGAACTTAATGAACTAACTTTTATACTTGTATACATATACAATTACATATAAGTAAAATTTAAATGACACTCGGACAAACAACTGATACTTGTAATCCCACATCCAAACAAGGAAAAGGAACCAAAGTGGGTTATCAGTCCTACGCCTTTTAAATCTTATTTATATAATATATATATATATATATATATATATATATATATATATATATACATACATACATACAAATATATATATATATATATATATATATATATATATATGTATATACTAGTATGATTTTTGGGAGAAATATAAGTTTATAAAAACATTTAAAAGAAGTTTAATAATTTGAAATACATTTTGATGACTTGATGTCATTTTGATACAATCATTTGAAACCATTTGATTTGATAATAACTAAAATCCATTTTGATAAGATATTTGAAATCATTTGTTTATAACACAAAATCTTTGTGTTAGACTTGTATATCCCCCCCCCCCCTAAAACAGTAAAAACTATGAAAAAACGGGGGTATGAACTCACCTATAGTAAGTTATTCAAATGTAAGATCGGTGTAGGATGTTAAGTGTCAAGTGAAGTCTTGAGCACAAACGGATCCTAATAGCATATAATGACACATATATGAATATAATTAGTGTTTATACAATTAATTATGCTAAGAAACCACCTTAGGGACTAGGAATCACTTAGATTGAAGTGTATCAATCACATGTGATTGCTCTAAAGGGGTTTAAGGTCACTTAAGGGAGTGTACGGCCATGATGTGTACGGCCGTACACTCATGGGAAAACATGCAAAAATGGGTGTTTGATCCTTGGGGAAATTAGTGTGACAATTGCACAACAAGAGGATGGACTAAATTATCATTTTTGGAAGGTTTTGAGGTATGTACGGCCACACCAGGTGTGTACGGCCGTACACCCTTGATGATCTTGAGTCAGATGATGTTTTAAGGCTTTGAATCAAGTGTTTGACATGTCTAACTAGATGATAGAAGGAATACTCACACTTTTGAGGGCTTCTAAGGAGTTCAAGGCTCAAGAACAAGTGTGTGTTCTTGGTGAAATGGATGGATATTTGAAGATCTAACCAAAAGAGACGATTTCAGGGATGAAAACATGGATTTTCAGTAGATAAAGCCATGTATCAACAATTCAATGGAAGAAATACTTACATCTTTGAAGATTAAGGTGTAGAACTTGATGATAGTTGAGAGAGAATCGGTTTTCTTGACGTGAAAGTGTGAAAGAGTGTGAAGAAATGAAGGAAAAGTCTATATATATGTTTGGGTTCACGGCCACACTTGGGTGTACGGCCGTACACCCATGTGTACGGTTGTACACTCATGTGTACGGTCGTGCACATGTGTACGACCGTACACTCCTCTAAATGGAGTGTTTGGCCCGAATAGTATACGATGAACTTAAATTAACTCATCCCTAAACCCAAACCTTGTATGTACTAGACTTAGAACACTCAAACAGACCCTGAACAATGCTAAAAGATAGCATAAACGAGTCTGACTGTGATTGAATTTGAAAGACTGTGTCACGCCCGTAGATCTGGGCTAGTCAATTTAGAGATAATACATTTAGAATAAATAATCTTAACCTAGTTGTAGAATATGTCTCAAGGGTTCCGTACATATAAAGAATGCCGAAATCCGAGTTATAACGAAGAAGTTATGGCCCGTCGAAGTTTTACGGCAGAACCGGCACGGCACCGGGAGACGTAAATAGTGAATTTTTGATAAAGGACTTTTTAGCCTTAGTGATCTAAACAAAAGTTGTAGTATACGTTAAACCGAGAACATACAAAAAAAAGAACGCCCAAATCTGACTTCGTATGAGGAAGTTATGAATTTTCTAAGATTTGGCATAGCAGTGCACGGCCCGAAACTCGAATTTTAGTTCGAGCGGTTTTTGGCCTACGCGACCTAAATGAGAATTGAAGATCTCATTAATAGGAACTCAACTATAAAAAGACAAACTAAAACAGAGTCCGTATGTAGAAGTTATGAATTTTACGCGGACATTTAACAGTACAATCTCCTCGTACTGTTAAATTTAAGATCGGTCAAGAATTAGCCGACGGAGTCAAAATGAAAGTTGTAGATCTTATTTTTACCTACGCATGGATATAAAGAACGTCAAAAACGGAGGTCGTATGTGAAAGTTACGTATTTCAGAAGTCGGAAGTGTGCTGTGCAAAAATGGTTGATGTGGCACAATCTTGGCCATTGCTTTCTCCCCAAGTCTTGCCACTAGATGGTGACATGTGGCACCAAGTTCATCCATTTTCACCCTATAAATAGAACCTCTCCCACCCTCATTTTCTTCACACCTTTCCCATTCTTTCTTCTTTTTACTCTCTCTCTCTCTAGAACCTCTTTCTAGCCCCGAAACCCCCCGAAAAGCCTAAAGAACCTCCTTAGCACGAGGCGGAAGCCCCAGAGTGCTCGACGGCTCCGGGAAGAAGAGCTTTTCCGCACGGGAATGCTGCTCCAAGCAAAGCCCAGTTTTCTATAAAACCCGCTGTAAGTGAGCTACGCCTACGCTATTTTTAATATAGCTTTTATTTAATTATAGTAACGTTATTAAGAACTTATAATAAGTAATTGGGTTATTATTATGGGTTATATAAGTATTGTTTAATGCTTATATAATAGTAATACTAGCTAGACTATTAATTAGTCTCGGCGAATAATAGACTAAACTCTAGTGGTAATGATACTAGGTTTCGTCGAAGGAAATTATTTTTAAGAAGCGAAGCGCTGTCTGAGTTCGGAATCACCACCTTTTCAAGTGAGTGCATGGTCCCTTTCATCTTACACATAGATATGAAGTATTTTATATAAACTACGTGTTATGTGTGCATATTATCTGTATATTTGCTATCTATGCTGGATGAACGATTTTATACAAGTTTTATATTATTTAAACTGTATATGTATTTATATCTACATAATATGTTGGGTAAAACATGGGTAGATAAAATATGAGTTGGATGATGAGTTGAGAGGTGATATAGACCATGAGGTAAGGGTGAGAGTTGGACGATGTGAGAAGCCTTGTCCCTAAATGTTGGCCCCGTCATCTAGCAGAGTATGGATGACAACCACAGACTATTCTAGACAGTCCGGTGGAACACTAGCAGGCTCGCAACCTGTAGGTGTTGTGAACGATGTGTTCACCGGTGTACTCTAAAAACTCATTGACATGTATTGCGAGTGGATTCTCGAAAACGATACTGTCAATAAACGAGATAACCCTAGCAGCTGTGCTCGAAGGACAATACTGGCAGTTGCGCCTCATAGAGAATGTCACAATTCTGGCAGCGGCGCCTAAGTGATAGAACTAGCAGCTGTGCTTGACAGCTGTGTCATTGACAACGATGGACTTCGTACCTATTCCTTAGGATAATCCTTAGGAATAAATGAATGATAAATAGCTAATTCTTAGGGTAGATCCTTAAGAGTAAAGAAGATAATGGGGATGGGTAATTGGGTTAACTGTTTGATGATTAAACATAATAATTATATTATTGTGGGTTGAAAACCCTATGTACTCACCAGGTTTCCCAACCTGACCCACTCAGTTTATTTATATCACAGGTGTCGATATGAAGTCACATTACACTGAGAGATTAAGGATCACTAGTGATAATGAATGTAAGTTCTGTTTATGCTTATGTTTCTGTATTGACGATGACATCCCAAATGTTTTAAAATGAATAAAAATACTTTTCTTCGGAAATGCTTTGATAACGTATTTATCATGTTTTACTGGGAACAAATTCCGCAACATTTTTATTAAAAGAGGTACTCTGATTTTTATAAAGCATAAACAAAATCGGTCTTTTCTGGCCGTGAAAATAGGGATGTCACAGTTGGTATCAGAGCATTAGTTTAAGCGAACTAGAAATATGGATTTATTTCTAGACTTAAACTTAGAATGCTAAAAAATTATTATGAGGAGTGTGTCTTAGGTAATACACCTAAATAGACACAAGCACTAGCTTTTTTAGGGAAAATGCCTAACATGCTTTTATGTGCTAAATGATTTATGATGCTAAATGTATGATCGGATCTATGGTCTGTTGCCGACCGGATCTGGAAACTTTACGTGTTCAGACTTCTAAACGATTAATTACGGTATTAGAACTGGCATGTAACTTTTCGGAGTTATAGGGAGATTTACACGTCGATCGTAAATAAAATCTTTCCTATCTTAATTCTCGTCATTACACACCGAACGTCTGAATTGGTGTATAGATCGAAATGGCAAGAACCCGAAGTGGAGTCGGGAACGCAAATGGAAATAGGAATCAATAGCCCCTAGTGATTGAACAAATACCTGTTGTAGTAGAAGCTGCACCTGAACCAATCACCATGGCTGGAGTACAAGCCATGATTCGGGCTATGTTAGCTGAACAAAGGGAAGAAATGAGGAGGATGTTGCATGAAAATAGGGCGAACCTACCATGCCCATTGAGCAACCTGAGCTAATTCCCGATCAATCGGAGGAAGGGAACTATAGCCGCCCTGTAAGTCAAGTTGGGACTCAAGGAGAACGAAGGAATGGCCCGGAGAGGGGAAACGACAAGGATGGACGAATGTATAAGAACTTCTTGGGTGCCAAGCCACCAAGCCTTTCCGGAAGCCCGAAGCCGATTGAGATTATGGACAGGGTCTCTGAGATGGAGATGGTATTTGAGAGCTGTGACTGCAGCGATAAGCAAAAGACAGTCTTTACAGTCAGACAACTAAAGACCGGAGTGTTAAGTTGGTGGAAGTTACTGGCAGATACAATGCCACGAGGAGAAGCCATACGAATGTCTTGGGAAGCATTCACGGAGCAGTTAAAAATGCAGTACTGCTCAGAGATAGATCTGATAGACCTAAACAACGAGTTTCAGAACCTGAAGAAAGGGAAGATGAGTGTTGATGAGTATGCCACCGCATTCACTAAGAAGATGAAGCTATTTCCCTACTTGGTGCCTACTGAACTCTCCAAGATAGATAGGTTTGCTAACGGACTGCCTGCAGACTTTGGCCCAACGGTCAAAATGGCAGCTACTTTGAAAACAGCCGTTAGAGCAGCTAAGAATATAGAGACCCAGATAAGAGAAAAGGGTCTAGAAAAAGATAAGGCAGGAGAAAAGAGGAAGTTTGAAGGATCTTCAAGGCCCAACAAGGAGAGTAAATCCTCGAAGTTTGGAGGAGGAGGAAGAGGCGAAGCAAGATGGTGTGATAAGTAGGGGTGAGCAAAAACCGCACCACAACTAAAATTAACCGCAAAAATCGCGTAAACCGCAACCGAAAAACCGCAACCGCAATAAAAACCGATGGTGAGGTTCTCTGTTTTTCAAAGACCGCAAATTTACGGTGCGGTGCGGTTACTAGTTTTCAAAAACCGCACCACACCGCATATATTATATACAATTTTTTTATTATCAACTATTAATTTATTAAATATTGAAAATAAGATAAGTTTAATGAATGAAAAAACGGATAAAATAATACAAGACAAAAGTGTTGGTTTTTTCTTATGTTTAACTTTGAAAAATGATGAAATTAGACAAATTTAAGATATTTATTGTTAATTACTATTGATTTGACGTTTTTAAGATATTAGTTGTTTGTGGTTTAAGTTAAATAGTTAATTGTCTTATACCTTATGGGTTTTTTTTATTATTACAAGTAATATGTTTGAACTCTTAAAACTATTTGAACTCTAAACTGTGGTTAAAAACCACACAAAATAACCGCATCAAATCCATGCGGTTAATAACCGCAACACAGAAAAAACAAAACCGCACCGCAAAAATAACCGTCCAACCGCACCGCTAAAATAACCACACCATGCGGTTTTGAAAATGGATTAACCGCATTTGCGGTTAGTGGTGAGGTTTTGGCTAATAACCACACCGCGCTCACCCCTAGTGATAAGTGCGAGAAGAAACACTTAGGAAAATGTGGCGAAGAGGTGACTTGTTTCAAGTGTGGAAAACATGGGCATTACGCCAATAAATGTACATTCAACAAAAGGGTATGTTATGAATGTAATGAGGAAGGTCACTTCAAGCAAGACTGCCCAAAGAGAGAAGGGGCTACAAGGCCAAATGTGCTGCCAAAACCAAAAGCAAGAGCATTCCACATGATCCTCGACGAAGCAGAGAACAACGCGAGGAATCAAGGATGAGGAATGCATACCCGAAGATCGAGTTATGAAGTAGCCAAAGGGATAGAATCACATGATGTAGCCTATTAGAGGCATAGTCTAGGGTGAACTTGAACACCTATGTAATAGTTTCAAGAAATAATAAAACCTTCGTTTTGTTATCTGGTGTGTTAAACTGTTATATGATTTTCTTGTATGGTGACTTGGAAAACTGCGAGACAATACTTGGGACGAGTATGAGTAGGTGTGAATGGTAGTAGAGGCCTATACTACCGGAAGCACAGGACTCACGCTTGGATCAGGGAAAGTCACAAGGTTACCAAGAAGCTAGTAATTGATACTGTTTTATTCAAATATGTCGTTACCATCGTTTCGTTAATGACTAAGAGGATGATTGTTATTCCGACCCTAGTGGTCATATCGAATTGAGTCCGACTATGATAAGTATGTTACGTGGTTCAGAGAACCAAGTTTGATGTAGCATCTGACTTAAGCCGGAAGATTGAAATAGAAGATAATCAAAGCGATCGGTAGAGGTATCGCGATAGCTGCTTGTAGCTAGAAATGCTACCTTTTAAGATGTGATTAGAACATGAAGAAATGTATAGTCTGTTCTGGAAGACTCTAAGAGACCTGAGTCTAAGCGTGGGAACATACGATGATAAGTCATTAGAATATGACACATCGGTCCATTTTAGTAATAAAATAACTTATCTTAAGTTTGTTAAGAAAAAGAAGCAGTCTCCAGTAAGGATCGAGATTGTGACTTGAAGGTCATAATTTGGAGTCTAACGTGAGATAGGGAGCAAGTGCAAGATCGAGCACCACCTGCAATCAGGAAGTCTTAGAGTTAGATACTTGTTCGAAGAAACATCAAAGTTACGGTTACTACTTAGGATGAAGAGATAACGTATGGAGTCATCATGTGAGCCCTGTTTCGTTGATGATTCCGGGACGTAATAATCCTAAGGGGGAGATAATTGTCACGCCCGTAGATCTGGGCTAGTCAATTTAGAGATAATACATTTAGAATAAATAATCTTAACCTAGTTGTAGAATATATCTCAAGGGTTCTGTACATATAAAGAACGCCGAAATCCGAGTTATAACGAAGAAGTTATGGCCCGTCGAAGTTTTACGGCAGAACCGGCACGGCACCGGGAGACGTAAATAGTGAATTTTTGATAAAGAACTTTTTAGCCTTAGTAATCTAAACAAAATTTGTAGTATACGTTAAACCGAGAACATACCAAAAAAGAACGCCCAAATCTGACTTCGTATTAGGAAGTTATGATTTTTCTAAGATTTGGCATAGCAGTGCACGGCCCGAAACTCGAATTTTACTTCGAGCGGTTTTTGGCCTACACGACCTAAATGAGAATTGAATATCTCAATAATAGGAACTCAACGATAAAAAGACAGACGAAAACAGAGTCCGTATGTAGAAGTTATGAATTTTACGCGGACATTTAACAGTATAATCTCCTCGTTCTGTTAAATTTAAGATCGGTCAAGAATTAGCCGACGGAGTCAAAATGAAAGTTGTAGATCTTATTTGTACCTACGCGTGGATATAAAGAACGTCAAAAACGGAGGTCGTATGTGAAAGTTACGGATTTTAGAAGTCGGAAGTGTGCTGTGCAAAAATGGGTGATGTGGCACAATCTTGGCCATTGCTTTCTCCCCAAGTCTTGCCACTAGATGGTGACATGTGGCACCAAGTTCAGCCATTTTCACCCTATAAATAGAACCTCTCCCACCCTCATTTTCTTCACACCTTTCCCATTCTTTCTTTTTTTTACTCTCTCTCTAGAACCTCTTTCTAGCCCCGAAACCCCCCGAAAAGCCTAAAGAACCTCCCTAGCACAAGGCGGAAGCCCCGGAGTGCTCGACGGCTCTGAGAAGAAGAGCTTTTCCGCATGGGAATGCTGCTCCAAGCAAATCCCGGTTTTCTATAAAACCCGCTGTAAGTGAGCTACGCCTACGCTATTTTTAATATAGCTTTTATTTAATTATAGTAACGTTATTAAGAACTTATAATAAGTAATTGGGCTATTATTATGGGTTATATAAGTATTGTTTAACGCTTATATAATAGTAATAATAGCTGGACTATTAATTAGTCTCGGCGAATAATAGACTAAACTCTAGTGGTAATAATATTAGGTTTCGTCGAAGGAAATTATTTTTAAGAAGCGAAGCGCTGTCTGAGTTCGGAATCACCACATTTTCAAGTGAGTGCATGGTCCCTTTCATCTTACACATAGATATGAAGTATTTTATATAAACTACGTGTTATGTGTGCATATTATCTGTATACTTGCTATCTATGCTGGATGAACGATTTTATACAAGTTTTATATTATTTAAACTGTATATGTATTTATATCTACATAATATGTTGGGTAAAACATGGGTAGATAAAATATGAGTTGGATGATGAGTTGAGAGGTGATATAGACCATGAGGTAAGGGTGAGAGTTGGACGATGTGAGAAGCCTTGTCCCTAAATGTTGGCCCCGTCATCTAGCAGAGTATGGATGACAACCACGGACTATTCTAGACAGTCCGGTGGAACACTAGCAGGCGTGAACGATGTGTTCACCGGTGTACTCTAAAAACCCATTGACATGTATTGCGAGTGGATTCTCGAAAACGATACTGTCAATAAACGAGATAATCCTAGCAGCTGTGCTCGAAGGACAATACTGGCAGCTGCGCCTCATAGAGAATGTCACAATTCTGGCAGCTACGCCTAAGTGATAGAACTAGCAGCTGTGCTTGACAGCTGTGTCATTGACAACGATGGACTTCGTACCTATTCCTTAGGATAATCCTTAGGAATGAATGAATGAGAAATAGCTAATTCTTAAGGTAGATCCGTAAGAGTAAAGAAGATAATGGGGATGGGTAATTGGGTTAACTGTTTGATGATTAAACATAATAATTATATTATTGTGGGTTGAAAACCCTATGTACTCACCAGGTTTCCCAACCTGACCCACTCAGTTTATTTATATCACAGGTGTCGATATGAAGTCACATTACACTGAGAGATTAAGGATCACTAGTGATAATGAATGTAAGTTCTGTTTATGCTTATGTTTCTGTATTGACGATGACATCCCAAATGTTTTAAAATGAATAAAAATACTTTTCTTCGGAAATGCTTTGATAACGTATTTATCATGTTTTACTGGGAACAAATTCCGCAACATTTTTATTAAAAGAGGTACTCTGATTTTTATAAAGCATAAACAAAATCGGTCTTTTCTGGCCGTGAAAATGGGGATGTCACAGACTGTACAAGATAGAAATTTCGGGTTGTCACATTATCCCCCCCCCCCCGTTAGAGAGAATTTCGTCCCGAAATTAGAGTTTAAGCAATTAAGAAATTACAAATAACTAAGCAAAAAGATGAGGATATTTCAGTTTCATTTGATCCTCGCGCTCCCAAGTGAATTCAGGTCCTCGGTTGGCATTCCAGCGAAGCTTCACTATAGGAATACGGCTTTGCTTCGTTTGTTTGACCTCTCGGTCCATGATCTCTACTGGTTCTTCCACGAAGTTGAGGCTCTCGTCGATCTCGATTTCATCGAGTGGAATTACAAGAGTCTCGTCGGACAGACACTTTTTCAAGTTCGAGACGTGGAAAACAGGATGTATGTTACTTAATTCTTGAGGTAGTCGGAGTTTGTAAGCTACTGGACCGATTCTAGAAAGAATCTCGAATGGTCCTTTGTACCTTGGATTCAGCTTGTCACGCTTTCCAAATCATATCATGCCTTTCCAAGGTGAGACCTTCAACATGACGTGGTCACCAACCTGGAATTCCAAAGGTTTTCTTCTTTTGTCAGCGTAGCTTTTCTGTCTATCTCTGGAAGCTTTAATTCGCTTCCGGATTTGTACGATTTTCTCCCTGGTTTCGCGAATGATTTCCGGACCAGTGAGAGCACCGTCAGGAACTTGACTTCTAGCTAGCTGCGTGTCACCCACTTCAGCCCAGCACAGAGGTGATCTGCACTTGCGGCCATAGAGAGCTTCAAAAGGAGCAGCCTTTATGTTAGTGTGATAACTATTATTGTAAGAGAATTCGACAAGGTGTAAATGAGTATCCCATGCCTTTCCAAAGTATATTATGCAAGCTCGCAACATATCTTCTAAAGTTTGAATCGTCCTCTCACTTTGTCCGTCAGTTTGTGGATGGTAGGCTGTACTCATGTCCAGCCTAGTTCCCAAAGATTTTTGTAAAGACTGCCAGAAACGAGAAGTGAATCTACTATCTCGGTCAAAAATAATAGATATTGGCACACCATGCAGTCTAACGATTTCCTTGAGGTAAGTTCTTGTTAGCTTCTCCATCTTGTCAGTCTCCTTGATTGGTAAGAAGTGTGCGGATTTGGTTAATCTATCGACGATTACCCAAATAGTATCATAACCACCCGATGTCTTGGGTAACTTGGTTATGAAATCCATTGTAATCCGCTCCCACTTCTATTCAGGGATTTTAGGTTGTTGTAATAAACCTGAAGGTTTCTGGTATTCTACCTTGACTTTGGCACAAGTAAGGCACTTGCCCACAAATGTAGCAATTTCGGCCTTCATGTTAGGCCACCAGTATACTTTCTTAAGGTCCAGATACATCTTGTCTGAACCTGGATGAATGAAGTATCGGGTTTTGTGTGCTTCATTCATAACCACATCTCTGTAACCACCGAACTTTGGTGTCCAGATCCGGTTCATGAAACAATAGACTCCATCATCCCTGACTTTGAAGTTTTTATCCATTCCTCTCAAGGTTTCACCTGTCATGTTTTCAGGTTTTAAGGCCTCGAGTTGAGTCTCTCTGATCTGTGTGGACAGATGTGAATGGATTTTCATGGTCAACGACTTTACTCGGCGTCCCAAGTATTCTTTTCTGCTACTACATTAGCTTTACCAGGGTGATAAAGAATCTCACAATCGTAGTCGTTCAGTAGCTCCACCCATCGTCGTTGTCTCATGTTCAGCTCTTTCTGATTGAAGATATGTTGGAGACTTTTATGGTCCGTGAATACTGTGCATTTCGTGCCATATAAGTAATGTCTCCAGATCTTCAGAGCAAATACCACTGCTCCTAGTTCAAGGTCATGTGTTGTATAGTTGACTTCATGTGTCTTTAGCTGTCTTGAGGCATAGAATATAACCTTTCCTCTTTGCATAAGAACACATCCAAGCCCTTGATTAGAAGCATCACAGTACACTACGAAATCCTCTGTCCCTTCAGGAAGAGACAGGATCGGTGCACTACACAAAGCTCGTTTCAGCGTTTGGAATGTTGTTTCTTGCTTTTCTCCCCAGCTAAAAGTTACACCCTTTTGCGTCAGGGTGGTAAGAGGCTTAGCTATTCGAGAGAATTTCTAGATGAATCTGCGATAGTAGCCAGCAAGACCTAAAAATTGACGGATTTTTGTAGGTGTTTTGGGTGCTGACCAGTTTTCAATTGCCTTTATTTTGGAAGGGTCAACGTGTATTCCTTCTGAACTGACCACGTGACCTAGGAAATCAACCTTCCTGATCCAAAATTCACACTTTGAAAACTTCGCATAAAGTTTCTCTGATCTAAGAGTTTGCAATACTTGACGAAGATGTTGGCCATGTTCCTTTTCACTTCTTGAGTAGATAAGGATGTCGTCGATAAAGACTATGACGAATTTGTCCAGGAATGGACGACACACTCTGTTCATTAGATCCATGAACAAATCAGGTGCATTCGTCAATCTGAATGGCATCACTACGAACTCATAATGCCCATAACGAGTTCTGAACGTGGTTTTGGGAATGTCATCCTCTAAAATCCTTAACTGGTGATACCCGGATCTTAAGTCTATTTTTGAGAAGTAGCTCGCACCTTGAAGTTGGTCGAACAGATCGTCAATGCGAGGCAGAGGGTATCGATACTTAATGGTAAGTTTATTCAGCTCGCGGTAGTATATGTACATACAGAATGATCCATCCTTCTTCTTCACGAACAAGACTGGTGCTCCCCAGGGTGAGAAGCTTGGTCTTATAAAACCTTTGCTAAGGAGTTCATTAAGCTGGCTGGATAATTCCTGCATTTTAGAAGGTGTAAGACGATAGGGGGATTTTGCTACAGGGGTAGCCCTAGGGATTAAGTCGATTCTAAACTCGACTTGTCGTTCGGGAGGCACTCCTGGAAGATCATTGGGAAAAATGTCAGGAAAGTTGCAGACCTCAGGAATGCTCGCGATATCTTTAACTTCTTGCTTTTTGTCTACCACGTGAGCTAAGAAAGCACAGTACTCTTTGCGAAGGTACTTCTGTGCCTTGATGCAAGAAATGATCTGGAGGTTCGTTCCGGGTTTGTCACCGTAAATAACAAGAGTTTCGTTAGTTGGCAAGTTCAGACGAATGGCTCTTTTATAGCATAGGATGTCAGCATGGTTAAGGCACAACCAATCCATACCTATTATGACGTCAAAACTTTTGATAGAGACCGACATAAGGTCTATTGGGAATGAAAAGTTATTCAATGTAAGAGTACATCCTATGTATATATTGTTGGTGGATTCGAATTTCCCGTTAGCCATTTCGACTGTGAATGTTTCTTTTAATGGTTGGGAGTTTTGATTTAGCAAGTGTTTGAAATTATGTCTCACAAAGCTCTTCTCAGCACCACAATCAAATAGAATGCATGCATAAGTGTTGTTGAGAAGGAACGTACCCGTGACTACTGCAGGGTTTGCCACTGCTTCTTCGTGACCCAAGGATAAAATTCTCCCAACTCCACCGGCATTTCCAGCTTTAGGACAATCTTTCTTGAAATTCCCCACTTCACCACATTGGTAGCATGCTTAACCTACTCCAACGGCAGGTACTTGGTTAAGCGGTTGGGGTGGTGCTCTACAGAATCGGGCAGTATGCCCTTTTCTGTTGCAGTTACGACACTGCATTTCCCTGCTATTTCCATTATGGTGATAACTTCACTTGTTGCACTTGGGGAGGTTACCAGCATAAGTCTTAGCTGGTGTAGGGTTAGCAGGAACAACAACAGGTACAGTAGCAGCGTTGACTGCAACTAGCTGTTGTTTATTTGAGGATTCCTGTGAAAACTTGCCCTTCCTCTTGTTCCGACCCTTCTTCTTGCTTTTGTTGTTGTTATTGTTGTTGTTGTTGTTTCCCTTCAGTTGTTCTGGTGTAGCAACCACTGAGTGTTGACGGACTCTGTGGTCGATAAGAGATTGTGCCAACTCTTTGGCACTGTCAAAAGTAACAGGCCTCGAAGCTAAAACACTTGACTGAATTTGGGGCGACAGACCCCAAATATATCTTTCAATCTTTTTGCTCTCCAGAGCAACCATATCCGGGCACAGAATTGCTAGATCACAGAATCTACTAGTATAGGTTGATATGTCAGAACCAATCATTGAAAGACCCCAGAGCTCCTGCTCGAGTTTCTGAATTTCCCCTCGCGGACAGTATTCCCGTATTAACATGGCTTTTAAGTTCTCCCAGCTTATCGAGTTAGCCACAACAAGAGTCAGTGACTTAACATGGCCATTCCACCACGTTAAAGCTCTATCCGAAAAGGTACAAGCAGCGAATTTGACCTTGCTGCTCTCAGGACAGGAGCAGATTTCAAAAATTGCTTCTGTCTTTTCAATCCATTGCCTTAATGCCATAACTCCCCCAGTCCCGTTAAAGGTCCTGGGTTTGGCATTCGAAAAATCTTTATAAGTGCACTCTCGCGAGTGCCCATGACTCTCGCCATGGTTAGAAGGATTTGTACCAGCTCCCGATCCACTAGCACCAGGAGTATTGATATGAGACATGGTAGTAGCTACAGCCGCTGTGACCGCCGCTTGGAACATAGCAGCGTCGAACTGAGGAGGTGGTGGCGGAGGTGGCGCCGGTGCTTCATTAACAGTGTTACGTCTTGGATTTTTACGAGGAGGCATCTTTTTCTATAAAAGTCAAAAGATACAAAGATGGTAAGATATCAAGAGTGAATATGAATTTTGATATCTCTAAACTAAAACATATAGTTCAACATGAATCTTGTAATGAATTGGAAATAGAAGTCTACGACAAGTACAACTTGTAATAGAATGATATGAAATTGAATGGTTATTTTTCAAAGACTATGAAAATGCATGTCGATTAAATTGGCATATTGAATACATAAAGTCTGGAAAACTTAACCCTAAACAGGTCTACAATATACCAAATTTTGGGAAAAACATCGACATCATACAGACCTACCGAAAATGAAATTTTGGTGGTCGTTCTGAAAAGCATGAAAAATAACGCTAGAACCTATCCATAGACTTAAACTATAACCAAAAGAGTGAACAGGAAACGAGTAGAGCATCTCCTACTGGCGACGGGTATCACTTGGATGAAACCTCAACTCAGCCAGTTGACGCTCCACAGCAAGCAGATGTCTTTCATATACTGTCAGACGTGCTCGAAGCTCTATGACTTCAGCTCGAGTTACAACTAACTCTTGCAGTAAGGCTTCATTATCTCTCATTGCTCTATCACGAGAATTCCTGCATTGGCATCAACTTCCATAATTTGGTTGATGGCTGTCCTACCCTGTATTTCATTTCGAGCAACCCTGCGGACCAGAATTGGCAGAACTCTGTCTGTTGAGCCTCCTTCACTCAGGTTGTAGAAGCTTCTATCTTCGTTGTATGGCATAGGTTGACCCTGCTCTTGACTCCATGTTTCCAAGCTTTCCACCCACAGAGGCGTCGGGCCTTGAAAAGCCGGACGAGGGTTAGGATTTTGGGCAACTGGTGGTGGATTATAGGCTTCTGATTCGGAATTATTGTCTCCAGGAAAATTTTCTGCAAAATCATCATCTAAGGGAATTTCGTGATTTTCTTCTGGCTCTGCATCTTGTCCTTGACCGGAGAAATACGGGTCTCCGGGTAAGTGAAATCCAGCCATTGTTATCTAAGCGAGAATAGGGATAAGAGATATAGAATATAGTTAGTAACGATAGATTAAGGATACAAGTTTCTACAATAGAGACCTACAGTTAACAAGTAATGTATTATGTATGACTTTTTCTAGGTATTACTATAACCATAAAGTGTATACTAATTATATATAACTTGGGTATAATCGACCTTTGATTAAATGACCCGGCTCTAAATCCACAACCAAACAAGGAACAGGAAATGAAGTTAAATCACATATTCTAAGTCTATATAACTTTAATTATATATAATTGTAATATACCCTTAATATTTATAGTTCTACCCTTAATTGTTCTATTGTTTTCACATGTTTGTTTTTAGTATATAGTGCCTAAAATACCCCTATAGTATTTTAATCTTTTATGTTCTGTTCTAGAGTTCTTCTGAATATGTATGGTTGGTAAGTTTTAGACATGTCACAACACCACTATCACTCCCAAACACATGTTGGTCATATCTCAAATCAATATAGTTGATCATGATTTATTAATCCCAGATATGATTACATAACTGCCCAGGTTTGACTGTAATGTCCAACATCCAAATACTTTTAAGTTCTTATGACTGTGATACTGTACTTGTTGGTATGAGTGTTAGTATACTTCTTGTAGAAATACTTAAAATTTTTTAAAAAGTATACTTGTAGTTAAAGCTCTTATCCCCAAATGTATTTATAGTTTGTATATCTTTTATGGATTGATATACTGAGTTCACTATAAACAATGCTCTGATACCAATCTGTCACACCCCCAAACCAGACGGCGGAAATGTCCGGGGGTGGAGGACTTCATTTGTAGTATCACAACACATGCATTATAGTAACCAGAGTACAAACAACCATTGTATTTAAAAAGTATAAGTATTTACATGTGTTTCATCATAGTATACTGAAACCAAATAGTTATACAAAAGAAGAAGACAAGACATAAATAGTTCCATCTTCTCAAAAGCTCGGGGAGTACCTGTCTACTGGTTCCCTGAGAATACAAGTAATTTGAAAAGAGAGTATCAACATAAAGTTGAGTGAGTGCATAAGTATTTATGTTTGAAAGAATGTTTTCTGTTTCTTGAATATGTAAATTGTTCCAGAAAATCCTATATTTTCTGTTGTATATGAAAAGTAGTTTTAGTTACATAAAATTGTTCTATTTGTAAACCATTGTTCTGTATTTGTAATCCTTTTGTAAACTTGTATCTCAGAGTGTGTTTGATTTCATCAACTGTTATTGTAAACTATAATGTAATACTGTAAATTGTATCTTGTAAACTAGTACTTTGAAAATGTACTTAGGTTTAGTTAATTATACACTAACGTATTGTTAATATCTTTATATGAGTTATTATAACCATACTGACTAGATGGCCTGACCCAACGCTATGAATGCGCTGAAAACTGTTAATAACAATTTGTCACTCACAGGCGTGTATGCCTGACTGTAGCAAGCAGTCCGAGTGCGGGGTTGTCAATCCCAATATAGATCTATACACACATTGTTTCAATCCCCGGCTGGAGATTTTGGTTATAATGTCAGGACTTTACTATATTGTTTAAATGAATTAAACAACCTGTACTACTTGACTCATAAACGCATATAAACGTTACACGTATAATAGTTAAGAAAAACCCAATCGTTCTGAAATAAATGACTGACTATATGTTCTTGAATTGGTATGATTAACATGTATTTGAAAGATGTATACTCTTGATTAGTTTTGAATCAAACCTTTGTTCTTGTAAAACAATGTACTTTAGTATACTTGAATCGTGAATTAATGTTCTGTGAATCATAAATTATACCTATTATAATTTATATGTACTTTCTGAACTGATACTGAGTATTCATGAATGCAACCCCTTGCTCAACATGTTATAAAGGGTAATTGAACTTAATGAACTAACTTTTATACTTGTATACATATACAATTATATATAAGTAAAATTTAAATGACACTCGGATAAACAACTGATACTTGTAATCCCACATCCAAACAAGGAAAAGGAACCAAAGTGGGTTATCAGTCCTAAGCCTTTTAAATCTTATTTATATAAATATATATATATATATATATATATATATATATATATATATATATATGTATATATATATATATATATATATACTAGTATTATTTTTGGGAGAAATATAAGTTTATAAAAACATTTAAAAGATGTTTAATAATTTGAAATACATTTTGATGACTTGATGTCATTTTGATACAATCATTTAAAACCATTTGATTTGATAATAACTGAAATCCATTTTGATAAGATATTTGAAATCATTTGTTTATAACACAAAATCTTTGTGTTAGACTTGTATTCCCCCTCCCCCCCCCCCCCCTTAAAACAGTAAAAACTATGAAAATACGGGGGGTATGAACTCACCTGTAGTAAAAACAATAAAAACAAACGGATCCTAATAGCATATAATGACACATATATGAATATAATTAGTGTTTATACAATTAATTATGCTAAGAAACCACTTTAGGGACTAGGAATCACTTAGATTGAAGTGTATCAATCACATGTGATTGCTCTAAAAGGGTTTAAGGTCACTTAAGGGAGTGTACGACCATGATGTATACGGCCCTTGATGTGTACGGCCATGATGTGTACGGCCATGGAGTGTACGACCTTACACTCATGGGAAAACATGCAAAAATGCGTGTTTGATCCTTGGGGAAATTAGTGTGACAATTGCACAACAAGAGGATGGACTAAATTATCATTTTTGGAAGGTTTTGAGGTGTGTACGACCACACCAGGTGTGTACGACCGTACACCCTTGATGATCTTGAGTCAAATGATGTTTTAAGGCTTTGAATCAAGTGTTTAACATGTCTAACTAGATGATAGGAGGAATACTCACACTTTTGAGGGCTTTTAAGGAGTTCAAGGCTCAAGAACAAGTGTGTGTTCTTGGTGTTCTTGGTGAAATGAATGAATATTTGATGATCTAACCAAAAGAGACGATTTCAGGGATGAAAACATGGATCTTCAGTAGATAAAGCCATGTCAACAATTCAATGGAAGGAATACTTACATCTTTGAAGATTAAGGTGTAGAACTTGATGATAGTTGAGAGAGAATCGGTTTTCTTGAGGTGAAAGTGTGAAAGAGTGTGAAGAAATGAAGGAAAAGTCTATATATATGTTTGGGTTCACGGCCACACTTGGGTGTATGGTCGTACACCCATGTGTACGGTTGTACACTCCTGTGTACGGTCGTGCACATGTGTACGGCCGTACACTCCTCTAAATGGAGTGTTGGGCACGAATAGTATACGATGAACTTAAGTTAACTCATCCCTAAACCCAAACCTTGTATATACTAGACTTAGAACACTCAAACAGACCCTGAACAATGCTAAAAGATAGCAGAAACGAGTCTGACTGTGATTGAATTTGAAAGACTGTACAAGATAGAAATTTCGGGTTGTCACAGACCTTGACTTTGACTTTGACCAGGATGTTGACTTTAACCAAGGGTAAAATAGTCATTTTACCCTGACCGCGAGATTTTGTAGACACCTTTGCGAGGTGAGTTTTCTCCTGTAGGAACGGGTCTAAGGCACCAAGGCCGGCCCGTTTAGATAGTAGTAGTTCCGGACCATGGTCCGATGCCGGGCGGGGCCCGAAGTAGGTTTATATGTTTTCCGGATTCCGATCTGATGCCGGGGGGGGGGGGGGGGGTCCCAAGGAATGTTTGTATGCTTGTATGCTTGATGTCTTTGTGATTCTCGCATGTGTTTGTTATTTGTTATGTGTTCCGGGCTTAGGACCGACGACGGGGCAAACCCGAGGAATGTCTAGTTAATATGTTATGATAGTATGTTCCGGACTCCGGTCCGATGCCGAGGCGGTTCCCGAGGAATGTTAGTATGTTTCCGGATCTCTGTCCGATGGCGGGCGGGGCCCGAGGAATGTTTACATGTTAGTATTATGTGCTTATGTTATATGTTGGTTGATATGTTTATATGTATGCCGAGATCTGCTCGATGCCAGGCGGGGCCCGATGCCGAGAAGGGTTCGATGCCGGGCGGGGCCCGATGTCGGGAAAGTCGATGCCGAACTTGACTCAATGTAGCAGGGGCGGGGCCCAAGATATGTTATGTGATATGTGTATGGTATGTGGTAGTTGGGGAGACTCACTAAGCTTCGTGCTTACAGTTTTCAGTTTTGGTTTCAGGTACTTCCACTAGCAAGGGGAAAGGCTCGGGATGATCGCATGGCACACACCACAGTTTTAGCCTGGGATTGTTTAGACTCTGATATTTTTCTCACATGATCGTGATACAGTATTTGACATGATGTTTTTGAGAGATACGATTTATGATTTATTATGATATTAATGGATTATGGTTTTTACTAAATGATTTTAAAAAGAAATTTTTGGTCTGTATTTTTGGATGTTTCACAACAAGATGGACGTGAATATGGACTTGAAGATCAAAGAACTCGACGAGTTCCAAGATGAACTCGGCGAGTTCAAGACAAAAGATATGAAGCAGGACTCGACGAGTTCAAGGATGAACTCGGTGAGTCATGAGCAAAAGGTCCCGATTCTGTATGAAGGAGAACTCGACAAGTTCTTGAAAGACTCGACGAGTAGGATCAAAGTTCCAGTATTTTGTGGATCATGGAAGTCGACGAGTTGGTGGACCAACTCGACGAGTTGAGTCAACCAGATGTTGACTTTGACCTGAGTTGACCCTTGAAAGGGTTACGAGTATGAAATGGTAATTAAGGAAGGTTGTTATGTGTAGGAGTTTGAAGGGAGTTGATCCCAACACCGAGGATAGTTCAGTTACTGCACGACATCGAGGTGAGTTACCTTCCAATAGAAGTGGGTCTACGGCCACAATGCGGACCCACTAGTAGGGATTGTTTGTCAGGTAATTGTCTTTGTGATAATTACTTGTGTTTGCCACTATCTGATATGTTTTATATGCTAGTATGATATGATGTTAGGTGATAGTGGTAGTAGGGGGAATAATCCCCATGTTACGGTTGTAAGGACCGAAGGGGTAGGTCGGGCACCCCGGTATGCCTGACAGTATGATTATGTTATGTTATTATGTGGTAGTAGTAGGGGTGAAATAGTCCCCGTAACTGGTTGAGATAAACCGGAGGGGTAGGTCGGACACCCTGGTATGCCTGACAGGGGTAGGTTAGGCACCCCGGTATGCCTAACAGGGTAGGTCGGGCACCCAGATATGCCTGACAGTATGCTTATAGTATGGTATGTGGTATAACGGGGGAACTCACTAAGCTTTGTGTAACATCCCGAAATTCAGGTACAGCTATTTAACCCTACACTTTTGTCAAATTGTCAAAGTTAGCCCTTGAGTGAAAAGTTGTAGCAAATGAGTACGCTGGGCGTACTCAAGAGTACGCTGCGCGTACTCATGTGCTTGAAATGGACGCGGACCCTTAGAGGTACGCTGGGCGTACCAAGGTTACGTTGGGCGTAACCGGCCCAGATGCAAAACCCTAATTTAGACTTGAGCCCTATATAAAGAAGGTTATGGCCTTATCCTCAGCCACCATTTGAGTGAGTGAAACCCTAAAAGAGAGCCAACCTTCGTTCTAAGCTTGTGTGAGTGTTTTTGGAGCTAAAGTGCCTTTGTGTGTTAGTAAGGAAGAAGAGGAGATTCTTGTGAAGGCTAGAAGTTGGAGTGCAAGCCTTGGATCTGAGTTCTACAGAGGGAAGAGCTTCACTTGGAGGTATAAAGCTCAAAGCTTTCCTTGTTATTTTGATTTGTGCTTCTTGGACCATTTCTAGGGTTAAAGTCCCAAAGGTGGAGACTTTATGGGCATAAAGGACTCCATAGACCTAGATCTGTCCCTTTTCAGTGATATATGAGTTATAGATCCATAAAGTTTCCATCTTGGTCGTTGTTATGAAGTCATGCTTGAGTTATGAGCTTTCTAGAGTTGGGAAATGGAATGTTATGGGTGTTAGTGACTTGTCCAGCCATGCAAAGGCTTAAAGTCACCAACTTTATGGATTAAGAGGTTTAGAAAAGGCCAGATCTAGAAGTTGGACGTGAGTTTTAACTGATTAAGACCCTAAAAGCTAAGAAGTCTGAAACTGGGAATTACGCTGGGCGTAATCCCAATACGCGCGACGTAGGGGGTTGCATTCCCCGATTCTGTGAGATTGCCGGGTACGCCCAGCGTACAGGGTTGGTACGCGCAGCGTAACCCAGAGAGTTGACTTTTGTTGACTTTTAGGGTTTTGGTCAACATTTGGACTTTGGGTCAGGGAGGGGTAAAATGGTATTTTACCCTTCTGTGGGATTGTAGAAAAGGGATGTAGTCTAGCCTTGAGAGCCGTTAATGATTTTAAATAATTACTTTATGTGATTAGGCGGGGCTAGGTCGTTGTTTCGAGATTCAGGGATATCGAGCACGTGAGTTACTAGACATCATACGAGGTGAGTCTTCTCACTATACATTACCTAGAGTGGTATTTATGTGTAGACCAGAGGGTCTTGTATGCTATGTGTATATATATGAGTTATGTGCATTGTGTTGTATGTATGCTATGTGTTGAACAGACCGGGCCGGAAGGCCCAACGATATAGACCGGACCGAAGGGTCCAACGACACAGACTGGACCGAAGGGTCCGACGAGCTATGACCGGACCAGAGGGTCCAACGAGCTATGGGACTGGAGGGTCCCGCTGAGACACATCGACCGGAGGGTCGTATTGTAGCCTCGAGTGGCGTATGTGTTGCATGTGGTATTTTGGGGAACTCACTAAGCATTTATGCTTACAGTTGTTGTGTTATGTGTTTCAGGTACTAGCGAGGATCGCGGGAAGGCGCCGGCATGATTCATACACACTGAGAGGATTTATGTATATGAGATCTTGGGACATGTTTTGTTATGTTACAGTGGACACATTATGTTTTGATGATTATCGTACGAATGAAAGTATGTTTTAAAATGAAAAATTGTTTTGAAAATTCACGTTGTTACAAGTTGGTATCAGAGCCAGGTTTGAGGGATTCGGGTGCATCTTCGGATGAATCTGAACTCAAACTGAGGAATTGAGAAAGTTTTCATAAAATAAACAATTTTTCTAAAAAGAGTAAAAGATTTTGAGAAAGACAGAAGGAAGCAGTGTGTACGATCGGCCAGCGCCCGAACGGTGATTTCCCAAAATACCCTTACATTATATGTTATGAGATATGTTATGATATGATATGCATGCTAGAGTAGGCTAGGTGTTCATATTAGGACTAGAGTGGCCTGATTTGTGATGCCTTAGCCTAGGAAGGATTTTGCTGCTATGTGATGCTTGAGAGCGAGTACGTAGCAGTGAGGAGCTGATGAGAGATCTACCGAAGGGTAGCCTATGCCAATGAGATATAGAGTACGGTAGTATAGGGCCCATACTACTGAAGACACCGGAGCAATGCGCACTCTAAGTAAGAATCCTTAGGGTACTAAAGAGCAAGTAGGGTTGAGTATCGAGTACGAGTATACTCGAGCGAATCTTTGATTTCTTTTGTGTTATATTTCAGAGACATCATGGTTGGGACGCGCCACCACCCAGGAGGCAGTGGTACCAGTGGTACCAGTGATGAGGAGATCCGTAGATTGATTCATGAGGAGGTGGTTGCGGCCATTCGAGCTGAGATACCAGAGATGTTCGGGTCTATCAAGACCACGTTGATCGAGACTTTTGATGAGCGGTACACCACTCTTACTGAGGCTGCTGTTGCTGCGGCCACCGCAGCTATTGCTACTGCCAGGCCGCAGGGAGGTGACTCGTTGCTGTACCGAGAGTTCAGCAACATGAAGCCACCAGAGTTTGATGGGACGCAGGACCCTATTGCTGCGATGAGGTGGATTTCTGATATCGAGGGATGCTTCTACACCTGCTCGTGTCCAGAGCACCTGAGGGTTCGGTTTGCGCTGAACCAGCTTCGCTTGGGAGCGAAGGACTGGTGGAAGTTTGTGACGGCAGACTTCACTACAGCAGAGCTGACTGCGGTGACCTAGGAGAGGTTCACCACGATGTTTCGAGATGAGTATGTTCCCCCTGTGGAGAGGGAACGTCTAGCCTAGGAGTTCTTGTCCCTCAAGCAGGGGACTGAGTCTGTGTCAGTGATTACGAGGATGTTTCATGAGAGGGCGTTGTTTTGCCCTGAGCACGTGTCGACTGAGCAGGCACGTATGAGCCGGCACTTAAGCATTCTGAGGAGGGATATCCGTGAGGTCGTGGCGAACTCGTCGTACCAGACATTTGCCGAGCTCCAGGCAAATGCCCGGAAGAGAGAGATCGAGCTGGAGACTCAGGTCAGGGAGGAGGCCGAGTCTCAGAGGAGGGACAGGCGACCGGCACAGGCGCAGCCGGCAGCCAAGCGGGCAAAGCCCGCTGATTCGAGATCTGGGGGTCCGAAGGGCCGCACTTGCGGGAAGTATGGCAAGAGCCACGTGGGAGTGTGCAGAGCTGGGGTATGTTACAAATGCGGGAAGGAGGGGCACTATGCGAGGGATTGCCCCAAGGGGTTCACGGTTTGCTTTCATTGCAACCAGACCGGCCATCGGAAGGCCGAGTACCCACAGCTACTGCAGGGATCTGCGCCAGCTGCTCGAGCTACTGAGACCCAGCCAGCGAAGGCCGAGACACCGAGGGCTCGCGGGAGAGCTTTCCAGTTGACAGCGGAGGAGGTCCACGCAGCGCCTGATGTCGTGGCTGGTACGTATTCTTTCATTTATTTATGCTGAGTTATGAGATATTATGCTTATATGATGATATGCGTAGGTACTTTCCTTGTGAGTTATGTACCTGCCTTAGTGTTATTTGACTCGGGTGCGAGTCGATCATTTGTGTCGATAGCATTTAGTCGGCACATCAGTAGCAGACGAGAGTCGTTGAATCGACCTCTGCAGGTTTCCATAGCGGACGAGCGAGCGGTGTATGCCACGGACGTGATTTGAGGATGTGTACTCGAGATCTTCGGTGTCGAGTTTCCGATAGATCTGGTACCGATTGCGATGGGGGACATATGTGTTATCGTGGGTATGGATTGGCTGAGCCGATTTGGGGCTGTGATAGACTGCGAGCGACAGTTGGTGACGATTCGAGATCCTAGTGGGGGAGTGCTGACAGTTTATGGCGAGGGAACCCGAGGCGGGTCAGCATTCTGTTCGGCTGCCAGAGTGAGGCAGAGTTTGCAGCAGGGCTGCAAAGGGTTCGTAGCTTATGTGATGGATGCACGAGAGGCCGCTGGGAGGCCAAGTTCGATGGATGACGTTCCGATAGTGCGTGAGTTCCCGGATGTTTTTCCCGAGGAGTTGCCGGGAGTGCCTCCCGAGAGGCAGGTAGAGTTCCGCATTGATTTGGTTCCGGGGGTAGCGCCTATCGCCAAGGCGCCTTATCGCCTTGCGTCGCCGGAGATGCAGGAGTTATCCTCGCAGCTTCAGGAGCTGTTGGGGAAGGGGTTTATTTGACTGAGTAGCTCACCATGGGGAGCGCCGATCCTTTTTGTCAAGAAAAAAGGATGGTTCACACCGGATGTGTATTGATTACCGAGAGTTGAACAAGTTGACGGTCAAGAACCGTTACCCATTACCGAGGATCGACGATTTGTTCGATCAGTTGCAGGGAGCGTCTTGGTTCTCTAAGATTGATCTGAGGTCTGGATATCACCAGATGAGAGTACGTGATGAGGATATCCAGAAGACGGCGTTCAGGACTCGTTATGGACATTACGAGTTCGTGGTGATGCCTTTCGGGCTCACCAATGCACCAGCAGCATTCATGGACCTCATGAACAGGGTATGTAGACCGATGTTGGATCGTTCGGTGATTGTGTTCATCGACGATATATTGGTGTATTCGAGATCTAGAGAGCAGCACGAGGAGCATCCGAGAGAGATTCTCAGGGTATTGAGGACGGAGAGGCTTTATGCCAAATTCTCCAAGTGTGATTTCTGGTTGCGAGAGGTCCAGTTCTTGGGGCATCTCGTCAATCAGAAGGGGATATTGGTCGATCCGGCCAAGATCGAGACAGTGATGAGTTGGGAGGTGCCGAGATCTCCCACCGAGATCAAGAGTTTTCTAGGATTGGCCGGCTATTATCGGAGATTTATCAGGGATTTCTCCAAGATTGTCGTGCCTCTCACCAGATTGACCCGGAAGGGTGTTGCTTTTTCATGGGGTCCGGAGCAGCAGACCTCGTTTGAGACGCTTCGCCAGAAGTTATGCGAAGCCCCTGTGTTAGCCCTCCCGGAAGGGATGGAGGATTTTATGGTATATTGTGACGCATCGATATCGGGGTTAGGTGCAGTACTTATGCAGAAGGGGCATGTGATAGCATATGCATCGAGGCAGCTGAAGCCTCATGAGACGAGATATCCCACCCACGATCTGGAGTTGGGGGCAGTGGTGTTCGCCCTCAAGATCTGGCGTCACTATTTGTATGGGGTTCGGTGTACCATATACACGGACCACAAGAGCTTGAAGTATTTGATGGATCAGCCCAATCTGAATATGCGTCAGAGGAGATGGTTGGACGTGGTGAAGGATTACGATTGTGAGATCCTCTACCACCAGGGCAAAGCTAATGTTGTAGCTGATGCGCTGAGCCGTAGGGCGGAAAGTGCCCCGATTCGAGGCACTTGCATGAGATTGACAGTGATGACCCCGGTGTTGGACACCATCCGGGAGGCCCAGGCAGAGGTCGTGATACCGGAGAACCGCAAGAGGGAGCGGGTGATCGGACAGGTGTCCGAGTTCGTTATCGATAGTCGAGGGTTGATGACCTTTCAGGGTCGGATTTGGGTGCCGCATGCAGGAGGGGCACGTACCATTCTGATGGAGGAGGCGCATAGATTGAGGTTCTCGATCCATCCCGGGGCCACGAAGATGTATTTGGACCTGAAGAAAGATTATTGGTGGCCCTGTATGAAGAGGGATGTCGCGTGGTTTGTCGAGAGGTGCTTGACCTGTCGCCAGGTTAAGGCCGAGCACCAGCGTCTGCATGGCAAGTTGCAGCCGCTTGAGGTTCCCAGTGGAAGTGGGAAGAGATTTCCATGGATTTCATCACCAAATTGCCGAGGACCGCGAGGGGTGTCGATGCAATTTGGGTGATCGTCGACCGGCTGACGAAGAGCACGCATTTTCTTGCTATTAGTGAGAGCTCTTCTGTGGAGAGGCTGGCAGAGTTGTATGTGAGGGAGGTGGTATCACGACATGGGGTGCCGATCTCGATTGTGTCAGATCGAGATGTACGTTTCACTTCCAGGTTCTGGAAGAAGTTTCACGAGGAGTTGGGCACGAGGTTGCATTTCAGTACCGCTTACCACCCCCAGACTGACGGACAGAGTGAACAGACGATTCAGACGCTCGAGGACATGCTTCGAGCATGTGTGTTGGACTTCGGAGGAAGTTGGGACACGTACTTGTCGTTGGCTGAATTTTCCTACAACAACAGCCACCATTCTAGCATTGGTATGCCGCCCTTCGAGTTGTTGTACGGAAGGAGGTGTCGGACTCCCATCTGCTGGGGAGAGGTAGGACAGCGTGTGATGGGTAGTACTGAGATAGTGCTGCAGACGACAGAGCAGATACAGCAGGTTAGACAGAGGTTACTGACGGCTCAGAGTCGTCAGAAGAGTTATGCGGATAGACGACGATCCGATCTTGAGTTCCAGGTGGGAGATTTCGTACTCCTGAAGGTATCTCCTTGGAAAGGAGTGATCCGGTTCAGGAAGAGGGGCAAGTTGGGGCCCCGGTACATCGGTCCGTTCAGGGTGACCGCGAGGGTGGACAAGGTAGCATATCGGTTAGAGCTACCTGCGGAGTTGAGTCAGATTCATGATACCTTCCACGTGTCTCAGTTGAGGAAGTGTATAGCCGACGAGTCGGCGGTGGTACCACTGGAGGATATTCAGGTGGATGCGAGCCTGAATTATGCTGAGAGGCCAATCGCGATTGTGGATCGAAAGATCAAGGTTCTGAGGAACAAGGAGGTGCCCCTGGTTCAGGTTCAGTGGCAGCATCGGAGGGGGTCTGAGCTGACTTGGGAGACAGAGTCAGAGATGCGGGAGCAGCATCCAGAGATGTTTACAGCATGAGACTTCGAGGGCGAAGTCTGGTTCTAGTGGGGGAAAATTGTAACATCCCGAAATTCAGGTACAGCTATTTAACCCTTCTCTTTTGTCAAATTGTCAAAGTTAGCCCTTGAGTGAAAAGTTGTAGCAAATGAGTACGTTGGGCGTACTCAAGAGTACGCTGCGCGTACTCATGCGCTTGAAATGGACGTGGACCCTTAGAGGTACGCTGGGCGTAACCGGCCCAGATGCAAAACCCTAATTTAGACTTGAGCCCTATATAAAGAAGGTTATGGCCTTATCCTCAACCACCATTTGAGTGAGTGAAACCCTAAAAGAGAGCCAACCTTCGTTCTAAGCTTGTGTGAGTGTTTTTGGAGCTAAAGTGCCTTTGTGTGTTAGTAAGGAAGAAGAGGAGATTCTTGTGAAGGCTAGAAGTTGGAGTGCAAGCCTTGGATCTGAGTTCTACAGAGGGAAGAGCTTCACTTGGAGGTATAAAGCTCAAAGCTTTCCTTGTTATTTTGATTTGTGCTTCTTGGACCATTTCTAGGGTTAAAGTCCCAAAGGTGGAGACTTTATGGGCATAAAGGACTCCATAGACCTAGATCTGTCCCTTTTCAGTGATATATGAGTTATAGATCCATAAAGTTTCCATCTTGGTCGTTGTTATGAAGTCATGCTTGAGTTATGAGCTTTCTAGAGTTGGGAAATGGAATGTTATGGGTGTTAGTGACTTGTCCAGCCATGCAAAGGCTTAAAGTCACCAACTTTATGGATTAAGAGGTTTAGAAAAGGCCAGATCTAGAAGTTGGACGTGGGTTTTAACTGATTAAGACCCTAAAAGCTAGGAAGTCTGAAACTGGGAATTACGCTGGGCGTAATCCCAATACGCGCGGCGTAGGGGGTTGCATTCCCCGATTCTGTGAGATTGTCGGGTACGCCCAGCGTACAGGGTTGGTACGCGCAGCGTAACCCAGAGAGTTGACTTTTGTTGACTTTTAGGGTTTTGGTCAACATTTGGACTTTGGGTCAGGGAGGGGTAAAATGGTCTTTTATCCTTCTGTGGGATTGTAGAAAAGGGATGTAGTCTAGCCTTGAGAGCCGTTAATGATTTGAAATAATTACTTTATGTGATTAGGCGGGGCTAGGTCGTTGTTTCGAGATTCAGGGATATCGAGCACGTGAGTTACTAGACATCATACGAGGTGAGTCTTCTCACTATACATTACCTAGAGTGGTATTTATGTGTAGACCAGAGGGTCTTGTATGCTATGTGTATATATATGAGTTATGTGCATTGTGTTGTATGTATGCTATGTGTTGAACAGACCGGGCCAGAGGGCCCAACGATATAGATCGGACCGAAGGGTCCAACGATACAGACTGGACCGAAGGGTCCGACGAGCTATGACCAGACCAGAGGGTCCAACGAGCTATGGGACTGGAGGGTCCTGCTGAGACACATCGACCGGAGGGTCGTATTGTAGCCTCGAGTGGCGTATGTGTTGCATGTGGTATTTTGGGGAACTCACTAAGCATTTATGCTTACAGTTGTTGTGTTATGTGTTTCAGGTACTAGCGAGGATCGCGGGAAGGCGTCGGCATGATTCATACACACTGAGAGGATTTATGTATATGAGATCTTGGGACATGTTTTGTTATGCTACAGTGGACACATTATGTTTTGATGATTATCGTACGAATGAAAGTATGTTTTAAAATGAAAAATTGTTTTGAAAATTCACGTTGTTACACTTTGTGCTTACGGTTTTCAGTTTTGGTTTCAGGTACTTTCTCTTTGAAGGGAAATGAGCCGAAACGGTAGCAGCGCATCACACACATGATTTTTACGCACTATGATGTTCTTGGGATTGTACTCTGACATTATTATTATTCCATGACATGTTTTATGACATTTGACTTATGGGTTTATGGGTTTGATATGATATCGATAATGTTTTTCAGTAAACCGTTTTATAAGTTAATTAAAAACAAAATTTTTGGTCTTGATTTTTGGGATGTTACAAGAAGCAAAGGATCCCCATATATATTAGGAATGTTTAACCACCTTCCAAAACATGTATTCCGGAACAAAGTATCGCATTCGGGTATGTTTCTGAATGTCACAAGAATTTGTCCACCGATGTTGGGTTTACACGAGAGTGTAATTGATGCATCAAAAACCATGTCGTGTTGCACAAACAAAAACCATACCAATTACGGACCTGTTCCGAACGAGTTCATCGTGTTCTAGAACTGTTCATCGCGTTCCGAAGGCTTCCAGAATGAACTTTTAAGATCTAGAACACGACATTTTGATGTAAATCAACACTACTTAAACATCTAAACTACTTTTCAATTGGTCCTACAATAATGACATATTTAATTTAAACTCCAAAACATTTTCAATTCATTCCGGAGGTATTCTACGAATTCCGGAACAGTAACAATAGAAGAATAGACACCTTAAACAAACAAGGAAACTATGTAAAGAGAAAACGATGAACGTACCCGTAAAATAACGGGGTTGTAGTGCTCTTCTTCCATGGCGGAGTTGCGTGTCGAGATCGCACTTGCGTGTTCGAGATCAGAATGACGATCAAAATCAAAATTCGAAAGATTTGGAATCGTGTGTCGGAATCGGAATCGGAATCGAAAGTTGGAGCAAGATCCAGAAGGCGAAGGTCTAGAAATTTTTCTAATTATATTCCAGAATTTGAAATTCAAATTTCCAATCGGGAACTCGAATGGGTTCCGGAATGGGAATTCCAGATCCACGGTAATGGGCCAGCTCACCCGAAAAATTGTCCGAAATATGTTCCGGAAAGCCCTATTCCAGAATAAGTGGTCAATTTATATAAAAAAAAGATTATATTTGTAAAGAACATAAAAAAAGGGGGTTAAATTATTCAATTTCCGTATGATATCCCTGAATATTCGAGTGATCAGTTTATATAGGAAAAATGACTTATCAAGGTAATTAACTTTTCGGTATGTTCACATCTGGGTAACTATCTTTTTTTTGTACACATCTAGGTAACAAAGTTGTTGGAAGTGTTCACATATGACCATTATGACCTGCTGTAGCAGGTTAAATCCTAGATGTGAACATTTTCAACAAGTTCGTTACCTAGATGTGTACAAAAAAAGTAGTTACCCAAATATGAACAAAACGAAAAGTAAGAGTAAATTACACGAATGGTCCATGTGGTTTGGGGGAATTTGTGTTTTTGGTCCCTAACGTATTTTTTTTAACTCGGATGGTCCCTACTGTTTATTTTTGTTGCACGTTTGGTCCCTGTCTTACCTAAAAAGACTATTGTGCCCTTATTAATTTATTTTTTAATTAATTTTCTTATTTATGTATTTATTTTTTATATATTTAAAAAAATTAATAGACCCCACATATCTGTATCACTAAAGATGGAAAATAAATAGAAGTTGAGGAGAATGAGAGATGTGATGGTGATGAGATACAGATATGTAAAGTCTATTAGTTTTTTTAAATATATAAAGAATAAATACATAAATAAGAAAATTAATTAAAAAAAAATAATTAATAATGGCACAATAGTCTTTTTAGGTAAGACGGAGACCAAACGTATAACAAAAATAAACAGTAGGGATCATCCGAGTTAAAAAAATAAATTAATTAAAAAATAATCAGTACGGATCATCCGAGGAGATACAGATATGTGGGGTCTATTAATTTTTTCAAATATATAAAAAAATAAATACATAAATAAGAAAATTAATTAAAAAATAAATTAATAAGGGCACAATAGTCTTTTTAGGTAAGACAGTGACCAAACGCGCAATAAAAATAAATAGTAGGGACCATCCGAGTTAAAAAAATACGTTAGGGACCAAAAACACAAATTCCCCCAAACCACAGGGACCATTCGTGTAATTTACTCTTACTTTTCGTTTTGTTCATATTTGGGTAACTACTTTTTTTGTACACATCTAGGTAACGAACTTATTGAAAGTGTTCACATCTAGGATTTAACCTGCTACAGCAGGTCATAATGGTCATATGTGAACACTTCCAACAAGTTTGTTACCTAGATGTGTACAAAAAAAAAAGATAGCTACCCATATGTGAACATACCGAAAAGTTAATTACCTTGATAAGTCATTTTCCCGTTTATATATAAAAACAATGTCAACATAAAACCCAACACTATCTACAAATTGTATCTATCTGTTGATAATAATGTTAATATTGACAGTCATCTGAAACCTCGGCCTACTGTTTCGACTCCCATCACATAAAGTTACCCCGTGATCGCTCCACGTTGCTTCCCGTCTTCGTGATTGTAATGGTTAGCGTAAACTCACTTTACTACGCATATCCAAAACCTTAAATGGTTTACTGATTTTATTCTCAGGGTTTGTGATCTGATTATTCATCGATCAGCTTTCGTTACTCGATTGGATTCCTATCATATTCTGTGGTTAATCGGAGATGGTTTTATCGCAAAAGCTCCACGAGGCGTTCAAAGGTACGGTAGAGAGGATCACAAACCCTAGGACTGTATCTGCTTTCAAAGAGAAAGGTGTACTTAGCGTTAATGAATTCGTCATCGCCGGAGACAATCTCGTTTCCAAATGTCCTACTTGGTCATGGTAAATTCACTTTCCCTTTCATTGAATAATTTATCTATGATTAAACGCAGTCCCTCGAGTATTAATGTTATAACTGTATATCATCTGGCAGTCAAACCTATGGGATTTGAGTCATGATTAATGTTTTTAGAAGGTATATTGATATCGATGGGGAAAAAAGTAATTTGCCTAGAATCTGGGGTTCTATCCATGCTGTTAATTAGAAACTAAATAAGCTAACTGCTCAAAGTCCTTATGAGAAAGTTTTAATGATATAAAGGTAGATGATATCAGGAGCCATGGGGTCTGAATCTTCTGAACTGTTTGAGAGCTGGAAGATTGGGAAATCTGTAGTCCTATGGCTCATACTAGCCCAATTATCAACTAATGAAAAAAGTGAATACCATATACAGAAAGGTTATGCTCAGGACCATACTAGGTCTATGCTTATTTATATTAGCAATTGGCTTCTGTTCATCATCCTCATTGAAAATAGTTACCTGATAAACAATGTTCTCACCTCCCGAATATATGAGTCACTCTTTC
Organism: Lactuca virosa; assembly: GCF_052849685.1. Lineage (NCBI taxonomy): Eukaryota > Viridiplantae > Streptophyta > Magnoliopsida > Asterales > Asteraceae > Lactuca > Lactuca virosa. The sequence continues at coordinate 29,395,414 of NC_136430.1, read as the reverse complement.
CTTTGGTGGCCTGTTATGTTTAGACTATATAAATAACTTCATTTCTTACTCTCATCAACCAAAAATTTGACACTGCATAATGGTTTATCTGTGAAGGAAAACATCTATTATTGCTCTTAAAGTGATTCTGATTTCCTCAATGTTAGGCGTGTGTATTCTGTACATTGGGAATGAGTTATTATCATCACATTTAAAAGTCCATGTGTCAATCCTTTTATATGTATGGTTCAATCATGTTGATAGTAAGAAGAACATGTTCTCCTTTGTTGATGCTAGTTATATCTATGTACATTCTTTACCTCATGAGGCTCCTATATTCTTTGTCAGGGAATCAGGTGATCCAAACAAGAGGAAGTCGTATTTGCCATCTGATAAACAATTTTTGATCACTAGAAATGGTAAAATAGCGTTTCCTTTTGAATTCAGATTTGTTATGGATCATCTTTGTATCGTAAATATATTGTTAATTTTTCCTGAATTCTGATAGTGAACATTAACAGTCTTTTCCTTTTCAAATCTTAATGTAATTACAAGTTTGATTATGTCATCTTTCTGGGGGTGGGTTATGTTTTGATCAAGTAAAAAAGAAACAACACTTAAGTTTAATATGAACTTCATTTCAGTTCCTTGTTTGCGAAGAGTTGCATCAATACAAGAAGAATATGAAGCTGCTGGAGGTGAGATATTGCTTGATGATGAAGAGAATGATGGTTGGTTGGCTACCCATGGGCAACCAAAAGGTATGTAGTCATCTAGGGATCTTTAATATGAAATATGAATTTTGTTTGTATTTTGATTTTGGAGTTTTGACTATCTGTATAGATACCAAAAGTGATGAGGAGGAACTTGTTCCTTGTATGGAAACCCTAGAAATAAGCAAGAAGAAGAAGAACATCCAGTCAATTTCTTCATATTTTGGCACCCAGGAGGAAGAAGACATCCCAGATATGGAAGAGTTTGAAGAAGCTGACAACCTTATTGAGTCGGATCCTGTAAGATACACTTGTCTTGCTGTTGTATTAAAACCCAAATAAGATATATATGTATTATATATTGCAATATTTCAGGCAACTCTTCAGCCTACATATCTGGTTGCACAGGAGCCTGATGATGAGAATATTCTACGAACTCGAACTTATGATGTGAGCATCACGTAAGTTCAACTGTATCTATTCTGTTTTATAGTTGGATTTTAATATATCAAATATTCATTTACATGATCTGATGTTTTACTCTCCTTTTTTGTCAGGTATGATAAATATTACCAAACTCCTCGTGTTTGGCTTACTGGCTATGATGAGGTTAGAAACATCTGCAAACTTCAACTTAATTATTTAATTCCGAGGTTATTCTGTGCAAATACAAGTATTGAAACTTTGCCAATTTTATATTTATAGTCAAGGATGCTTCTTGAGCCAGAGTTAGTCCTTGAAGATGTCAGTCAAGATCATGCTCGCAAAACGGTAAGCATTACATGTTTGTTGGCTATATGCAAGAAATACCAACATACTTTCATTTCTTTGTATTGCTGCATAATAATATACTACTTTCAAACTTTTCTGATTAAGATATTGGCAGTTTGAAAAATCTACTTAATTTTAGCATTTTATCCAGTTATAGCTGTGAAAACTGCATTTATTTGGAAGTAGGAAGCTATAGTAATAAAATCAATGGAGGTTTTTGCAGCTTATGAGTGAGTAATGATGAATTAATTGCAGGTAACTATTGAAGACCATCCTCACTTGCCTGGGAAACATGCATCTGTACATCCATGCAAACATGCGGCTGTCATGAAGAAACTAATTGAACCCCTAATCGCCGGAGGACTTGAACCACAAGTTGACAAGTAATTTTCTTTTTCAACCAAACTCATACTTATTATCAAATCACCAAATAACCTCTTTTTTTCAACACATGGATAGATACAGAAAAACACATTGTATATTGGGTTGGTTATCAAAAAAGCCACTGGGTGGAATAATTTTGCCAAAAAAAAAAAAAAAAAAAAAAACATCACTTTAAAATGACTCGGCACTTATTTTTAAAGTTATCAGAATTTCTGAAATTAATGGCAAAATGTGTTATGTGTTGCAGGTACCTTTTTTTGTTTCTGAAATTCGTGGCTACTGTTATTCCAACCATTGAATATGATTACACCATGGATTTTGACTTGGGGAGCTCCAGTACCTGATTTATATTGGTGTCTTTTGTTGGTTCATCGTAAATATTTCCTTTGCAAAAACAACCAACTCAATTAACTCCTCAACTGTATCTGTTAATGTGTAAATTGCTGGAAATACTTGTTTGATTTATCTGTTTGTTTGCAACTGTTTGGAAATTCTGTGGTAACTTATTTTGCAATTTGTCACATCTTGGTCTAGTACACACGAAATACACTACAACTTGTTCTGTGTCTTGTCCAGTTGTCCTACCTACTGCCTAACAAACATCTTATTCATTTTAGTTATCTAACTATAAATATCAATTTCACAATCACCTGGATTTCATTTTCAACATGCAATGCAATGAATCACTACAAAGCTCAAAGCGAACATAAACCTAATTGTATCATTCCAAATCAGATTTAAATCCACACAAATTTTTTGATCCAAAATGGATGTGTACTCACTCTTTTAACCTGCTATCATACCCATACCCATATGCATAGTACAACCGAAAACAATCTAATATAATTTGCATCCAAGACAACAAATTATGAAATATAAGCAACACCAACGTAATGCATCTGCACCCTAACAAGTATCACTATAGTTGATGCAAAAATAACAATAAATGTACATGTCACAAAATGAGTTTGAGTTTGCTGGTGAGATGTTGGAAACACCCATTTGGATGCAAAACATGACAGTATTTGTGATGGTTTCTCACAAGATTGTTATATTGCTTTCCAATTTTCTTATATGCAGCCATCACATGCTAGAGTTTGGGTGTGGCATTTGTGTAGAAATATCCGCTCTCTCTTAAACTTATGCATTGGGATAATGCAGATGTGAGTTTTCTTATATCGTTTCTAGTATGTGCTGCACTCAGAGTGATCCGCAGCCTGCAAGTTTATAAACAAAACATTCTTTGATATAGTAGTAAAAGCACCAGAGACAATAGAAAACCTGCAGCAAGATAAGCAGACTATGACCCTATTTCATTTTTTCTTGTTTGGATAAATGATTTTGAAAAATATTTGAGAAAACGACGCTCACTTGTATAATGGAAGGAAAAAACAAGAAGAAATTTGTAAAAAGATAGGACTTAATGGAGAAAGATTCTTTTTTCTTGACTTCCTCTATTAAATTGTTCTTTCTGCACAGAGTAAAAAAGAAACACTCATATATTGGGGCTGTTTCCCTTTGGCTTAATCCGGATAGAATGACTTAATATGTTAAGCCAAAAAAAAGTTTAGAAAAATCCTGGCTTAATGTATTCAGACACTAACCCTTCGCCTATTTGACATTCTTTTTTCCTCTCACGCCAAAATTGATGAGTTTTGTTTTTTGGAATGGAAGGGTAAAATGGTCATTTAGCCACAATCAGACAGTTGTTCAGTCTAGAAAAACAAAAACAGACCTTATGTATGCAGCATTTTTTTCGAGACAAACATCATTACCCATTCAGGTACTTTACACATACATGAGTTAATGGGACAAAAAAACAACCCTGATGTCCCATTATCAAATCCATTAAGTAAAAAAAGAAAGAGCAGCTGATAAGAAGCAACAAACCTGCATAAGTTAGGTGGAACAGTCGGGGGCCTGATTGCAGTTATATGAAATCCACATTTCAGCATGTGCCTGTCTTATTTAAAAAATAAAAACAATCATGAAAAAGTAAACATAAAACATTGGTAAGAAAAAGCTTTGAATCATTAAAAAAAAAAAAAAAAAAAGATAAAGAAAGAAAAGAAAGAAAAAGAGACCGGCTTGCTTGCAGAGCTTGGTGTTCAGTCCCAACTATAAGAGAAATGATGTGACTTGTGATGGGAATCCCAGTAAGACTACGAAAGTCTTGCACCCGATTCCAAATTGCTTTTCTACGCCATGTCTCCTTCTTTGCTACCACCACAGCAGCTAAGTAATTACCATTTTATTATTACTATATTAATCAATACGTATTTAGCTTTTAAGGCCACAAATAATGTAATAAATTACCATGTGCAGCAGCAATCATGGGTACAGGGGTAGAAGTTGAAAATATAAAAGCACGTCCCCTTGATTGTATCAGCTGCTTCCACTTTTTGCTGTTATATATTGTATATACATTTATTGCATTTAGCCCTTTAAAAAATGACTGGTTTTTTAATACAGGAAAGATGAGAAGAAACAACTAGAGCCACAAACAATACTTTAAGATATAGTTAGTTATAAGGATTAAGGAGACAAGAACCTGCAAGCAATGAAACCACCATGGCAACCCACAGCTTTACTAAGAGTGCCAATGCATATATCAACATCATCTGAACACCCAAACTCCTCCGGTACACCCCCACCACTCTTCCCACAAACAAGTGTTCCATGAGCCTACGGATCAAAACAAAACAAAAAAAAAAAAAAAAAAAAAAAAGTCTGAATCTGATGAATATGACTATAACAGTAGAAGATATTATATAAATAAGCATAACAATTTATACATTACTAAAAAATCAAGACTTACATCATCAACCACCAACAAAAAATTATGCTTCTTGCGAAGCTTGGAAAGCTGGACCATTGGTGCAAAGTCTCCATCCATACTAAACAAGCTGATAAAAGTCATAAAAACACATCTCCTTAATACACCTATCATATACACAGATGCAAGCCAATAGTTACAATTTAAACACTACACAGATATGATATTCAACATAAACAATCAAATGACATCACATAACTGTCTTGTACTACATGCATTGGGCTAGAGATTAAGAAGACTGATGTCAATGGGATATTTGGAAAGTACAATGCTATATTTGGGTAGCCTTTTCAAAGTAAAATGACTTAATAAAAAAACAATTGAAAGTACAATGTAGCAATAGAAAGAAATGAAAGTAGGATGCTGTCATAAACAAATGAACGAAAGTACAATGCTATATTTGGCTACCTGTCAGTCACAACAACTTTTTTCTTCATCATGCAATTCGATCTGCAACATATGAAAATGTCTAGCCTTATGACACGTGTAAGAATAATTCATCAATCAAAAACTGACTTAGAAATATGAAACCTACAGTAATACATTAAGGTGGGCCATGTCACAATGCCTATAGATAAAAACCTGCACAATTTCTTGCTTCTCTGCAAGCCGAATACCATCAATTATTGATGCATGATTTAAAGCATCAGAAAATATTGCAACACCTTCCTTCAAATGAGTTTTGTTTATATCTGAGAGAGAGCCGACATATCCAACTACTGTCATGAAAGCCATATTGGCTGAAAACCCTGTGGGACACAGAAGGCAGTCCTGCAGTAACCATAAATATGACATCATCAGCTTCCAATCAGTAATTATGGAATTGTTTCTCATATGGTTGCATCTTTTAATAGATGGAAAACTGATTTTGAATAACAAGATTACCACAAAACAATTATGATATAGAAAGAGTGAGTTAAGACTTAAGAGTTAAGACCTCTTTATTCTTTGATTCTGCCAAACATGATTCCAATAATCTGTGATAAGTTGTGTAACCACAGATTAGAGCAGAACCTCTTGGTCCCATCCCATGTTCTTGAACTGCCTATTTATAGAAAGATATCATGCAATGTTATCACAAACTAGAAGCACTAGTACCAAAAGTTAGGTAAATAAGGAAAGATAAAAGGGGTTGATTAAGCTGGTATGGCATCCAACTATATATATTTTTGTTAATTTGGGTAACAAACTATTTTCATTGCCAGATGCCAATGCCAATGCCAATTAGTGACTTAATAGGCAATGAAAATAGTTTTTTTAAGCCAAATTAATGAAAATGGGACAGTTGGTTGCTATACTACCAGTCAAGTAATCCAAGATAAAATGAGTTAACATCAAACACCTACCTTTGTGGCAGCCTTGGCAACCATTGGATGTGTACTTAGCCCCAAGTAATCATTTCCAGAGAATAGAAGTAGCTTTCTCAATTGCTTAGAGCATGACCCTGATTCACCTTCAACATCTGCATTGTCACATGTAAGGTCATCACCTGTGAAATTCATCATCAAACATTAGACATCGCTTGAATTCTAAACTGAACCATTAACAATTTAATATGATCCAAAGTATCGTGTGACTTGTGTTCAACCAAACCATTAATCAATCAATACATGACACTCTGCAAGCACCACAAAATATAGAATTTAGGTGCATGTCGAGTGTCGACATTTAATCATTCATACGACCTTGAAAATTATCATTATAAAAAATGTGCATGAAGTTTCCATATCCATGCTCAGAAAGGAAAAAAGGAAAAAATAATAACAAAAGAATTACAAAATTCACATTGCACATAGATCGAAAGTGCTCAAACTTGAAGAGTGGGAAAATCGTACCAGAACTGGGAACATCTTGGAGCCATCTGTTAAATGTAGACTCTGCAATCTCTATCTCAACAGAAGCTCTATCCCATTGGCGAATATCGTCGAACACCTTGAAGGCATGGTCAATTTTGGGTTTAATTTCGAAGGGGTAACTAGAGTAGTGAATGGGTCTTAGAGACCGCAAGACTTTCATAGACTCTAGTTTCGAAAGTGCCAGCTCTACCCATTCGTCCCAAGAGGACATCTCCATTCTCGGACAAAATGTGGAGATGCTTTCGACTTTCTAGTCCTCCAGATTCAGCTAAAGACACTTCCGTTTATGAGTTTATCATTGGGTTTGCTATAACTTGTAGCGTGTTTGGGAAGGGTTAATGTCGTGAAAAAGAAATTTAATAATGCACGACTTGTTTATTTATTTTTTTAATTATATTTAATAGGTTACACAAATTTTATTTCTGTATTTTTATTACAATAGTGCATTTCAATCAAACAACTTTTTAATATAAGGTCGTCTGCAATACTTATCACGAAGGTCTTCGTGGTTTAGGTGGTCATTGTCGTTGTCCATGCACACCATCCCGGACGATCGTGGTCAAGCGCGTGGTCCTGGTCCATAGTGGTGTGACCAACGAGCAACACGACGAATGAGGGCAATCTCTCTCTCTCTCTCTCTCTCTCTCTCTCTCTCTCTCTCTCTCTCTCTCTCTCTCTCTCTCTCTGTGGTCGTGATAGGTATATCGGAGTTAGTTCGTGGTTCGTGACGGTTAGGTGGAGGTGAAGGTTGATCGATGTACTATGGTTTATTTTTTTTTCTTTTTTAATTTGTTTAATTTAGTATTAAATTACATATAATAAAAAAATATTTAAAAAATCATGGTTTTTAATTCCTTATAAATAGAGTATAATATTGATATATTATTTATACATATTTGAATGTTAAGAAAATGAAGGGAGTGACAGGTAACCATTTCCTAGGGTGAGTAAAAAATGGTGTGCGGACGAGTTAGCAGACAAAAAATAAAAGTTAGTAAGAGGGTACATCTACTAGCCTAAGATATCAAAGTGGACGCAATGTCAACGTCATATTTACCTAAATGAACAAGTTCTTTCATATCGAATGTGATAGTCGAGTACACTTAAGATTCAATATCAATTTACATGATTGCAATATACCCTAGTGATGTAACGAGAACATGAAAAAAATGGTGCAAACCATTACCTTAGGATTCTTTCTAAATGGTTTTCCATATTTGGGGTCTGGGTTTCCTCTTCGGGTCGACTTGACCGGACTTTGGTTTCGATCTCATGATTTTCGCTTGATGGGGAATTATAAAGAATGTACGATGTTGTCGATTTAGTTCTTCGTTGATGGTGTTAGTGTTTACCTTCTTTTCATAAATCTTGATATCTTCTCGACTTACAAGTTTAGTTCCAAAGATGTAAATATACAATGAGATCTTGGCATAAAAAAGTTAAAATTCCTGAATTTAGGCAACGATGCCAATTTTTTGGGTGTCGAAACCAACAAATGAAAGATGTATATATTTTTCGCTCACTCTCACAATGGTTTGCAATGGTGGCAAGTAAGGTTGTTTCCGCAAGGATTCAAATTAAACAATAATATGTACAAGTTCAATCAAAATATGGGGAGTTTTTCGATAACAATTAAATTATACAGGAAGTAAACATGCGAATATATGAAAGAAGACAATCAAATGAGAAAATATCCAACTTTAAGTTTATTACACTTGACATGGTCATTATCGTGGGTGATGTAAGAATTTGACTTTATGGGTTAAGTTTGTACTAGGTATTAACATGTTATAATACAATGGTACTTGCAAAGTGTTTAGTCAAACAAGTTTTTCAACTAAACCTAATCTAACTAATTAATTTCAAACAAGTTTTTCGAGATCAACTAAAAGATTGCATTAAGAAATCAAGTTTCTCAACAACCTTCACCTTTTCTCACAACTTCAAAAAGTTTTAAACGTGCAATAAACGTTATGATGTAAGTTGAAATTCACAAACACCACTTCTTACTTAATAAAACTTATAAAACTATTAAGTATTCCATAAATTTTACTAATAACTACTTATAAAGAACCTAATCTAAATGGTCAATTCAAGTTAAGTACATAAACAAGTATTAAATGAAAAGATCAAATATGCATTACTAAAAAACGACTTGAAATCAAGGAGCTATGGTTTTAGCTAGCCACACATCATAACTAACACGATAAACACAATTCAAAAAATAGCATAAAAAGTACTAATTATGACTACAAATCAAAGTTATGGAAAAAGTTGTAATTCTTTGCTCAAGTACGCTCACTTGTATTTCTTCTCTTAAAAAATGAATCATGATGAGTCTGAAAGTGTCCCAATCCAATATAGGCCGACGATAGAGTTTACGTAACCAAAACTCAAAAAATACGTGGCCGATATGGATTTGTAGTGTAAATAGACTTGGTTGAAATGGCCTAAGGTTGGACCCAAGCGAGTTTGACCTAATTCTTCGAATCTGATTTTGATTTTTATCAAGCCAAGGCAGGATAGACTGGTCATGAATTGGGCTCGGGTGATCTCAGCCCAACAATGGTCTTTTTGTATTTTCTTCAATATGGGCATTCCAAACTTCCTTTATTATTAGGCCCAAACGAATTTTAGCTTATGTAGAGGTCCATTATCTTGTGCATCTCTTTCATCTCCCATCCGTATTGCCCGACATTTGCTCTTGCTTATCCCTTAAGTCCCGAACCACTCAAAACACGTAAAAACAACTCAAAAAGTCCACTATCTCGGATAAACCTAAAAAATAATCAAAATGTGAAAAAAAATATGCACATTAAGTTATCTAAATGCCTGAGATAGGATACATTAAGGAGTATGAAGTGCATGAAAAAACATGTAAATATGCATTATATAACATCATGTTTCGAGAAGTTTCTTATTTCAGGACTGTGGACAGTAAATAGATCAAGTAAAGGCTTTGGGCTTCAAGGGAATGAGGTTTAGACCTTATTGGATGATGATAATGTTTGATAAGTGATTATGTTTGTGTCTTGGAGTCAAAGAGTAAAATGGGAAAAGTGATGTTTCAGACTTTTTTCACGAATTATGGTTTTTAGTTCGGCATGTGTTAAGCCAAAATTAAATAGATAGAAGTGTGGGGCTCGTCAATACCTTTCCGTGGATATAAAGATTGTCGAAAACGGAGTTGGAACAAAGAAGTTATGATTGTTCGAAGTTGGAGTGAAATTGGATGAAAACCCGTTCTCACGAGGTGAGCACTAATTCTCACGACGCGATAAGTGCTCACGAGGTGAGAATTTATTCTCACGACATGAGAACTGTGCAGCCCAAAGCTCATGAGATTTTTTGGGTTTTCATGGTATTTAAAGGCAAGGATTCATGTTTTAGGGTATTTTCTTAGCCTCCATCATATATAGAACCTCTTGGGAAAAACCCTAGCCTCCATTTTCAAGATTTGAGCCTCCCCTTTCCTCTCTCATCCATTTATAGAGTTTTTGGTGGTTTTGGAGCAATGTTTTAATGCAAGATTGATCCTTAAAGCTTGGCAATTGAAGATCTCAACTTCCATCTACCTTTTAGACCTTTGTAAGTTATAAAGTTCCAAGCTTTATTGCATTTCATCTTTAGATCTAAGTGTATTTGGTGTTTTGGTGCATTTTAATGAGTTTTAATGAGATTTAGGGATAAAGTTTGCAACTTTATTACTCTCCAAGGTCCCAAGAGAATTGTATGTTTCAAATATGGACTCCAACACCCTTTTGATCAGTTTATAATGCTTTCTTGGACCACTTGGACTAGGAAAGTTTTGATCTTTTGCCTTCCCTTTCAGCCATGCAAGTTATCTTGGTCATTTAGGTTATTGTGGGGGTAATAAAGTTTAGATCTTGAAAGTTTGAGACAATATTATGGAAAAAGTTGGAAACTTTATCCATCTAAACATCATGTTGATTCATATCTAAAGGTTGGAGTCTTGGACTTAATAGATATAGTTGAGAAAGATGCATTCTTGGTCCCTTTAAGACTTAAAGACTGGATATTGGTTGTTTGGACCATCATAATGGATAAAGTTGGAAACTTTATCCATTATGAAACTATTTAGGATCTAGATATGAGATTATGGGCCTTGTTCCAAAGAGATTAAGCACTTAATGAAGATTTTGGCCTTCTAACCAGAACTCACGACGTGACATAGGATGTGTCACGACATGACGGTGCCCTGAGTCGCGATTGTTTTTTTGTTTCATTCTCACGACGAGATCAAGGAATGATCACGACATGACGTTTACTTGACCGTTGACTTTTTGACCAGTTTGAATTTTGGTCAAACTTGGGTAAAATTGAGTATTTGACTAAGGATTGGTCTCAGTTTGGTTTAAGGAAGTTTGGATTGGCTGTTTGGATGTTGAGGTAGTTGTTGGGCTTCTGTCAAGTGGTTCAAGTGAGTTTTCATCACTGTACTCGTAGGTCGAAGGCACCAATGTCGGCCCACTAGGTTATGTATCCTGGTATATAGGATGATGTTATGCTAGTTATATGACAAATTAGTAGATATGTATGATTACATGTATTTGTTTGATATGTGTTTATGTTTATCTATTGTATATGTCGACATATTATGGAGGGGTTGAGGCAGTCTTGCTTTATGTTGAAGGCCAAGATACCAGAGGAGGTCCGGATAGGCTGTAGGCCCTATGAGGCGGTCCAGCTAGGCCGAAGGCCCGAAGAGCGGTCCGGATAGGCTGTAGGCTCTGCGAGGCGGTCCAGTCATGCCGAAGGCTCGGAGAGCGGTCCAGATAGGCTGTAGGCCCTGTGAGGCGGTACAGTCAGGCTGAAGGCTCATATTTGCTTGATGTTGTTTGTTATGTTGTGTGATGGTACTTTGGGGGAACTTGCTAAGTTTTGGCTTACAGTTTCAGTTTATTGTTTAACGTATTTCAGAGGATCGTGGGAAAACGAAGACGTGATTGTGCACATCTTTCTGTTTTTATGACATTGGATATTGAGATACTCTGATTTTGAATAATACTTTTGACACATTGGTTTTGTAAACACTTTATGGATGAAATGAGTTGTTTTTTAAAAATTAAAATTTATTGTGATTTTTGGGATGTTACACACCGTACATGGTATATTTTTTTTGTATCAAAAATCATTTTTATAGAGCATGTTTTTTTCTTTGTGTTATTATAAAATATGATTTTCGTATAACTTTATATTCAGTACAAATTGAAATATACATTGGCTCTGTCTTATTTTTACTATAAAATTTTAATACTTATTATTATTATTATTATATAATTAATTAAAGCTAATTTGTTTGCATTTCCATAATAAGTCAGGTGTGGGCTAACCTGCCTGCCACGGATCCTCACCTATGCCCGTATTCAACTTTCCTTTTTTACTAGTTTGGGCAAAATGCAAACTTTCATTTTTTTTTTTACAAATTTGGTCCAAACATATTTTTACAAAATATATCCAACTAGGATCTCGAAACACACACCACGTTTGACCATGGAATCCCCAAATTAAAAAAGAAAGGATAAGAATAATGATGAGGATACCATAGTCCCGAATCTGAACCCGACCCCAAAAGACATTAATATATGAAAATAACAGAAAACATATAGTTATAGTAAAATTTACAATACTTAAAACTTGATCAAAGTTTCATTACTAATTAGTAATTACTTTGTTGAACTTATATTTTTCCTTATATATTTATGTAATTTAACCTGATATACAACTTTTTTTCACATTGATTTAACTATTTTTACCTCAAATATCACTCTAATAGTCTATCACATGTTTATTCTTTATTACCTTTCATGTTTATTTTGTTAATGTTAAAAGTTTAGTTCATATTGATTTAACCAAATTTGTGCTCTCAAGAAATAAATATCAAATACTCAATCTCACATCGGTGGTACATTTATGTTGTAGCATATATATAATAAAATAATAACTATACGTGTGTTGAAGCTTCTTATCCAATACTATGTTTGTGATGTAATATATTCAATCATAACATACAGTCTGCTGCAAGTGATGTCCAGCCTAGCTGGGTTGATGCACCGGGTTTTATATTAATGTGGGGCGTGGGATTAGGAGTTCGATTCCCTTAAAATACATTTTGTGGTGCAACATGTGGGGAATTTTACCTGGAAATCCCTATGAGGACTGGGTTTGCCCTGTAAAGGAGCTCGAACCCAGGGTGCTCGTTGAAATATTACGAGTAGGCTTCCACTTAATTCGTTTGCCGTTTAAAAAAAAAAACATACAGTCTGCTATAGTTCAATGTACTTGATTTTTCATGCATTTAGATTTGGATGAAAGAAATTGTTTATAATTTGTATGCAATTGATAAATGTTTTTATATTTTGTAAAAATTTTAAACTTTAGGTTGATAAAACTAAAATTTAGAATTTTTATTTACATAAAAGTTTTTATATTAAAATAGAAAAAAAAAAAAAAAACTATCATTCATCATTAAAGGTGGAGATGAGAATTTATGTATCTTCCGTGATAGGGATAAAGATGTAGATGAAGATTAGAATGAAAATTCGAGGATGAGGATAATGATTGTAGTCTCTGGTATTCCCCGACCCCGTGTCCAATATACTAATAAATATGATATAATATCAATTGGCAGGTCACAATGAACCAATTTAAAACAACATTCATACTTTGTTAACTTTCAATATAATAAAATATATAAATTAATATTTTTAATATATAAAAAATAGTTTCATGGCTATATATTTCTATATATATTGAGTTATGAATTATGAAAGTGTCTTTATGTACAATTTATTGTTAGGAAAGTAAATAATAGAAAGAAAAAATTTATAAATATCCAGCCCATACATGATACAGACATATAGACTCCTTTACAAATGGCGGAAACCACTAGATGCAAAACTACGTCTATCCTTCAACTTCAATCCATACGCTTCCATTTTTGTCCCCACCATATCCCTACCCATCCTCACCTCGCCATGCCAATCTACTTCCTCTAGTTCTCAATCCAACCCTCTTTAGCATTTTCTTTCAATAGTCCTCTGGTTATTATGGCTGTCGCCATGGCCTCTTGTGGGTGTACTATTGGAGTTTACACCAAATTAGTTGCATTCGAGAAGCAACCCATCTCTAAAGCTGCGTTCTTCGGTTCAGATCCTCTTAAACATCTATGTACTTCAACTAAACCAAGGTATGCCCCACCCGATTTCCTGTTTGTAATTTTGAGTTCCTTTAATTGGCGTTTCTTTTAGAATCAATCTAACTCGATCCAGCTCTAGATTTCTCTAATAATTCGTAACGTTTTGTGGGTTTTCTGATTGCGTGTAAGCATATTTGATTAATGTGTGTACACGAAGACGAGGATTGTTAATTTGCTGTAACTGATCGAGCAAATACGAGTTGCAGATTTGTGTAACTTTAGTCTTTAATCGTATTGGGCTCTAAACTTCTAACCGATTGATCAGCTGTAAATTATACATCCCTAATTAGGAAGTGTTTGGATACGTAGCAATTATGAGTTCCTAGTGTTGGAGAAAAGTGATTATATTATATATTTTTTAATTATTTTTCTGTCAAGGTTAAATTGGGAAACAATTAAGGAGTCCAACAATCAGTTCTAGGGGTTTATACAAAAACGATTATGATTATAATTTTCTGATTATATAGAGAGTCAAAATGATAAGATTTGGAAAGAATATATTGGATCACAAACATGAAAGATTTCTCTAAGTAACATGAAACATGCATTAGGATTTAGGGTTGTTATTCTAATTTTTGATTTGGGTTGTTACCCAGATTGTCATATTCATTGAGTACTATGATTCCAAAAGCATCAGCCACAGCCATTGAGGTATTAAGCAAGGGATTTGGTAACACTTTTCTTTGAAGATCTATTTGATTTCTGACTTTATGTTCATCGGATTTTGGTATGATTTGCAGGATGGAAGTTATCAAGAAACCGATGTGATTCCAACACCCAAAGTAATTATCGACCAGGACTCAGACCCAAATGCAACTGTTGTGGAGATTACCTTTGGGAATCGCCTTGGAGCTCTTCTTGACACTGTATGAACGAAACCTTCCAATTTATCATAAATCAAATAAAATTTTATTACTATTAATTTAGTAGATTTGCTGTTGTCATTGATTACTGGGAATTGCATGAGCAGATGAATGCTCTAAAAAATCTTGGATTGAATGTTGTCAAAGCAAACGTTCATCTGGATTCTTCAGGGAAGCATAACACGTTCTCTATCACTAAATCGTAAGACTATTGAGCTTAATTTGTCTTCTTGGATCACATGTCCGATTTATTAAAGGGTCAAAGAATTGGTTTTGGTACAACAAAATTGATTATAACACCCACATAAACTTTTTAAAAATTGAGTTGAATGTACATATTGGTCCATTTTGGTTACCCTTATGAACAGTTAAATTGAATCCATTTACAGCTCGACTGGTCGGAAAGTTGAGGATCCTGAGTTGCTTGAGGCCATCCGTCTAACAATTATTAGCAATCTTCTTGAATATCACCCGGTATTTATTTTTGTTAATTATTACACCAATTTAATATTTCTTCTAAAACTCCCCCCTTTCCTTTTATTTTAATTATCATGTTGAATTGATGTTTTTGGTCATCAGGAATCAAGCGCTCAGTTAGCAATGGGAGAAGCCTTTGGAGTCGAAGCACCAAAACAGAAGGTACTAATCAATCAATATGTCATATGTTAAAAGACCCATTTGCCCCTTCCCACATTATTAATGCTATTGGTTTTGGCTCACAAGCTTTGTCTGTTTGGACCCTACGGAAGGGCGGTTTCGTCATTTGGCTAATATTCACTACTGGTTTATCTTTGCCTCAGCTTGATGTTGACATTGCAACTCGCATCCGTATATCTGATGATGGTCCCGATCGAAGGTAATCCTGCATATTTGACTTTGACATCTAAAAGTCAAAAAGCAACTCATTTGACAATTGACGTACAGAAGTCAAATACCAAGTTTGACTTTGAGAATTGATAGATATAATTTCGTTGCTATATATGTTTACAGTTTGCTCTCAGTGGAGACAGCAGATCGGCCCGGGTTACTGGTAGACCTTGTGAAAATTATCACTGATATTAACGTTGCAGTAGAGTCAGGAGAGTTTGACACTGAGGTAACACTAATCCCGTTCATTAAAAGGACAAAGTGCAGGAAATAGCAATGTAGTTTACTAACTTTACTAATAATAGCAACGTACATTTAATAGCAACACACATACATTTCTAATTTCTTTACCAATAATAGCAAAATGGAAGAAATAAAGTACATTACTATATTGGTAGAGAAATGTAAGTATGTTGGTATTATGGGTGAAAAAATAAAATACATGTCGCTTTTTGGTAGTTAGAGTAAAGTAAGTTGCTATTATCGTGAAACCGAACCAAACCAACGTACGTGGTGCAGGGTTTGTTGGCCAAGGCCAAGTTCCATGTGAATTACAAGAATAAGGCTCTCATCAAACCCCTTCAGCTGGTAATACACACGACACTATCAAGTTTTAGCCAAATTTGAAGTGTAGTTTTTTTTAGAAGGTATAATTGACGATTCATTATTTTTTTTTTGCAGGTTGTCACTAATAGTTTGCGTTACTTTTTAAGACGCCCGTCAACAGACGAGTCAAGTTTTTGAAAATAAAACTTCATTGGATTGTAATGGAAATGCAGTAGTCCATATGATTAATGATGGTGTTGTGGTGTTATCCCCTTTTCCATAAATACTTGGGAGTTTACATTACAAAATGCAAAGTTATTTACATTTATATGATACAAAAAAAAAGATCGACATTTCTGGTTCTTAAATTATTGTTAATTAATGTTTAAAACTCGGTCCAGTTGGTCAGAGGAAACCGCATGCTTGGTATTGAAACCCGATTGTAAAATCGGTTCAAACCTGATTGGCGCATACTTTATTATTACATAGCCGATAGTCTGACAGGCTGCCACCATAGTTAGAGCTGACAAAATCCGAGACGACATGCTAACATAACATGAACTCGATAATAAATAAATAAGTTTGGATAATAGACTTCAATTTGGTTAACAAGTTTACATGACACAACACAAATTAAATGATTAAAATTAAGGACACATCACAAATTAAATGATTACAATTAAGGTCAAATTTTTTCCAACATTTTTACTGTTTATGTTAGTGGATACAACACTGTATGTTTACCATTGTCCATTAAGGCCTACTGCAATACTCATCACGAAGGTCGCCGTTGGCGACGTGCCTACGGTCGTGGTTTGTGAACACCACCCGAATTTGAAGGAATTTACAACAACCTACACAAAAGCGGGTTAATCAATTTCAATATGTTTTAAGGCGGCCTTAGATCAATATGAAAAAACAACAGTAACACACAGCTTTTCCATATCTCAAACTATGGCTAAAATTGAAAGATGCTCCAAAATGGAAAGATCAAACCGAAAGAACTTCACAAACATCTTCCGGTTGAAAGCGTTTTAAGAAACCCCGATGCAACTTCCCAACAATCGAACGAACGAACACACATCGACATCAACGATGATCCAATAGATTTTGAAAACGAGCAACCTCATTGTCGGTCCGTTGGAAGAAATAAAGCAAAAAAAACGGGTTTGTCGGATTCGGGATCTACTGTTATCGATCATTTTGGAGACAAAATTGATCAATATATCCAAATACAAGAGAGCAAAGTGGAGATGATGAGTCGAGTGGAAAAAAAAAATGCTAGAAGCGCAAACATCATTTTAAGAGGCACAAATGACGTTTCAAATAAAAACTGATATGTAGATATTGAAAATGAAAGAGGACGACCTCGAAGGTGAAGATTTGAAGATTTTTCGTGCAATGAAAGAATCTATTCGAGCCCTATATAAGAATATTAAGTAGTTTTTTTTAGTTATATTTGACATTTTTAGGTTTTTTTTAATGTTGCGTTTTTTTTAATTAATGTAATTATTTTAGTGTAATGTGGTATTTTAATTTAATGAAAAAACTAGTTTTATATATATATATATATATATATATATATATATGTTCTTAATGTATTTTTGAATTTAAAAAAATAAAAAAATGATATGAAATGGTGTTTTAGTGGTAGATATACCATAGATTTAGTGGTTGGATGTGGTGACGATGTGTTACGCACCACTATAATGATTATTGGTGGGTATTATGGATGACCTAACATAAGTAAGTGAAAAAAAATCTTGATTATTGAAAAATTTAATAATCAGGTCACTAAAAAATATTTAATTATAGATTAAAGTTGTCTATAATTGCTTACTTTTGATTTTACGGTTTAACGTAATAATTATAAAATATAAAATTGTAAAAATATATGTTGGGATTTATATTGTGGAAAATAACTAAACTAACCATAATGTGATGTATATTTAAAGAAATAACAGTTTTTTCTGACAAAAAAATATATTTCGGATTGAAATTTCAGAGTTCGGGAGAAAAAAACCTTCGGAATTTCAAGAACTAGTCCGAATATAATGAACGATTGCGGAATAAAAAAAAAGTTGTTTCTTGCTAAAATGTAACAAAAAGTTGAAGAAACATAGTAAATAAGAAATATATAAGATATTAGGGCTTAAAATTAGACATTTGACGGAAAACCTGTGATATTAAACACTTCGAAATTAACACTTCAGAAATAAAAAGAGAAATTTATTTGGAAAAAATCTCCGAAATTTGAAGAACAAGTCCAGAACAGAGCAGTCGGGAGAAAGTTGTTATTTTTCAAAAACTGAAAAATGGTTATTTTATTTAAAACAAAACTAATTTATAAGGGTTTGTTTAGTGAATTTCCCTAGTATTTCTATCTGTAACAGTCCAAAAATCACAATATATTTAAAATTTTCAAAATCAATCATAAATCAATATTGTTTAGAAAAACAATCATTGTTTCAAAAGCATTATTTCAAATAAGAGTTTTCCCAAGACCCGGAGACATAAAACAGGAAGTTGTGTACGATCACACAATTGCCTTCCCACGATCCTCCGAAATACCCGAAACAATAAACTAAAACTGTAAGTCAAAGCTTAGTGAGTTCCCCCAAAGTACCAACACACCACATAACAAACAAACATACAATATGCACAACCAGCCTGACTGGACCGCCTCGCAGGGCCTACAACCTATCTGGACCGCTCTATGACCTTTGGGCATGACTGGACCGCCTTGCAGGGCCTACAACCTATCTGGACTGCTCCACGGGCCGCCGATCTGACTGGACCGCCTCGTAGGGCCTACAGCCTATCCGATCGTTCCTGGGTGTCTTGGCCTATAACACAAAGCAGGACCGCCTCAACCCAACACCACATGTCGACATATGCAACAAATAAACATAATAACAGAGCCAACGAATACAAATGATCACACGTATCTATTGAACAACTACAAACTATCATATTACTATCCTGACCATGATAAATAATCTGGTGGGCCAACATTGGTGCCTTTGATCCACGGGTACAGTGAGGAAGACCCACCTCTCATTCTGAATGCAAGCTGAATAAATTTCGGTCCCAAAAATCAGCTCAACGACCACCTAACAAAAAACAAGGACCTAATCTCAATTAATCAACTCAAAATACCTAAATACCCCTAGGTCAACTTGGTCAAAACTATGGTCAACGAGTCAACTCGGTCCACTCAGTTGAGTACGTGGGGCGTACTCAGCTTCTACGCTGGGCGTACTCTGGCTTTGACCGAGTCTGGCATTTGACCTCGTACGCGCGATGTACGATGGCTTACGCACGATGTACACAGATAACATTTTTCCCCAATAAGAGCTTAATGCATTAAGCTCTCACGTCCCAATTTTAGATCCAAGGCCAAAATACCACTAAGAATCATAAAGTTTCCAACTTTATGACTTTACATGCCTATTAAGTGCTTAATACACAAAATCCCAACTTCTTAACACCTTACTACCTTATAGAGCATGCATGGGGAAGAACTAAGCATCAAGACCAGATTTTTATGAATCAAGACCCCTCATTGGGTCTGAAAGGATGACTTATTTGATTAAGAGCATGTCATGCTCATGAATCATCATAGTTGGTACCAAAAATTCCCTAATGAAGAAATGGCTAGATCTATAATATAAGATGATCAAGCTAGGAGCTTTTTACCTCCTGGAGGTTGCTAGAAAGGAGAAAATCCCAGATCCAAGTTGCTTCCAAGCTCCAAAGTCTTCCCACCACCTTCTTCTCCATCTTCAAAAATACCACCAAAACACAAAAATGAGCTCAAGATGCACTCTTCTCACTTAGGGTTAGCTAGAGGGGCGTTTTCTTAGGTGGAGGCTGATGAGGGTGAAGGTCATGGGCAATAAAGGGGATTATATAGGGTGCAAAACCCTTAAACTAGGGTTTTGGTCTGAACAGCGTACGTGTGACGTACCTGCTGAGTACACCCGACATACGCGTCCAAGACCCGCCTCCTCATGTAAGAGTACGCCATGCGTACACCCTGAGTACGCACAACGTACGGACCAAAATGCCAACCCTTTATAAATTAGGGTTAAAAAGTGTACCTTTCTTGGAACGGGTGTTACACTATCAATATAAATAATGTAAGTACTTACACAAGGTACTTTACACTATACAAATGTGTAAAAATCGAACTACTCAGTACAATATTTGAACACCCCTCTTAGTTTGAGCAAGAGACTCTCGAATGAAATTGTAACATTAAATTTTTGGTAAGTTCTCTTTTAGCCCTTAATGCAATTTTTTTAACATTTTGGTCCCCTGGTTAGTATGCGGGGCATACTCAATGAGTACGCTTAGCGTAGTATGTTGGATTAGTGTCTAAGCCCATAACTATAATTGGTATGTACTTGACCCGATTTGGCATGGTCCATTTGGGTTGCATGACATCGGAACAATTTGGATAGACTTTTGTGAGAAAAGGATATTTATGATTTGTTAATATTTATAAGTTCTAATATATTAATATGAAATCATATTTAATTAGTATTGATCAAGAATTAATTTGGAATTAATTTTGCGATAAAAAAGGAGACTAATTAAATATATGGGGATTGATTGAGTAAATCATTCATTCTTATATATACGTGGGCTTATGATCCATAGTTCTTCATGTTGGGCTAAACCCATGGATACTCCATGGAGGTTTTAACCCATGGAGCATGAAGAATATGGAAAGACATGAGTTACATGGTGTAACCCTAATAGCCACAATATATAAGGACCCCATGGCTCAAGAAATTGGCATTAGTGTGTGTACACATGAGGGCTAGCCGATTTGATCATAGGAACCTTTTCTCTCAAGTTATTCGAAGTTGTTGGTGATGTTGTGTGAACCATTTGAGGTGTCACACTTAAGGCACTAGGCTCTTAAGCTCCATGGAATCAAGCTACATGAAAAGGTATGTCTTCTAACTTGTTTATATTACCCAAGTATCAATGATTGTATGCTAGTTAGGGTAATACCTTGGAAAGTTTAAGTTTGCATGTATAATAGAGAAAACATAGATCCAAGGTAGGGTTGCATGTACACCATAGGAGTGTTAGAATGCTCAAAACCCATCAGTGGTATCAGAGCCAAGGCTTGTTTTCATGTTATACTTGCTGAAACAGCTTAAAATCGAAAATTCTGGCTTCCTGGGCACTGGACTCGCCGAGTCCATGAAGAAATTCATCCTACTCGTCGAGTAGGTTCATACACTCGACGAGTAGAAGCCCCTGACATCATATTTTCGACTTTTAAGGCTGGAATTGGACTAGGAACACTACCCTAAGCTGTTTTTGATCTTATAAACCTGTTTTGATGTGGTAATGTTCATGCTAATCCAATTTCAAAGATAATTGTCATAATTTCAAGATTTGTATTAGTGTTATGTTCATGCTAATTTCTTGAAGATTGATGATTTGAATTATCTTGTTCTTATGAGTTAGCTTATATTAATAGAAAAGTTATGAGATAATGTGTTTTCAATCCATATTGATCTAAAAGTTATTCATAAAATGTGTTTTTGTAACTTGTCCTCAAGTTATATGAAAAGTCACATTTATGATTTTTAAACACTCATAAGATTTCAATAAGTTATGAAAGTGAAGAGTCTCATTTTTAAATGCTTTAAAGTCTTCCATAACTTGTCCTCAAGTTATGGAACTTGAAAAGTTTTTCCATTAAAACTACTTTAAACACATAAGTTATGGAATTGAAAAGTTTTTTAGTGTTCAAAACTTGCCCTCAAGTTTTGGAATTTGTAAAGTTTCCCCTCATGAATACTTTAATTCCAAGTTAAGCCCTTAGAGTTTTAAAAGTTAAAATTCAACCCTTATACTATTATAATATTAAAAGTTATAGTTATATATATATATATATATATATATATATATATATATATGTATATATATATATACATATATATGTATATATATATGTATATATATATGTATAAGAACAAAGTCAGTCTTACCGTTAGTAGGCCTTATTCACGAAGCCGGTTTATAAGGGGGGGGGGGGGGGGGGTATAAGGTTACTGCCTATAAAATGGTAGTTTAATGGGTGTCCACTCTCACCCACCGCTTCCTTGAGTGGTGGAGGGTCGTTAGCCGAACGGGTAGGACAAGGACTATAATTATCCCTTCATTAAAAGTATTAATGATAAATACTAAGTAACTAAACCTTTTATAAATTCCCAATCTTAGTTACTTAGGAAAATGTGAATTTGGTGCTAACCCATGAAATTACACTTTGCACTTTGCTTAAGTCGTTAGTGGAGCGTGTGTGGTTAACCGACACACTAACCTGGATTTAACAAGGTAGGCAAAGGGTAACTTAATGTTTATCATAGTATCGGTGGAACGCGTGTGGTTAACCGGCACATCGATTGAGTGGTAAATATTAAGGGTACCAAGTATATTTGCATGGTTATTCACACCTTGTTTTGTGATCCTCAGCATCCCAGTCACAAAATTTGAGAGGGCAAAATCGAGATTGAAACATGCCATTGAAAAGTTCAATGAATCTCAAAAGATCTAGTAGTTTCAAATCCAATTAAAACCTAATAAATTATTTCGTTTTTCATGGTGGAAATTGGTGAATCGTCATTCGCGTACCTTCAAATATTTTATAGCTTGGATTACGGCATCCCTCTTCCAAGTTATAAAGTATTGTGTTGGGTCCTAGCCTTAATATTTCATATTGGGTGTTATATTAAGGACTTAAATCAACTAACTTGAAGATCTCCCATTTTAGATGTCTGGTTCAGACAACCATGATCTTCCCAAATCCCTAGGAACAAGCTTTCCTAATGAAGATGATGTCCTGGAAATCATTCTTCACTTCCTCCACCTCCTCCAATTATTCTCCCTAAACCAAAAGTTCAAGGTCACTCAATCCCTATTGGCAAACAAGGTCTATGTGTGCTCACATCTTGGAGATGAAGTCACATATTGACAAGTCGGGAGAGTTGGGTGTCAAAGTCTTGAGAAAGTTGGTTGTTCAATCACTTTCTAAGTTACACAGTGAGTTCCTTTCGGACTACTATGTAACAGACTATGACATGACCCTAATGATCTTATCTATTTGCTTGGTGCTGCTGAATCAGCAATGATTTGGAGCACCGGTAAAGCAAATTTGATTAGAAGATCAACTTCCCAAACTACCATGGACATTGACAATGGTAACATTGAAAATCCAGAAAAACTTTCTCTTCCCAATGGAAAGGGATCGGCCATAGTCAACTCGGTTGACCAAATGGTAAAGAGAAAGGCAAGTCTGAGATAGTCCAGTGTACCATTCCCAAAGGGTCCTTATGTTTCTATTGCCAAAGGAAGGGGCATTGGTTGCGAAGCTGCCCTATTTACCTGAAAGATCATAAGGTTGGTCAAGTCAAAATGTTTGACTCTACTTCAGGTAAGTCCACTATCTAACTCTATTAAGTTCCTATTTGGAGATTCTTATTACATGATGTGACTGAGTCACATGTTGAATTCTTAAGAATTAAAGAAAAGAGAGGAAGCTTAAAGAAGAGTAAGCTGATTCTGATCGCGAAAATGGATTTCGATCGCATGGTTCGGTGATCAGAATTTTTGAGCTACTGCTTAAGAGTTATGATAGATTGCTTAGGAATAGTTAACAACATAGTTTTCATATGAATTTGCATTGTAAGGATAAGTTTTTCCGCAAGTTTAAATAAAAGAAAAGTTTCATTTTTTTATCTATTTTAAATATCCTTACAGTGGCATTTGTGGAAAATTGTTGTTTATATGATTCCATTGATAGCAACATTGGAAAATGGATTTGATTCTTTCGTTTGTGATGGTGTCATAATATCCTTAAGGAAAGATTCTCATCACCCAAGTTTCAGTTGGATAGAAACGTGGAATCATGCAAGTTGTATTGTATGATGAATGAGAATTTTCATCTTTGGAAAAATTAAGACTAATTCCTTGGTCATATGTATATGTGAGTCAAGTGAAGGACTAAGGGATCGAGTACACATTCTTGTGCACTGGTCAAGTCCACCACAAAGATCGATAAGACTATTTGTCATGATTTACTGAAGTTTAGTAAATATGGTTATACTTACAAGCTTAAGTATAATTCTGAAACATTGAAAAAGTTTCAATGAATGGCAGAACGAATGAGAAGAATCAATTTAGGAAGAAGGATAAAAGTTTCTCAAATCTAAAAAGATGGGAGAGTACTTTAGTATCATGTTTTATGATTATCTTAGTGATTATAAAACCATATCACAATTGATTCTCTAAGGACATCTTAGTGCATTTGTTTGGCTAAGAAGAGGAATCGTGAATTGTAGAAATGGTTAAATCAAGAAGATGAGTCATACTTCGTTCAAAAACAATTCTTAGAGTCATACTCCAAGATTGTAATTCGAGTGATACATCTTAAAGAAGGTTTATTAACACTTGTCAAATGTAGAGTAAAAGGTTTTCTACTCTTGTACATTTGAAATTGGTAAGTTGTGATGTTTTGGATAAAACAAAGACCAACTAAGGCCAATTGTGTGAAGTGTTTGTCTTGATAAATAATCCGCACTATCTCTTGAATATTTGGCAAGTGAGTCTTATATGTCAAGAGGAAAGTGGGAGTCTTAAAGATCTTGAAAAAGCTTCAAGATCTATTCAAGAATAAAAACATGAAGTTTATCACTAGCACACGACGTGAGGTTTATAACGTAATCGTGTTGACATATTCCTATCTCTGTGCCCATTCCAGTTAAAGTTGGCATTGCATATGAGTTCTGAGAGTTCTCAGTTGGTTGCATAACAACTTGGAAGCAATGGCAGACCCTTGTGCTGCCAGGTGGCAAGAAGTTAAGGTTGCACAAGTTCAGTCCATATGAGTTTGGATTTGTCACTAACCTTGTCTTGTGATTATGGTTTTGACAAATTCACATGGATAGGAACACATACACCATAAAATCTAAGTGTCATAAGGTTTCTCTCCGATTCATGAAAATGATGGCGAGGAAACGCTTTCACTGAGTAGATTTTAAGTAGATAGCAATTGTGATATTTTCATTCTCAAAGTCGTTAGTGGAGCGTGTGTGGTTAACCGGCACACTAACATGGACTTGTGAGAAGTGGCAAAGGTCTAAACAATTGAGACTATGATTACGGCATCCCTTTTCATAGTTCTGAAATTGTTTAGACACACATGTGTGCTATCTAAGGAAAGGTGTATGATTTTGATAAAGTTTTATCAATGCATCTCGTATCAGAAATCTGAACTTTGGTAAGAAAGTCAATAAAGTATTGATTTCTAGAAGTCCAGCTGATTTATGAGTACATGTCAAAGCTAGTGGGAGCATAATTGTTATGCTAATAATCATCATGTTAGTGGGAGCATGATAATTATAATAAGAGTTGCAAGTTAGCAATGTTAATTATAGAAAACAAAAGTTTCAATTGGGAAAAAGTTGTTTTGCTACAATTAAGGGAGAAGAAATTATACTTCATTTCAAATCTAAAAGCTTAGATCGTGAGATTTTAATCAAACTTAGTCAAGTATATATATGAATGTTATGTTGGAATGGTTCAACATAAGGAAATTCTATATATGGGAACATTATTTGCGTTCTAAAATTCGATTATGATTACGGCATCCCTTTTCATAATCTGAATTATGAGAACTTGGCAAATAGAAATAGAAATATTATAGCAAAAGACTGATCTAGTATCATGTTTTTATGTGAGACATCATGAATCGCGTCCCATATGCTTCAGATATAGGGTCGATTGCATGTGCTATAATATTCATCTGTTCTAAATTTTTCCAAATGCCTAGAGCATTAAGAGGAAAAAAGTACTAGAACTAGATATGACTAATTTGATTAAGCAATTGTCGAGAACAATCTAAGGTTTACCAAAGATTGGTTGCTCATGGACAGTTGGAAGTATAGTGTTAATTTTGGAAGGACCATATTGACATATTCTGAAAAGAGGCAACTCTTGTTCAGAGGTGATAGTCAAAATGAGAATATGGAAATATTCCCATAAGTGGAAGTTATTCATTAAATCTGTGTAAGATTAGGAAATTTAATGCAAGAAGGATGTTTAAAGCAATGTACTTTGAATTTGAGACTTCGTTTCCATGGAATGATCTCCATTGGAATACTCTGTAATGTCTGTTGACAAGTCTTTGTGACTTTGTGCATAATCATTACAAGAGGATCAGTGCATATAAGTTTAAAATCTAACAAGATTTCGGTAAATGGCATGAATTTGGAATTCTTGCATTTACGGTAAGGATTTGGGATTGTGAAATGAGAATCATTGGAATTATGTTCAATCGATCTATTTCACAAAGTAAAGATCATAGACAAACTTAGTGTGCATACTTGGTGTATGGCATGACTAGTGTTCGGAAAACATAGTGTACATGCTCGGAGCATGGGACAACTATTATTTTAATTCAAGTATAAAGTTGATAGTTTGAAACAGTATGCAATGAATAATGTGTGATCAGTATGGTGATAAATAAAATGTGTTCTATTTATATTCATAAGTTCTGAGACCATATTGGATTCGATTATTCTTGTGTTTCACTTTGCATGTTTTGACTTCCAGAACAACTAGGTCATTCTTCCCGAATGACTAAGTTATTCAAACCATACATAGTTGGTAATATGTTAGAAGTAGATATGAATCAAGACTGTCATGAAGCTGGATTGTAGATGTCCAATGTATGGGACATAGCAAGAGTTGCTGCAACATTCATGAGTGCTCATAAGTTCTGAGTATTGAATTAAACCCACGCTCATTTGACTCACTTCATGGATTTTATCACGAGTGATCATGAGACGATAATATCTTATATTCTTCAAACCTAGAGATATGAGTTGTTGCCTATGAGTTGGTTATGCATTGATTGTACGAAAACGCATTGGTAACTCGATGTTATAAAACGTGCCTTTGTGTATGATTCAACAAGTAGTAGAACAAGCATATGAGTCGAAGTTTATCCATTCCTTTTATCCTTGAAGGGATAAAAGCGATATCTATGGGCCCTTCGATGATTTAGTGATGACACCCCAAAGTGCTTGGCCAAGCCTGGAGTGATTTGATTTGTTCAATTAGTCGGTCGTCATAAATCGGAAATCGGGAAACAACAAATGGACAGAGAGAATGATTATAATCTATGTATCAGTCCATATGATATCTAGAATGGAGGAATATATGATCCCTTATCTAATGGACGCGTCATTGATTTGTTCAGAGTTCGACAACAGCTTTTAAGAGCTATGATTGCTAGTCGGGTTTTGAAGTCATACGCAATAATAGTTTTAGACTTATCCAAGTGGGAGACTGTTGGATTAGTGTCTAAGCCCATAACTATAATTGGTATGTACTTGACCTGATTTGGCATGGTTCATTTGGGTTGCATGGTATCTGTAGCACCTGGTTCCTGGTATGTATTTTATTTAAGTAATTTTGCATTTTTGGCCTGGGACTCGACGAGTTGAAGGCCCAACTCGCCGAGTAGAAGCGGGACGAGACGCGGGATTTAAGCGATGGACTCGTCGAGTCGGGTCCCGGACTCGATGAGTAGGCTCTGACTGGACAAAACCCTAATCTGAGGGTTTGCACCCTATTTAAACAACCTTATACAGCCTTCATCGCCCCTTTATGCTCCCAGAAACCCTCCATAGCAAACCCTAAGTGTTTTGGTGCAAGATCTAAGGCTTTTGAGTGATTTTTGTGGGTTTTAACCTCAAGGAAGGAGGAAGAACAAAGAAGGATCAAGAGGAGACTGAAGGATTCGAGTTTGGTTCATCATTTGCAGTCTTTGAAAGGTATAAAGTCTATACCTTGCTTGCTTGTTTGTTAGATCCCTTTTTGGGGAAGATTTAGGGCTTTTTAAGCCATATGAGGTAGCCAACCATGATTGCAAACATGGTTGGGGGTCAAGACTTTGGATCTAAGTCTTGGGAGGGGTCACAAGGCAGATTTGGGTTGCTTTTGCACCCAAGAAAGTTCCCATGCATCTTAAGAGCTTATTTTATGTCCTTTTGAGCTCAAAGTCCCATGCATGCACGTTAAGTTTGTAACTTTACGTGTTAGAACGATTGAAGGAGCTTAGATCTATCTTTTGGTCAAGTGTTGTACATCAGAAATCGAGGATTTTGGTAGTGGACGTTATCGACTCGGCGAGTCCGTTCTTGGGACTCGACGAGTCCAAGACTTGAGTCCCATATCTATTGAGGGTCAAAGAACTCAGTTGGGTGTTAGAAGGGTTGTAGCAGGACAGAAAGAGTGACCCAACACATTGGACTTAGTTTTAGACCTGGAGTTCATGGGACTCGACGAGTGCTAGAACAGACTCGGCAAGTCCAAGGCAATCTTCTTATGATTGAAGATGAACTCGACGAGTTGTTCATACAACTCGGCGAGTCAAGGTCAGAACTTGTTCATCAGATGAAGGTGAACTCGACGAGTTGTTCATACAACTCGGCGAGTCGGATGAAGGTTCATTCGATGTTCATATCGAAGAGGAACTCGTCGAGTCGTCGTTAAACTCGACGAGTATGGTCATGGATGAGGACAGTTGAAGAGATAGGGACTCGACGAGTTGGCGGCCCAACTCGGCGAGTCGGGTCAACTGGAAGTTGACTTTGACTTTGACTTGGACTTGGTCAGGGGTAACATGGTCATTTTACCCTAAGAGTAGATATCAGATTCTGACTGAGTGTTTTGTGGGGATTGTAGCCAGAGGATTTCCGGAGCAGCAGCAGACAGAGGTTTCCCGCACGGAGTATCAGCAGCTACTCGTACGAGGTGAGTTACCTTCCAGTAGCGGTGGGTCTACGGCCACAATGCCAGCCCACCAGTAGGAGTTGTATGTTAGATGATTGTCTTTGTGATATCATATAGGTTTGCTACTACCTGATATGTTATATGCTGGCATGATATATTATATGTGATAGTAGTAGAGTTCGGTTGTTAGGACCGAAGGGTAGGTCAGACACCCCAGATATGTCTGACAATATGTGATGATATGTTTATATGCTGGCATGATATGTTATATGTGATAGTGGTAGTAGGAGGGGAATAGTCCCCAAGTTTGGTTGTTAGGACCGAAGGGTAGTTCGGACACCCCAGATATGTCTGATAGTATGTTTATGTTATGATATATGTGATAATAGTAGTAGGGGGTGGAATAGTCCCCGAGGTTCGGTTGTTAGGAACGATGGGTAGGTCAGCACCCCATAACGGCTTGACACGGGTAGGTCGGCACCCCAGAATGGCCGTACGGGTAGGTCGGCACCCCAGAATGGCCGTACCGGGTAGGTCGGGCACCCCCAGAATTGTCCGGCAGTATGTATGCTATATGATTGTATGGTATGTGGTACGATGGGGGAAAGTCAGTAAGCTTCGTGCTTACAGTTTATAGTTTTGGTTTCAGGTACCTCTTCAGCGAGGGGGAAAGAGCTGGCGCGGTAGCAACACATCATACACACTCACATTGATTTTCCGCACTTGAGATATTCTGGGATTGTACTCTGACATGATGCTATTTTATGACTTTGGTTTTCAGACATGATATATTTATGTGGTTTTCTTATGAATGCTTTTATAATCAGTTAATTAAAATGAAATTTTTGGACTCAAAATTTGGGATGTTACAAGTTGGTATCAGAGCCCTGGTTTGAGGGATTCGGACACACCCTCGGGGGTGTCTGGACTCAAATCGAGGGATTAAAAGCTTTTTACAAGAAAATGGTTTTCTAAAAGATAGGTTAAAGGAGTTTTGAGAAAGAACGAAGTGTGTGATGTGCGCGACCGGCCGAGCTCAAGTAAGTGTTCCCCAAAGTACCCATACAAGTTTATGTTATGTTTATCAGCTTCAGTAGAACAGCATGTTAGAATAGGACTAAGGATCTAGGAATGATGCCTTATGTGCCTGCTTTACGTGTTTCAGCTTATGAGAATTGCATGCTAGTATTGAGTAGACAGCAGTAGGATAGCCTGTTTAGGTTATACCTGATAGTATGAGCTTAGCATTGTATGCTAGTAGAGTTTCCTGTTATGAGATAGGATTGCTTGAGATCGTTCCCTTTGTCTGAATGTTGCACGCTTTGTTCTATGTGGGACTCTGAGTGATGGGAGTTAGCCATTAGGTGGATACGTCACGTCACATGTGATCAGGGTTGAATAATCTCAGAGTGCTGGATTTGGCCCTATTGCGCAGCTCTTGTCCGAGTCTAACCGTTGTAGGGACGAGTCTTTTACTCGAAGGATTATCTGAGCCTCGTCACATGTGATGGTATTCAGGTGATGACTAATTGGCATTACGAGGAGGCCTTCAGGAGCTGAGGACTGGTTTGGGTAAAGTCAGAGATTTCCCTAGGGCAAGCCTACGATGAGATTAGCAGAGATCAGTAGTAGTAGAATGGGACTTGGTGGAGTCGAGGCGGTTCTTGAGGAGAGTACGGATAGATATGGAAGGTAGTATGGGCCCGTACTACAGAAAGCAGAGGATCCGTACTTGAAGCAAGGAAGGCTGAGGCAAGACCAGGGAACTTGTGATGGGTGTGATCCCTCTAGATGTATCAATATCACTGATGGTTGTCATTATGTATTCATAATGGTGGTACTACATCCGAGGCCAGCAGTTGGCAGCACAGGAGAGGGATCGAGTTCGGGCTCAGGTTCCGAACCAGTGGATGAGAGGCTACGCGAGTTCATCGTGTCCGAGATCACTAGAGGCATCCTTGATGCGACCCCGGTTATCTTTGGGTTTATCAAGGAAAGGATTTGTTGGATAAGGTGTCTAAGTCCATAACTATTTCTGGTATGTACTTGACCCGACCCGGCATGGTCCATTTGGGTTGCATGGCACCATGCAATTGGATAAACTAAAATGAGAGAAACAACACTTGTGGTTTATTAATATATTATAAGTTCTAATATATTAATAGTATTGATCAAGAATTAATCTAGGATTAATTAAGTGATCAAAAGATGACTAATTAAATATATGGGTTGATCATGTAAATCATCCATAACTTGTATAGTGGGCTAAAAGGCTCCATGGATAATCAAGTTGGGTTAAACCCATTGAATGCTCCATGGAGGCTCCATGGGAGTTACAAACCCATGGGTCATGGAAATGAAGAGTCATGCCACATTAGGGTTTACATGGTGTAACCCTAGATGTGACACACTATATAAGCAACATGTTCTCCACCAAAATCGGTGACACATAAGAAACAAGAGGGCTAGGCCGATTTTAGAAGTGTGTATTCTCTCTAAAGTCATTCCAAAAGCATTTGGTATTGTGTGAAGCATTTGAGGCATCACACTTGGGGTGCTAGGCTCACAAGGTTTCAAGGATCATAAGCAACAACAAGGTAAGTTATTCTATCTTTCATGCAAGTTAAAATTTGTTCCCCATGTATGCTAGATAGGAATATAACCTTGGAATTCAACTTTGCATGATAATTAGACAAACATAGATCCAAGGTTATTAGGGTTGCATGTACACTTAGGAAGTGTTAGAATGCTCAAAACCCATCAGTGGTATCAGAGCCAGGTTCGTTTGTTGTTTTTTTTTTTGTGTGCAAACAGCTTGAAAAAAAATCATTTTTCTGTTTTCTGCTCGTATGAAAGTTTGCACATTTGTTGCTGGAAATGGACTAGAAACATTACCCAAAACTGTTTTGATGTTTTAAATCTTGTTTTGGATGGTGTAATGTTTATGCTAATCTATTAACAATGGCAATTATTAAAATTACAAGTTTTTTTAAGTGTAATTTTTGATTCTTGAAAGTGTTCATATTCATGTTCTTGAACTTATGAAGATTAGATGATCATAGGAATTGTTTGTAACCTTCATGGTAGTTTAATTCATGATCATAATGTGTTTTAATGGAGTCCATAACTTGTCCTCAAGTTATGGAAAACCAAAAGTCTCACTTTTATTAAAGCCATTAAAAGAACACAAGAGTTATAAAAATGAAGAGTCTTCATTTTTATTACTCAATTAATTCATAAGTTATAAGAAATGAAAAGTTTTGGAAGTTTACAAAACTTGCCCTCAAGTTTTGGAACATGTAAAGTCTTGATTAAAACTTTAGTTCCAACCCTTAGAATTTTAAAAGTTAAAATTTAACCCTTATACTTTATAATATTATAAGTTACTAATATATATATATGTATAACGACAAGTCGTCTTACCGCTAGTACGCCTCATTCACGAAGCCGGTCTATAAGGGGGGTATAAGGTTGTTGCCTATAAAATGGCAACTTAATGGGTGTCCACTCTCACCCACCGCTTCCTTGATCGGTGGAGGGTCGTTAGCCGAACGGGTAAGACAAGGACTTATAAATTCTCATTAAAAGTATGATGAATATTATAAAGTAACTAAATGCTTTTATTAAATTCCCAATCTTAGTTACTTTAGGAAAATGTGAATAAGGTGCTAATCCATGAAATTACACTTTACACTTTGTTTAAGTCGTTGGTGGAGCGTGTGTGGTTAACCGGCACACTAACTTGGACTTAACAAGGTAGGTAAAGGGTGACTTAAGGTTTACCATAGCATCGGTGGAGTGTGTGTGGTTTACCGGCACATCGATTGAGTGATAAACCTTGAGGGTACCAAGTGATTTGCATGGTTACTTCACACCTCGTTTTGTGATCCTCGGTGTCCCGGTCACAAAACTTGGAGGGCACACTCGAGATTGAAACATGCCTTTGAAAAGTTCATTGAATCTCAAAAGAATCTAGGAATTTCTAAGAACCAATTAAAAACCTAATATTTATATTTCGTTTTTCATGGTGGAAATTGGTGAATCGTCATTCACCTACCTTTCAAATATGTTATAGCTTGGATTACGGCATACCTCTTCTAAGTTATAATATATTGTGATTGGATCCTAGCCTTAATATTACATTTGGGTGTTTTATTAAGGACTCTCTTAATATCTAAACTAATCTTGTTCTCTTCTTTCAGATGTCTTCAAACAATGCTGCTTCTGGCTCTAATCCTAATGGCTCCTTTACCCTTATGAACTTGTGTGGGAAAGTCACTTTTGATGGATCCAACTTCAATGAATGGATCAGAAACATCAGGATGATTACCCGCTACGAGGACAAAGAATATGTCCTTGACAAGGAGCTTAAGGAGATTGATGAGACCACTGCAACTCCCCAGGAGATCGCTGACTTCCGGGCACAAGAAAGGGATGCTACAAAAGTGGCATGCATCATGTTGGCCACCATGACAGCGGAACTCCAAAAGTCCTATGAGGACTTCTACCCTTTTGAAATGCACCAAGATCTGATGGAAATATACCATCAAAGTGCACGACAAGAGAGGTATGAAATCATATGCTCTATCATAACAACCATGATGAAGGACGGGGAATCCGTCACGAGCCACATGCAGAAAATGCAAAGGTATGTGGATCGGTTGCTGAAGCTTAATGTGAACTTCCCTGAGGAGATTGCAATAGATATCATTTTGCACTCCTTACCATCGTGCTATGATCAATTCCGCATGACATATCACATGAATAAGGAAGAGGTCACACTCAGCAAACTTCAGGGACTCCTCAAGACCGCAGAAACAGGTCTTAAGGGTAAGTAGGTTGTTAACACTCCTACTCCAAACTCCGCCCCGGTTTTGGCAATCGAGAAAGGTAGAGGGAAGAAGAGGAAGAGCTCTTCGAAGGGTACCAAGGCTAGGACCCTTGATGGCTCTTCTTCAAGTGGAACCAAGAAAGGTTTTGTCACTCCTTCTTCTGACCCTAAAGAGGCTGAATGCTTCTATTGCCATGAAAAGTCACATTGGAAGCGGAACTGCCCAAAGTACCAGCAAGATGTGAAGGATGGGAAAGTTAAACCCAACCATGCAGGTATTTACACTATCTTATCTAATAACTCACCCCATTCTAACTCTTGGGTCCTTGATACCGGTTGTGGTATTCATATATGTTCTGATTTGCAGGGACTAAGAAGAAGTGAGAAAGTGGAGCATGGAAGAATAAACTTAATCATGGGGAATAGGAAAGCTTTACCTGTCACCAAGATTGGAGTTTATACTTTATCGCTAAGTAGTGGGTTTAGTTTAGATTTGAATAAATGTTGTTATTCGCCAGAAATGGCAAGAAATATTATTTCCTTTCATGCATTGTATAAACAAGGTTTCACCTTTTCATTTGATAATGAAGTTGGTTCGATTAATGCTTTCTTTAATAATGTTCTTTATTTTAAAGCATTACCTTGTGATGGTGTGTATGAAATTGTATCTGTGGTTGATAACTTAGGAAATAATGTATTGTGTATTGATTCTGTTAATGATAATAACTTGGATAAAGCATCATTATGGCATTGTCGTCTTGGACATATAAGCAAGAAACGCATAGGCCAACTCCAAAAGGATGGAGTATTGGAGTCATTTGACCTAAAGTCAGATGATAGTTGCGAATCATGCTTACTTGGAAAAATGACAAAGTCACCCTTCACAGGTTCTTGTGAGAAGGGTGAAGGTTTGTTGGATCTTATACACACGGATGTGTGTGGGCCCTTCAAACATGCCACAAGGGATGCTAATCGTTATTATTTGACTTTTACTGATGATTACAGTAGATATGGATATGTCTACTTAATCAAGCATAAGTCAGAGACTTTTGAGAGGTTTAAAGAGTTTAAACAGGAAGTCGAGAATCAATTGGGCAGGAACATTAAGATGCTTCAATCCGATCGAGGTGGTGAGTATCTTAGTTCAGAGTTCCTCGACTATCTTAGGGAATGTGGGATTGTCTCACAATTGACACCTCCCAGGACACCGTAGTTGAATGGTGTAGCTGAGAGGTGTAATCGAACCTTGTTGGATATGGTTCGTTCCATGATGAGTCGAGCTTCGCTACCAATCTCATTTTGGGGGTATGCCTTAGAGACTGCCGCCCATATCCTTAATCTAGTTCCCACAAAGAAAGTTGCCAAAACTCCTCATGAGATGTGGACTGGTAAAGTACCCAAACTAGACCACATTAAGATTTGGGGTTGCGAGGCTTTCGTGAGACGCGAGACTCATGATAAGCTCGAACCTCGAAGTGAGAGGTGTATTTTCATCGGCTACCCACATAAATCCTTTGGTTACCTCTTCTACAGACCTAGTGAGAATGTGGTCTTTGTAGCTAGGAGGGCTTTCTTTCGAGAGAGAGAGTTCATAAGCCAAGGAGACAGTGGGAGGCAAGTTGACCTTGAAGAAATTCAAGAGTCAAGTGGTGAAGGAACTTCAAACCCTAGCACTCAACTTGAGGAGGAAACTTCTGTTGAGCCAATTGACAAGTCTGTACCTCTGAGGCGTTCCACAAGGGTTAGGAATGCACCTGAGCATTACTATGGATTCCATATTACTGCGGAAGGTGATACACTTATCAGTGATGAGACACTGATAGGTCTGGATGAACCTAACAGTTACGCGGAAGCCATGGCAGGCCCTGAGTCAGCCATGTGGAAAGAGGCAATGGACAGCGAGATACAGTCCATGTATGACAATCAAGTTTGGAACTTGGTTGAGAATGTACCAGGTCGTAAGAATGTAGGGTGCAAATGGATCTTCAAGAAGAAGACCGACATGGATGGTAATGTACACACTTATAAGGCACGACTGGTTGCAAAGGGTTTCTCACAAACTCCGGGAGTTGATTATGATGAGACCTTTTCTCCAGTGGCCAAGATTAAGTCTATTAGGGTTCTGTTAGCCATAGCCGCATTTCATGACTATGAAATATGGCAAATGGATGTCAAAACTGCTTTCCTTAATGGAAAGTTGGCTGAGGATGTTTACATGAGTCAGCCAGAGGGTTTTGTCAACACAGAGTACCCTAATAGAGTGTGTAAGCTTGAGAAATCCATTTATGGGTTAAAGCAAGCACCTCGCAGATGGAATCTTTGCTTTGATGAGAAAGTCAAGGAATTTGGCTTTTCTAGGAGTGAAGATGAATCTTGTGTATATGTCAAGGCTAGTGGGAGTATAGTTAGCTTTTTGGTATTGTATGTGGATGACATACTACTCATAGGAAATGACATCCCAACTCTGCCGGAAGTTAAGTCCTGGCTTGGGAAGTGTTTCTCTATGAAGGACCTAGGAGAAGCTGCCTATATTCTAAGGATAAGGATCTTGAGAGACCGGAGTAAAAGACTAATTGGACTTAGTCAGAGTACTTACTTGGATAAGGTGTTGAAGAGATTCGGCATGCAGGACTCTAAGAAAGGAGAGTTACCCATCCAGAGTAATGCCAGATTGAGTAAGACACAAAGCCCTAGTACTGAGGCTGAGATAGCAGAAATGAGTCGAATACCTTATGCTTCGGCTGTAGGATCGATCATGTATGCTATGACGTGTACTCGACCTGATGTAGCCTTTGCTTTGAGCATGGTTAGCAGGTATCAGGGGAACCCTGGCAAGGCACACTGGACTGCGGTAAAGAATATCCTCAAGTACCTACGAAGGACTAAGGACTGGGTCCTTATCCTCGATGGGAGTGAAGACTTGAGAGTTGTAGGGTATAGTGATGCTAGCTTTCAGACTGATATGGGTTTTGAGCATTCTAACACTTCCTAAGTGTACATGCAACCCTAATAACCTTGGATCTATGTTTGTCTAATTATCATGCAAAGTTGAATTCCAAGGTTATATTCCTATCTAGCATACATGGGGAACAAATTTTAACTTGCATGAAAGATAGAATAACTTACCTTGTTGTTGCTTATGATCCTTGAAACCTTGTGAGCCTAGCACCCCAAGTGTGATGCCTCAAATGCTTCACACAACACCAAATGCTTTTGGAATGACTTTAGAGAGAATACACACTTCTAAAATCGGCCTAGCCCTCTTGTTTCTTATGTGTCACCGATTTTGGTGGAGAATATGTTGCTTATATAGTGTGTCACATCTAGGGTTACACCATGTAAACCCTAATGTGGCATGACTCTTCATTTCCATGACCCATGGGTTTGTAACTCCCATGGAGCCTCCATGGAGCATTCAATGGGTTTAACCCAACTTGATTATCCATGGAGCCTTTTAGCCCACTATACAAGTTATGGATGATTTACATGATCAACCCATATATTTAATTAGTCATCTTTTGATCACTTAATTAATCCTAGATTAATTCTTTATCAATACTAATTAAATAATACTATTAATATATTAGAACTTATAATATATTAATAAACCACAAATGTTATTTCTCTCATTTTAGTTTATCCAATTGCATGGTGCCATGCAACCCAAATGGACCATGCCGGGTCGGGTCAAGTACATACCAGAAATAGTTATGGACTTAGACACCTTATCCAACAGTCTCCCACTTGGATAAGTCTAATAACTATAACTGCAATACTTCAGGAACCGATCGGCAATCATAGCTCTTTCAAGGTCTCTCGGAACTGAGAAGATGATGATACGCCATTTAAGATAAGTGATCATATAATCCTCTGTTCTAGATATCAGCCGGATAAATACATGGAACAATGTCTTACTTATTGTCCAGCAGTTTGTTTCCCGATTTCCGATTTGTTTGACAAAGAACTTAATTGAACACATCAACTTAGTTCTGACCGGGCCCGGTACATAGGTCAAAACAAAATCATCGAGGGGCCCAGATATCAGCTTCTAATCCAAGAAGGAACAGATAAACTTCGACTCATATGTTTGTTCTACCACTCATTGAATTATACACAAAAGCACGTTTTATAACATCGAGTTACCAATGCGTTAACGTACAATCAATGCATAACCAACTCATAAGTAACAAATCATATCTCTAGGTTTGAAGACTTATATGATATTACCGTCTCACGATCACTCGAGATAAATTCCATGAAGTGATTCCAGTGAGCGTGGGTTGAGTCCAATGCTCAGAACTTATGAGCACTCATGAGTGTTGTAGCCATGTCCAACAACTTAGACCTCTGCAACCAATCATGACAGTCTTGATTCATACCTACTTCCGACATATGACCGACTGTGGAGGTTCGAATAATATGATATACCAAACATAATTATTCTGGAAGTCAAAACATGCAAAAGAAATATAGTAAATGATCGACAAGAGATAGCAACACTTTAATCATAAATAAAACACCTTTTATTCATCATCTAATGTCAATTACACTTTACAAATTTCAAGGTTATCTAACTACTAAATCTAATATCATCCTTCAGCCCTATGCTCCGAGCATGCTGGAGATGCTTAACCCGAGTCAGTCCCTTCGTGAGGGGATCTGCTGGATTCTCATCCGATGATACCCTCTTTGCCACGAGGAGTCCTTCTTCTATTCGATGTCTGATGAAATGGTATTTTCTGTCGATGTGTCTGGATCTCCCGTGATCCCTTGGTTCCTTGGCTAAGGCAACTGCACTTTCACTATCACAGAAAATTTCCATTGGCTCTTTAGTAGCTGGTACAACTCCAAGGTCTCCAATGAAGTTCTTCAGCCATATCGCCTCCTTTGCTGCCTCGCTAGCTGCTATATACTCTGATTCGCAAGTTGAATAAGCCACTGTCTCTTGCTTGGAACTCTTCCAAGAAATTGCTCCTCCATTTAAGGTAAAGACCCAGCCTGACTGAGAGCGGAAATTATCCCTATCAGTCTGAAAGCTAGCATCACTATACCCTACAACTCTCAGGATTGTCGAGCTGATGGAGGATCGCCTCCGAGCGTTCAGGAGCGACATGGCGACCAGCCAGTCGGGATCACACACACTGTCCTTTAAGGACTTCAGGGGAAGTGGTGCGCCAGATTTCCATGGGGCGAAGGACCCCATTGTGGCCAGACGGTGGATTGCAGACAGTGAGTCTGCATAGTTGACCAGCTTCTGCCCCGAGGGGTCGAAGGTGAGATATGCAGCAGGGTGCTTGAGAGACAGGGCCAGGGATTGGTGGGAGTCGGTTGGTGACTCTCTGGGAGCCTCGGCAGTTGAGGCTATGACATGGCCGAACTTTGTGACCTGGTTCAGGAGTGAGTTCGCGCCAGCTGTGGAGCTTCAGCAGCTGGCCAGGGAGTTTTTGGATATGAGACAGACTTCGGAGACTGTGGCGGAGATCACCGCCAAGTTCCGGGGGAGGGCGTTACTGGTGCCCCAGTATGCGGGAGATGAGGATATGAGGAGGACCCACTACCATGACATGCTACGAGCTGACATTCAGGAGCATGTTAGTTTTTCAGCTTGCCCTACCTTGGATTCCATGATTGCCAGGGCAAGGGAGAGGGAGATTGATCTGGAGCATATCCGGAAGAGGAAGGTAGAGGAAGGACAGACGACTGGGGCTTCGGGGAAGAAGCCCAAGGGATCAGATGGTAGGCCGAAAGGCCAGTCAGGACAGGGCCGCTGCAGGAAATGCAGCAGGCCGCACGAGGGGGCGTGTAGGTTGGGATCGTCGGGCTGCTACAAGTGCGGCAAGACGGGGCACTTTAGCAGGGATTGTACCGCCCCTGCACCCACTATTCCGACATCTGAGTTGCTGTGTTTCCACTGCAACCAGAGGGGCCACAAGAAGGCCAATTGCCCCAGTTGACAGCAGCAGCACCAGTGAAGGCGCCAACTACTGCGACCCTGCGGATTACTGATGGCCGGCAGGGCAAGGCAGAGGCTCCAATGGTGAGGAGCCGAGCTTTCTAGTTGACTACCGATGAGGCACGCGCCGCACCCGATGTGGTGACGGGTATGATTCTTTCCCTCTGATCTATTTATATGATGTTTATGATATCGATATGTGCTTTGTTTATGATCGTTCCATGTGAACGGTATCCCAGTTCAGGTATTGTTTGATTCGGGTGCTACCCGATCGTTTGTCTCTCTTGCGCTTAGCAAGAAGTTTCCTGAGTCGTCGGGCACGTTGGATTGCCCTCTAGAGGTCGAGATTGCGGACGACCGGTCAGTGCGAGCATCAGAGGTCTACCGAGATTGCGTCCTGCGACTGTTTAAGGAGCGTTATCTGGTAGATCTGGTTCCCATACCTTTGCGGGGGAACAAGGTTATTATCGGTATGGATTGGCTAAGCCCCAATGGGGCAGTGATTGACTGTGCGCAGCAGTTGGTGCGGATCAGGACCCCAAGTGGGGGGGAGCTGGTAATTCAGGACGAGAGGCCACAGCAAGGACCAACTTTATGTTCAGCAGCGAGAACTAGGCGTTACCTTCAGCAGGGTTGTGCATGATTTGTTGCCTATGTGATGGATACACGAGAGATGGGTAAGGCAACGGTGAACGATGTGCCCGTGGTACGAGAGTTTGCGGACGTATTCCCCGAGGAGTTGCC
The DNA here is from genome assembly GCF_052849685.1 of Lactuca virosa. Lineage (NCBI taxonomy): Eukaryota > Viridiplantae > Streptophyta > Magnoliopsida > Asterales > Asteraceae > Lactuca > Lactuca virosa. The sequence continues at coordinate 29,355,027 of NC_136430.1, read as the reverse complement.
TGGGATACCTCCGGAGAGGCAGGTAGAGTTCAGGATTGAACTCGTCCTTGGTGCGGCCCCGATAGTCAAGGCACCGTATCGGTTGGCTCCTCCTGAGATGCAGGAGTTGTCTACACAGCTACACGAGTTGTTAGACAAGGGTTTCATTAGACCGAGCAGTTCACCCTGGGGAGCCCCGATTCTGTTCGTGAAAAAGAAGGACGGGTCGCATCGGATGTGTATAGATTATAGGGAGTTGAATAAGGTAACGGTGAAGAACCGTTACCCACTCCCGAGGATTGATGACCTCTTTGACCAGCTACAGGGAGCATCTTTGTTCTCCAAAATTGATTTACGTTCAGGGTATCATCAGATGAGGGTCAGAGAGGAGGATGTGCAGAAGACCGCGTTTCGGACGCGTTATGGCCACTATGAGTTCGTGGTGATGCCTTTCGGGCTCACCAATGCTCCTGCCGCATTCATGAACCTCATGAATCACATGTGTAGACCGATGCTGGATCGGTCAGTGATAGTTTTCATCGATGATATCTTGGTTTACTCCAAGACGCAGGAGGAGCATGAGGAGCACCTGCGAGAGGTGTTGGAGACTCTACGGAGGGAGAGCTTGTACGCCAAGTTCTCCAAGTGCGAGTTCTGGTTGCGCGAGGTGCAGTTCCTTGGGCACCTTGTCAACCAGAACGGTATTTTGGTCGACCCGGCCAAGGTAGAGGCCGTGATGAGATGGGAGGTTCCGAAGTCTCCATCCGAGATTCGGAGTTTCCTGGGGTTAGCCGGCTATTATCGGAGATTCATCCAGGACTTCTCCAAGATAGTCGTACCTTTGACGCGGTTAACGAAGAAAGCCGTAGTTTTCCGTTGGGGGCCTGAGCAGCAGGTGGCGTTCGAGTCACTGAGACAGAGGTTGTGCGAGGCGCCAATCTTAGCCCTGCCAGAGGGCGTAGAGGATTTTGTTGTGTACTGCGACGCGTCTATTTCAGGTTTGGGCGCGGTATTGATGCAGAGGGGGCATGTCATCGCCTACGCTTCGAGGCAACTGAAGCCTCACGAGGCGAATTATCCGACGCATGATTTGGAATTGGGGGTTGTTGTTTTTGCCCTCAAGATTTGGCGTCATTACCTCTATGGTGTTCGTTGTACCATTTACACGGACCACAAGAGTTTGAGGTACCTCATGGATCAGCCAAATCTGAACATGAGGCAGCGTCGGTGGTTGGACGTGGTGAAGGATTATGATTGTGAGATCCTCTACCACCCGGGGAAGGCCAACGTTGTGGCCGATGCGCTTAGCCGCAAGGCAGCGCCGATCAGGGATATCTGTCTGAGGATGACAGTGGTGACTCCACTGTTGGAGCGAATCCGGGAGGCTCAGCAGGAGGCTATGAAGGAGGAACATCGGAAGAGCGAGCATATAGTGGGCCAGGTTTCCTCCTTCGACTATGATAGCCGAGGGTTATTGACTCTTCACCGTAGGGTGTGGGTCCCTTATCATGGAGGCGTACGCCAGATCCTGATGGAGGAGGCACACAAATCCAGATTTTCTATCCATCCCGGAGCGACGAAGATGTATAGAGATCTTCGTCCTGATTATTGGTGGCCCTGCATGAAGCGGGACGTAGCATGGTATGTGGAGCGGTGCTTGACCTGCAGGAAGGTCAACGCCGAGCACCAGAGTCCACACGGCAAGATGCAGCCGTTAGATATTCCCTTGTGGAAATGGGAAGATATTACCATGGATTTCATTACCAAGCTTCCCAAGACTGCACGGGGAGTGGATTCGATTTGGGTAATCGTGGATCGGTTGACCAAGAGTGCCCATTTCATACCGATCCAGGAGAGAATTTCGGCCGAAAAGTTGGCCGACATCTATATCCGAGAGGTGGTAGCTCGGCACGGAGTGCCAGTTTCAGTGATTTCTGACAGGGATGTGCGGTTCACTTCCAGGTTTCGGAAGAAGTTTCATGACGAGCTGGGTACTCGTCTGCATTTTAGCACCGCCTTTCACCCGCAGACGGATGGTCAGAGCGAGAGGACCATCCAGACGTTAGAGGATATGCTGCGGGCATGTGTTTTAGACTTCGGAGGTAGCTGGGACACCTACCTTCCGTTGGCGGAGTTCTCGTATAACAACAACTATCACGCGAGTATCGATCGTCCTCCCTTCGAGATGTTGTACGGGAGGAAGTGCAGAACCCCGATATGTTGGGGTGAGGTTGACCAGAGGGTCCTGGGGAGCACCGAAGTGGTGCTCAAGACGACGAAGAGGATTCAGCAGGTCCGGAGTAGGCTTCAGACTGCTCAGAGTCAGCCAGATCCACATCACTTTCCACGTCTCCCAGATGTGGAAGTGCCTGGTGGACGACTGAGCAGTGGTACCCTTAGAGGATATTCAGGTTGATGACAACCTGAACTACATCGAGCGACCTGTAACATTCCTCGACCGGAAGTCGAGGGATCTGAGGAACAAGAGGGTGGAGCTCGTGAAGGTGCAATGGCAGCACCGGAAGGGCTCGGAATGGACCTGGGAGCCAGTGGATGAGATGATGGAGCATTACCCAGAGCTGTTCCAGGATCGAGCAGCAGACTTCGAGTACGGAGTCTGAAATAAGTGGGGGAGATTTGTAGCACCTGGTTCCTGGTATGTATTTTATTTAAGTAATTTTGCATTTTGGCCTGGGACTCGGCGAGTTGAAGGCCCAACTCGCTGAGTAGAAGCGGGACGAGACGCGAGATTTAAGTGATGGACTCGTCGAGTCGGGTCCCGGACTCGACGAGTAGGCTCTGACTGGACAAAACCCTAATCTGAGGGTTTGCACCCTATTTAAACAACCTTATATAGCCTCCATCGCCCCTTTATACTCCAAGAAACCCTCCATACCAAACCCTAAGTGTTTTGGTGCAAGATCTAAGGCTTTTGAGTGATTTTTGTGGGTTTTAACCTCAAGGAAGGAGGAAGAACATAGAAGGATCAAGAGGAGACTGAAGGATTCGAGTTTGGTTCATCATTTGCAGTCTTTGAAAGGTATAAAGTCTGTACCTTGCTTGCTTGTTTGTTAGATCCCTTTTTGGGGAAGATTTAGGGCTTTTTAAGCCATATGAGGTAGCCAACCATGATTGCAAACATGGTTGGGGGTCAAGACTTCGGATCTAAGTCTTGGGAGGGGTCACAAGGCAGATTTGGGTTGCTTTTGCACCCAAGAAAGTTCCCATGCATCGTAAGAGCTTATTTTATGTCCTTTTGAGCTCAAAGTCCCACGCATGCACGTAAAGTTTGTAACTTTACGTGCTAGAACGATTGAAGGAGCTTAGATCTATCTTTTGGTCAAGTGTTGTACATCAGAAATCGAGGATTTTGGTAGTGGACGTTATCGACTCGACGAGTCCAAGACTTGAGTCCCATATCTGTTGAGGGTCAAAGAACTCAGTTGGGTGTTAGAAGGGTTGTAGCAGGACAGAAAGAGTGACCCAACGCATTGGACTTAGTTTTAGACCTGGAGTTCATGGGACTCGATGAGTGCTAGAACAGACTCGGCGAGTCCAAGGCAATCTCCCAACTTTTGAAGATGAACTCGACGAGTTGTTCATACAACTCGGCGAGTCGAGGACAAGACGTGTTCATAGGATGAAGATGGACTCGACGAGTTGTTCATACAACTCGGCGAGTCGGATGAAGGTTCATCAGGGGTTGTGTAGAAGGAGAACTCGTCGAGTCGTTGCTAAACTCGACGAGTAGAGTCGTGGGTGAGGACAATTGAAGAGATAGGGACTCGACGAGTTGGCGGCCCAACTCGGCGAGTCGGGTCAACTGGAAGTTGACTTTGACTTTGACTTGGAATTGGTCAGGGGTAAAATGGTCATTTTACCCTAAGAGTAGATATCAGATTCTGACTGAGTGTTTTGTGGGGATTGTAGCCGGAGGATTTCCGGAGCAGCAACAGACAGAGGTTTCCCGCACAGAGTATCAGCAGCTACTCGTACGAGGTGAGTTGCCTTCCAGTAGCGGTGGGTCTACGGCCATAATGCCGGCCCACCAGTAGGAGTTGTATGTTAGATGACTGTCTTTGTGATATCATCTAGGTTTGCTACTACCTGATATGTTATATGCTGGCATGATATGTTATATGTGATAGTAGTAGAGTTCGGTTGTTAGGACCGAAGGGTAGGTCAGGCACCCCAGATATGTCTGACAGTATGTGATGATATGTTATATGCTAGCATGGTATGTTATATGTGATAGTGGTAGTAGGAGGGGAATAGTCCCCAAGTTCGGTTGTTAGGACCGAAGGGTAGTTCGGACACCCCAGATATGTCTGATAGTATGTTTATGTTATGATATATGTGATAGTAGTAGTAGGGGGTGGAATAGTCCCCGAGGGTCGGTTGTTAGGACCGATGGGTAGGTCAGCACCCCAGAACGGCTTGAAACGGGTAGGTCGGCACCCCAGAATGGCCGTACGGGTAGGTCGGCACCCCAGAATGGCCGTACGGGGTAGGTCGGGCACCCCAGAATTGCCCGGCAGTATGTATGCTATATGATTGTATGGTATGTGGTACGATGGGGGAAACTCTCTAAGCTTCGTGCTTACAGTTTATAGTTTTGGTTTCAGGTACCTCTTCAGCGAGGGGGAAGGAGCTGGCGCGGTAGCAGCACATCATACACACTCGCATTGATTTTCCGCACTTGAGATATTCTGGGATTGTACTCTGACATGATGCTATTTTATGACTTGGGTTTTCAGACATGATATACTTATGTGGTTTTCTTATGAATGCTTTTATAATCAGTTAATTAAAATGAAATTTTTGGATTCGAAATTTGGGATGTTACAATCACATTCTCACTTGCAAGCTTTTTTGAGGTAAAAAGCTCACACCTTTGTGATCATTTATGTTAGATCTACTTTGTGGTGTTTCTTGGGCATTTTTGGGTCTTTCAAAGTAAATATGAGCTTTTGATCTACTCCAGAAGTAACGAATGCTAGATCTTAGCTCCATTTAGGATCTATGTTCATAAAAATGCAAACTTTATGGAATTTTTTTGTTCATGCAAGTATTAAGACCTTTATTAAGCTCTTTTTGAGCTTTAAGTCCCATTAACCCATGCATGAGTGTAAAGTTGCCAACTTTACGTGATAAGTCTCCCTGATATGAGAGTTTGGCTTGAGGTCTCAACCGATTAAGTGCTTAATGGAGTAGGGTGGCAAACTGGGGAGTACACCAGGCTTACCCAGCTGGTACGCTGCGCGTACTAGCCCAGATGGAGTACGCTAAGCGTACGAGCTGAGTACCCCCCGCGTACTCAGCAGATGGGCTTTTGGGCTTGACGTTCTCGGTATTGGGCCATAGTTTGGGTTTGTAAGTTTGGGCTATTAGAATTTTGTTTTGGACTTGGGACTAGCATGTTGGGCTTCCTTGGATTTAGGCCCATGATGGGTTTTGGGCCTAATTTGGAAGATTGGGCCATAAATTGAGTTTTGGGTTGCCATTTAGGATTTGGGCTTTTTGAATAGTTGAGTTGGGCCTTGGCTTTGGGCCAAGTTAGATAAAGGTTAAAATGGTCTTTTACCCTGGTTATGGGCTAAGTAGCTTAGACTCTTGGTTATGGGTCAGAATCCTATTAATAATTGGATATTATTGATATTAATAGCGTGAGGATTTTCCGGATCAGCAGTCGAAGATTCATTCGAGTGATTTAGCAGTTAGAGGAGAGTTTCCTCAATGTGTTTAGCGGGTCGAAGGCACCAATGTCGACCCACGATTTGTTATGTTAGAATGTTAGATGTCTGCGTGACTCTTGCATGTGTTATGTGCTTGTATGCTTATCGGGCGGGGTCCGATGACTATTTTGTATGCTATTTATCTTTGTGATTATTGCATGTGTTATGTGTTTATCTGTTATATGATTATATGTATACGGGGCGGGACCCAATGTCGGGAGGGCCCCGATGACTGACAGATCTATATACCGAGCAGGGATCGATGTCGGGCCGGGCCCATTATGTGTTTATTATGTATGGTATGTGGTAGTTTGGGGAACTCACTAAGCTTTGTGCTTACAATTTTCAGTTTATGTTTCAGGTACTTCTGGTTCCAAAGGGAAGAGCCCGAGATGATTGCAGTGCACACACCACCTCATTCCGCATTTTATGATTACTCTGATGTTTTATGATGTATTGATACACTTTGCTCCACCATGGTTTTATGATGATGTTTTGGGATAATAGTTTATTTAAATTAAAAACAAATTTTTTTTGTCTTAATTTTTGGGACGTTACAACAATAAATTGTTCCGAAGTCCAAAAAATATATATATATCTACTAACTGATAAGAAGGTGAAGCGTGCAATATGTACGTAACTAATCGATCAACCAAGGACAAACGAATAAGAATGTCATGCGATAACGTGACCTGAAGGTAGTAAAGAATACAATTTAGCGCAAGAAAGTAGCGGTCACGAGGTTTATGCATGTAAAGGCATATTTCCTTATCCACATAAGATATATATTCTGATGATGTGAATATTACAAGTCCTCCATAAGACTCCTATACAATGTTGGGTTAGAAACATGCTTCCTATCAGAGGAAAGATTGAGTTTCGTGTCCATCAGGTACTTCACAGATTGCATGTGGTCATGTTAGCTCTCGTAAGAATTTCCTTAGCAAAAGAGGACTAAGAAAAAAGATTGGAGTTAGAGTGAGATACAATAATGCCAATGAAGAATGTTAGAGATCCTAAGTCTTTCATGGAGAACTTAGACAAAAGTCAATTAACAAATCTAGTGCTGAGAGAGGTAGAAGAGGCTATACAAATAATCTCGTCAATGTAAACAAGAAGGTATATAATCTCTTGCTATTATTTTGATACATGTTTTGAAAGTTAGGGGTTTGGTTAAAAGTTTGAAGTTTGCTATTATTTTTATACATATTTTGAAACATTGCTATGAGTGATTGTTTTAAAGGACATATCATGTTAAATTGGGTTTTATTTGAGTTGGACGAATTATGCCTCGATTGAGTTTTTGTATTATGTTATGAATGCATTCATCTATCTTCGACCTAAGGATCACATTTTATATGATGCAAGACACAAGGAAACCCGTAAATTTTACTTCATTTATTTTCAATTGAAGATCATGTAATAATTTTGTTTATTTTGTATGAAGTTTGTTTGCGATCAAGTTTTATTGAACGGTTTATGATCATGGATTATGTATTTTATATCTTTGCATAAAGTTTAATTTGAGTATTATTGAAAGTTTTAAACATGCTTTGTAAATATATTCCATTGCATGGCGTTTGACATAAGTTAAAGTTGTATAAAGTATTTTGAAAATGCAAAGTATGAGTTAAATAAAAGATTATTTGAAATGTTTGGATATTTGATGAGTCTTAAAACCATGTAACTAACGAGGCAATTCATATTATATATTTTATTTGAAATGTCATGTATATTAGTTTTGGAAGCAAAGATTTAGAAGTATGGATTGCTTGAATAGTTTTAGAAGATAGATAACGTGACGTTTATATAAATTCCTGATTATGATATTTTGTAAATTTTTATTTGCTTACTATAATTGTGTATTTATATGAGTTTGTAACCCCCAAGTTAACGAATATGTTTTGGAAAATGTTTTTATTGTGACAAGTTTTAAAAAATACGACTTAATGTAATAAGATATTGTAAAAGTTTATTCATTTTAAATGTATAAAAGATGGGGTATTACATGTGAGGTAGTAGTCCAATCGATGGAAAAGATTAGTAAGACCAAAAAGAATGGGTGCGGGAAGGATGAGTGGAAGTAGGAACCGCACCAAGGAACACCACACCACCATACTCTGGGTGCGGTTTAGGTAATGTGATTTAGGGGTGAGTTGAATCCTCCCCGTGTTTTATCTTCTCTCCTGATTGGATAAAAGCTTAAAGGTTTTTATTTATTTATTATTTTTTTCTAGTTTTTGATAGTTATTAAATTATATATATATATATATATATATATATATATATATATATATATATATATATATATATAGTAAAAAATTAAAAAAAATACATTAAAATTCATGATTTTTAATTCCCTACAAAACAAGTATAATATTTGTATAAAATATATTTCTTAAAAAAAATAAAAAATGAAAGGATGACAATTTCTTGGCTTGTGGCAAGTGAAATATGATAAAGTTGAAAAATTACATGACACATAAAAAGTAAATGAAAGGTGAGTGAGTGGAAAGCTGAGGTGATAAATAAAAAGTGAGTGAGTACACTCTCCGATAAGTGGTGTTGAAGTTGCTATCCCCGTCTCTAACCGTGTGCAAAACTTTATAGATTGGTTAGAAGACATTCATCTTCCCCACCCGACCACGGATATCCGAGTTGGGAAATTTTCTAGTGGAGAAATGAGGTGGGACTAACTATCTAGATTGGGGGGGGGGGGTCCGTTTAATGATGTAATATTCATCCACTAGTTGTGAGACTCATGTATTAAATGAGTTAATTTAAAAAAAATGCTAAATAAAAATGTTAAAATATTTAAAAACTTTGAATTTATTCGAAAGTAAGAAAAATAATGAGTTATTATAATTAAAATGTTTTTTATTTGTTAAATTTAAACAAATAATTTAAATAAAAAAAAAAAACTAATGAGTTTAATTTTATGAATTTTTAAATTAAAATGTAAGTTCATTAATGAAATTGATATCAATTTATTACTATATTTATTACAATTATTACATATGTGGAATTTAATAAAATAAAAAAAATTCATAAAATGACATGTGAAAAAAAAATTCAAAATAATCAGAAAATGACATTTGACAAATTGAATGAGAGTGTAACAAATGACAAAAAAAACCTTCAGAAAGGATTATTAAATTGACAAAATTAAACTGAATAATTTAAATAAGTAATAGATTTGGATACAACTTTATAATGCAAAAGGCGTATGGTAGTTTAAAATTCATTTTCTTTATTTCTTTTGTTAATAATAAGAACATTCACAGCATTAATATTCAATTTTACAAGACAAGAAGAAGACACCCAAGAACTGGTAGAGATTGATCTGGGTTTGGTTTCATTATATTTTTATGTTGTACTTACTTTTCGGTTCTAATTTGATTCGGCTGAGTTGAGTCTCAAACCGATCCCGTTTATGTGTTCCGTGTAGTGTGGTTGGTAGCCAAAAGGAAGAAAGAAGTGTCAAGAGTGGCTCCTATGTTTTTCAAGTCAACTTGATCCGATCGGCACCCAACTGGGTGGACCCAACACAACCCTTACCAATAACACCTAACCCATCATCCACCAACCACACTTCCACTCCGATTTTACCCCTCTGATTAGCCCTTAATTACCATCCTGTCCTCCTCCACCAACCCCCGCCAACGATCAAGTCACCACCAACCTCCGCCATCCATATAAGCGTTTTTCCTCCCGAACAATTTCCAGCAACACACAACCAATTCCACAAGCTTCTTTGTTTATACAAAAAAAGTGTACATCACGATGGAAGCAAAGACGGAGACCATTTTCCGATCACGTCTGCCGGACATTTATATACCCAAGCATCTCTCTTTGCACGCGTATTGCTTTGAAAATATTTCCAAGTTCAGTGATCGACCGTGCTTGATTGACGGCGCCACCGGTGTTGTATACAGCTATGCTGACGTCGAGCTCAGCTCACGAAAAGTCGGTTCTGCCCTTCACAAACTAGGCATCAACAAGGGTGACGTCATCATGATTTTGCTTCCCAATACGCCGGAATTTGTCTTCTCGTTCCTTGGCGCTTCCTTCATCGGCGCCGTCTCAACAATGGCGAACCCGTTCTTCACATCTTCTGAGATCCTCAAGCAAGCCAAGGCTTCCGGCGCGAAAATCATTATCACTCAATCAGCACATGTGGCGAAGGTGAAGGACTTCGCATCGGAGAATTCGATCAAGGTCGTTTGCATCGATTCAGCTCCGGAAGAGTGCCTTCACTTCTCGGAGTTGGCTTCCGGCGATGAGAAGGAGCTTCCTGAAGTTGACATCTCGTCGGATGACGTCGTGGCTCTGCCGTATTCATCCGGGACTACCGGATTGCCAAAAGGAGTCATGTTGACTCACAAAGGGCTGGTGACGAGCGTAGCACAGCAAGTCGACGGTGAAAATCCGAATTTATGGATTCACAGCGAGGATGTACTGATGTGCGTTTTGCCATTGTTTCACATCTACTCGTTAAATTCGATCTTGTTGTGCGGATTACGCGCAGGGGCTGCTATTCTCATCATGCAAAAATTCGATATAGTTCCATTTCTGGAGCTGATTCAGAAGTACAAAGTCACAATCGGACCGTTCGTGCCTCCTATAGTTTTAGCAATCGCGAAAAACGCAGAGGTGGTGGATAAATACGATGTATCGTCGATACGGACGGTGATGTCCGGCGCGGCGCCGTTAGGCAAAGAGCTTGAAGACACCGTAAGGATGAAGTTCCCCAATGCGAAGCTTGGACAGGTAGGTAGTCAGTTCATTTCAGACAAATCCAAACCTGGAAGTGTGTTTTCCTCAACTAATATACAATCTAGTCTACGAATCTATAGCATTGATGATTGATCTGTTTTGCATGATCGATAACAGGGTTACGGAATGACGGAGGCAGGACCGGTGTTAGCGATGTGTCTGGCTTTTGCCAAAGAGCCATTCGAGATCAAATCAGGGGCATGTGGCACCGTGGTCCGTAATGCCGAGATGAAGATCGTCGATCCAGACACGAATGCTTCTCTTCCTCGGAATCAACGCGGTGAGATCTGCATTCGCGGGGACCAGATCATGAAAGGTTAGTAGAATATCGAAGATCATCATAGATCTGAATTGTTAATAATTCTTTTACTGTTTTACCTGAGATAAAAATTAAAAAGTTCCGGCGGTGAAAATTGATCATAGGTTACCTTAACGATCCGGAAGCAACAGAGAGAACGATCGTAGACGGGTGGTTGCACACCGGAGACATCGGGTTCATTGATGACGATGATGAGCTTTTCATAGTCGATCGATTGAAGGAGTTGATAAAGTACAAAGGATTTCAAGTTGCTCCAGCGGAGCTTGAAGCATTGCTGCTCACACATCCGCACCTATCTGATGCTGCCGTTGTCCCGTAAGTTACCGCCTTCTTAATTACCGGACATTACCATTTACCAGACCAGTAGTTTTAGTGAATTTACGGTGTACAAAGTTTATAATAATATAATTAATAGATATTCAATTATTCATATTTCAGAATGATAGATGAGGGTGCCGGGGAAGTTCCGGTTGCGTTTGTGGTTAAATCGAACGGCTCAACCGTCACCGAAGACGAAGTCAAACAATTTATCTCCAAACAGGTAATTTTACGTTTCTAAATTTTAACCCATATGTCATTTTGCATTATTTTTTTTCTTTGTAATGCCCAAAATTAAATAAAAAAATTCAACTAAAAAGCATTATAAAATGTATATACAATTTTATTTACAAAATAAACTTATTATTTTTGATATCATATTTATATTTACTGTAAATTATTTATTAATATAATAATAAAACAAAATAAACATTGGTAGGGTCAACCAAACTTAAATGACCTATATATTTCCTATTTGACTGAAACGTGTTTAATATATTACCTCGAGTCAAACCAGTAGTGATTATTTTCATGTTGCTACATGTGAAATCATCTATAACTTATTTGTAAATTACAGGTGGTATTCTACAAGAGAATTAACCGTGTGTTCTTCGTCGACACGATCCCTAAATCCCCATCTGGGAAAATTCTTCGTAAGGATTTAAGAGCAAAGCTAGCGGCTGGTATTCCAAAATAATCTATTTGCCCGTTTTTATCTACATTTATTTACGGGTGTTTTTCTTCCAAGTTCAAACGATCAATTATGATGCACACTACAATTTTTAATTTGTAAAAGTACGTTGATGTGTTGTATCTAGTTGATTTAAAACTGTAAGGAAAATTACCTAAATTTAAGTTGAACATTGTTTGTGTATTTGACTTTATTGGGTGTAGTTGTATTGTGTTGAAGCTTAGCATTTGCATTTTGACTTAATTTTAAAACTATAGTGCATAATGTATGCATAATAAATTGTTCCATTACTTTGAATAATGAATTATATCATTATCTATGTTATGGGGTGATCGAAGTAAGTTAACGAATGGTCGGAGTAAGTGACACTGACGTGAGGTTATCTTCTATGAGTACATTAATTGTACAACCTTCGAACGATTGACAATAACGTCGGTATATTATGATTATGCATATGACCAACAAATGGTGTTACTATTGTTTGTACTTAAGATGATGATGGAGTTTATGTCAACAAGTTCCCAGTTAATATCTACAAAAAAAAAAAAATAATAAATAAAATAAAAAAAAATCCCAACCTTCATCATTAGTTTCCTAAAATCAATATGTTGAGCATGAAACTATAGTAAACTTGTAACACCCGTAAGTTTAGGGCTAAAACTTTTACTTCTAAAACGAATTTATATAAAAAATTAAATTAAATTAAATAAAAGTAATCGAGTTATGAGTATAAATTTTGGTTTAAGTTAAATAAATAATTAAGATTTCAATGCTTGTCAAGTGAAATTCAAAGTGAAATTTTTTTATATTAGGAATGACACTTTGGTAATCCATTTAATTAGAAAATGAACTTAATTGTAAATTATTTTGTCATTTAAGTTTGAATTAAAGATTAGAGACTAAAAATGTTAACTACAAAGTCATATTTGGTTAATATAAAATTTGAAGGTTTAGGGGCGAATCTTGCCAATTATCAACATTCAAGCATGACACTGACTTAACTTAGTAAATAAATATACTTGATCAGACTATATTTATCTCAGATATGATTACATAACTGTCTAGGCTTAACTGCAGTGTCCAACTTATCTAAATACTTTTATGTAGTTCTTACTGTGATACTGTTTCTGGTATGTATGCATGTTAGTATACTTCTTATAAAATACTTATATTTTAAAAGTATACTTTTAGTCAGAGCGTTTCAGCCCCATTGTATTTATAGTTGTATATCTTGTGTGGTTTGATATATTTAGTTCACTATAAACAATGCTTTGATAACAATCTGTCGTACCCCCAAACCAGAACGGCGGAAACGTTCGGGGGCGGATGACGTCATGTACAGTATCATAACAATTGAATAATAGTAATCAAAGCACAACAACCATCATATTGATAATGTATAGTTTTTACATTTGTGTTCAAATCATTGTATACTTGACACCAAAAGTATATAAAAAAAACTAAAAGACGTGACACTATGATGCTCCGTCTTCTCAAAACCTATGTGGATACCTGTCTACTGATTCCCTGAGAATACAAGTGGTTTTGAAAAGAGTGTCAACAATTAAGTTGGTGAGTTCATAAACATTTTTGTATTTAAAAGTCTATCATTTGTTCCTTGAAAATGTAAGTGTGTTCTTCCAGAAAATCCAATATTTTCTGTTGTAAATGAATTGTAGTCTTAATACCTTAAGACCAAAATTTGTAAGTGTTGTTGTACTCTGAAATAATATAACATAGTTTTAATTCACATAAAACCATAAAACGAATGTTTCCAGAAGTGTAAGTTTCTCTGTATTGTAAAATAGTATACTGTAATTGTACTTGTATGAAACTCTATGAATGTATGTGCCTGGATCCACCAGCTATATTGTAAAATATTGTGTTGTAGTTTTATAATTAAATAAAACTATCTGAAGTTATTTATGTATTCGTACACTAATCATATTGTTTAATACCAAATTGTGAGTTATTATAACCATGCTTGATGACCTAAGATGGCCTGATACGACGTTCTTCAGACATCGGAATTGGTACGACATTTGTCACCCCAGACCTGCCGGTCTAACTGTAGCTAACAGTTTAGGTGCGGGATTGTCAGTCCCGTATAGATCTATACACAAGTGTCACGCTCTCCCTCCAGGAGACTCTGGTTATAATTCAGGACTTTCGTTGGCACTTAGATAAGTACTTGAAGTGTGTCTCACAAAGCTATATTGACGATTACGTGTAGAAAAATGAAAAGCCATTTTGTAATGAATAAACTGTATGTGTATCTCCTTTCTTAGTGAAATCGTAATGTAAATAGTCGTATCCTAATAATATTTATACCCAATATTGTATGTAAATTAGTGAAATAGCAATTAAAGTGTTAGACAACACTAGATTATGTAAGAAATACTTACAAAAATCCTTAGAGATGTTTGAAGTTGTTCTTGGGTATCCTTGAAGATATGAAGGTGTTCTTAGTGTTCTTGGATGAAATATGAAGATTTGAAGATAATCTGGGCAAAACTTATGAATATATGGTGTTTACGGATGAGTTTTGAGAGCAAAATGAGGAGTTTTCGTAGTGAAAATGTGAGAAATGAGGTATGTTTTCGGTTTAGGCATATAAATATGGGGTAAAATCGATTTGACATGTGCATAGGGAAGTGTATTTTATCCCTTAGAATAATGTGCCACTGCCTAAAAATGAGATTCGGCCTATCCTTTCAACCGAAATCCTTGATTTCGGTCTAAAAGTCCAACCGAAAAGGGGAGTTTTCGATCAAGGTTCTCGGTCCAAAAAGGGTTTGCGGTCCGAAGGGTTTTCGGTGGAGGCTGATTTCGGTCGGAAGGGTGGGGTCCTCGCATGTTGGTTAGGGGTGCTTTCGGTCTAGCCCTTGATTTCGGTTCCAATTGTTTCTCAATTGGTGTTTTCGGTTTTGGTGTGGAATTTGATTCCAAATACCGGAAACTCTTTAAGTGGGGTATAAATCACTAAATATTGAACTTAAATCTTTAGCTATTTAATTATTTGATTTATAATTTGGCATGTTTGACTTTTATTGGCTGCTTTGACTTTTATTGACCCGAAATAACTGGTTGTTACACTTGAATTGGTTGTGTAATGGATAAAGTCAGGAATTTTATCCATTAAGTTCCTTAGAAGATTTAGATATGATATTTTGAGCTCTGGATGTTAAGGGTTAAGAGCTTAATAGAATAAGTCGTCTTGAGCGTTAACTATGGCGTGGTGAGCTATTGGTCGCGGTGCGGGTCACGAGGACCAGCCGCGACTGTGTTTGTCCTTTAGTGAACACGAAGTGACCAAGGGGACTGGCCGCGACGCGGTGGTCAATGGTGGTTGACCGTTGACTTTTTGACCAATTTGACTTTTGGTTAAACTTAAAGATTTTGAGTTATGGATTGAGGTTTAGCTTTTGTTTGGTTTAGGCAGTTCAGGTGGCTGATTCTTCGGGTAGTCGGATTCAACTTTGAGATTTAGGTGAGTCTTCTCACTGTGTTGTAGGACACTAGGTGTCATGTTATGTTTGCTGTCTTCGTGAATATTGCATGTTTGTTATATACTTGTTGGGTTGGGTCCGTTGGGCATCACACCCCCAAACCAGAACGGCCGAAACGTCTGGGGCGGAGGACGTCATGTACAGTATCACAACAATGCATAATAGTAAAACAAGCAACAACATCATCCATTGCATTAATAGTATAATTTTAATACAAGTGTGTTCTGTAGTTTATAAGACACCAAAATATGAATCAAAAATAAAAGATGAGTCTTGAACGTGCTCCATCTTCTCAAAACCTGGTCATCGGTACCTGTCTACTGGTGACCTGAGAATACAAGTTATTTTGAAAGCGTAGGTCAGCATTAAAGCTGGTGAGTTCATAAGTATTTTAGTGTCATTGTTTGTATAAGTTTGAAGAATGTGCTTGTAAATGTTTGATATAAAAGTTTGTAAGTATTTGATGTAAATGTTTGTAAGCTTCCTAGAAAATCCTATATTTTCTACTAAAGCAGTCTTCTACCAAGACCCAACTGTTCTTTATGTTTGTTCTTTTGTAAAAGTGTGTATTTTCCAAAGTATGACTATCATTATCAAAATATAGTTTTCATTACCGTTTATGTGAGAAGATCACAATGTGAATGAAATGGGAAAATAAAGATGTACTGTAGTTTTATTTAGATAACTACCAATGTACTAACTGTAACATCCCAAATTTCGAGTCCAAAAATTTCATTTTAATTAACGGATTATAAAAACATTCATAAGAAAACTGCATAACAATGTATCATTTTGTGAATCAATGTATCATGTCTGAAAACCCAAAACATATAATAGCAGCATGTCAGAGTACAATCCCAGAATATATCAAGTGCGGAAAATCAATGCGTGTGTGTATGATGTGCCGGTACCGCGCCAGGTCTTTCCCCTTCGCTGAAGAGGTACCTGAAACCAAAACTATAAACTATAAGCACGAAGCTTAGTGAGTTTCCCCCATCATACCACATACCATACAATCATATAGCATACATACTGCCGGGCAATTCTGGGGTGCCCGACCTACCCGTACGGCCATTCTGGGGTGCCGACCTACCCGTGTCAAGCCGTTCTGGGGTGCTGACCTACCCATCGGTCCTAACAACCGACCCTCGGGGACTATTCCACCCCCTACTACTACTACTATCACATATATCATAACATAAACATACTATCAGACATATCTGGGGTGTCCGAACTACCCTTCGGTCCTAACAACCGAACTTGGGGACTATTCCCCTCCTACTACCACTATCACATATAACATATCATGCTAGCATATAACATATCATCACATACTGTCAGACATATCTGGGGTGCCTGACCTACCCTTCGGTCCTAACAACCGAACTCTACTACTATCACATATAACATATCATGCCAGCATATTGTTGGATTAATGTCTAAGTCCATAACTATAATTGGTAAGACTTGACCCGACCCGGCATGGTCTATTTGGGTTGCATGGCATCATGCATTTGGATAGACTATAATGAGAGAAATAACACTTAAGGTTGGTTAATATATTATAAGTTCTAATATATTAATAAGGTTATTTAATTAGTATTGATCAAGAATTAATTTGGAATTAATTAAGTGATCAAAAGGAGACTAATTAAATATATGGGTTGATTGTGTAAATCATTCATTCTTATATATGTGGGCTTGTGATCCAAGATTCCTTATGTTGGACTAAGTCCATGGGGTGACCCATGGATACTCCATGGAGGTTAAAATCCATGGAGCATAAGGAATGGGTAAAGTTATGAGTTACATGGTGTAACCCTAATAGCCACCATATAAAAGAATCCCATGGCTCAAGAAATCATGCACTAATGTGTGAATATGAGGGCTAGACGATTTCAAGGAGTGTTCCATTTTCTCTCAAGTCATTCCATGTGCATTTGGTGTTGTGTGAACCATTTGAGGTGTCACACTTGGGGCACTAGGCACTCAAGCTTCATGGAGACAAGCTACATCAAACAAAGGTATGTATTCTATCCATTTGATTACCCAAGTATCAAGTATTGTATGCTAGATAGGGTAATACCTTGGAAAGTTCATAATTGCATGTATAATAGAGAAAACATAGATCCAAGGTATTTAGGGTTGCATGTACACTTAGGAGTGTTAGAATGCGCAAAACCCATCAGTGGTATCAGAGCCAAGGCTTGTTTTCTTGTTATACTTGCAAAATTAGCTGAAAAATCGAATTGTATTAGTTTAAAAGTTATGCTAATTACTTGAAAAAAAATTTGATGTGAATTATCTTTGTTCATATGAGTTTATTAGATTAATAGAAAAGTTAATTGATTATGTGTTTTCAATCCATTTTAATCTAAGAGTTGATTCTAAAATGTGTTTTTGTAACTTGTCCTCAAGTTATATGAAAAGTCACATTTAAGTTTCATAAAACTCATAAAAAGTTGGCAATGGTTACAAAAATGAAGAGCCTTGTCCTCATTAAATGGTTTTATGACTCAATAACTTGTCCTCAAGTTATGGAGGTTCAAGAGTCACTTCATTAAATGATAAAATGTGTAACCTTAATTAGTTCCATAAGTTACAAAAATAAAGAAAAGTTACATTCTTTTATTAGTTTAAAGTCTTCCATAACTTGTCCTCAAGTTATGGAACTTGAAGAGTTTTTTTTAATTAAAACTACTTTAAACACATAAGTTATGGAATTAATTAGTTTTGAATATTTTCAAAACTTGCCCTCAAGTTTTGGAATTTGTAAAGTTTTCCCCATGAATACTTTAATTCCAAGTTAGCCATTAGAATTTTAAAAGTTAAAATTCAACCCTTATACTTTATAGTATTATAAGTTAATAATAAATATATGTATAAGAGCAAGTCAGTCTTACCGTTAGTAGGCCTCATTCACGAAGCCGGTCTATAAGGGAGGTATAAGGTTACTGCCTATAAAATGGCAGTTTAATGGGTGTCCACTCTCACCCACCGCTTCCTTGACTGGTGGAGGGTCGTTAGCCGAACGGGTAGGACAAGGACTATAATTCTCCCTTCATTAAAAGTATTAATGATAAATACTAAGTAACTAAACACTTATAAATTACCAATCTTAGTTACTTAGGAAAATGTGAATAAGGTGCTAATCCATGAAATTACACTTTGCACTTTGTTTAAACAGTTAGTGGAGCGTGTGTGGTTAACCGGCACACTAACCTGGATTTAACAAAGTAGGCAAAGGGTAACTTAATATTTATCATAGTATCGGTGGAGCTCGTGTGGTTAACCGGCACATCGATTGAGGGGTAAATATTAAGGGTACCAAGTAATTTGCATGGTTACTTCACACCTTGTTTTGTGATCCTCGGCATCCCAGTCACAAAACCTGAAGGGCACACTCGAGATTGAAACATGCCATTGAAAAGTTCAATGAATCTCAAAAGATCTAGGAGTTTCAAATCCAGTTAAAAACCTAATTACATTATTTCGTTTTTCATGGTGGAAATTGGTAAATCGTCATTTACCAGCTTCAACTATTTTATAACTCGGACTACGGCATCCCTCTTCCAGTTATAAATAGGTTGTTGGATCCTAGCCTTAATATTTCATATTGGGTGTTATATTAAGGACTTTAGATCAAATATCTTGAATATCTCCCAAAAGATGTCTAGTTCAGACATCTATGATCTTCCCAAATCTCTTGGAACTTTACTTCCTCCACCTCCTCCAATTATTCTCCCTAACCCACAAGTTCAAGGTCACTCAAGCCCTAATGGCAAGCAAGGTCTATGTGTGATCACATCTTAGAGATGAAGTCACATATTGACAAGCTGGGAGAGTTGGGTGTCAAAGTCTTGAGAAAGTTGGATGTTCAATCACTTTCTAAGTCACATAGTGAGTTCCTTTGGGACTACTATGAAACAGACTATGACATGAACCTTAATGATCATATATATATGCTTGGTGCTGCTGAATCAGCAATGATTTGGAACGATAGTAAAGCAAATTTGATTAGAAGATCTACTTCCCAAAAACTTTATGGACAGTGACAATGGTGACACTGGAAATCCAGAAAAAGCATTCTCTTCCCAATGGAAAGGGATTGGCCATAGTCAACCCGGTTGACCAAATGGTAAGGAGAAAGGCTAAGTCTGAGATAGTCCCATTACCAAAGGGTCCATATGTTTATTTTGCCAAAGGAAGGGGCGTTGATTGCAAAGCTGCCAAGTTTACCTAAGGATGTTAAAGTCAATAAGTCTGACTCTACTTCAGGTAGAGCCCATTATCTAACTCTGTTAAGTTTCTATTCTAAGATCCTCATTACATGATGTGACTGGGTCACATGTTGATGTTTTAAGAATCAAAGAATAGAGAGAAAGCTTAAAGGAAGTATATGCTGATTCTGATCGCGTAGGTGGATTTCGATCGCATCAGAATTTTGAAGCTGTTACTTAGGAGTTATGATATATTGCTTAGGAATAGATAACAACAAGTTTTTCCGTATGCATTTGCACTATAAGGATAAGTTTTTTCCGTAAAGTTTTGAAATAAAATAAAAGTTTTTAATTTTATATTTATTTTAAATATCCTTACAAGTGGCATTTGTGAAAAATGGTTGTTTATATGATTCCATTGATAGCAATATTTGAAAAAAAAATGGACTTGATTCTTTCGTTTGTGGTAGTGTCATAATTTACCAAATAAGGAAAGATTCTCATTCCCAAGACTTCAGTTGGATAGAAACTTGGAATCATGCAAGTTGAATAGTATGATGAATGAGAGCTTTCAAACATTGGAAAATTAAGACTTGTTCACATGGATGTGTGAGTCAAGTTAAGGACTAAAGGGATCGAGTACACATTCTTGTGCATTGGTCAAGTCCACCACAAAGCTCGTTAAGACTATTCGTCATGATTTACTAAATTTTAGTAAATATGGCTATACTTACAAGTTTAAGTATAATTCTGAAACATTGGAAAAGTCTCAATGTATGGCAGAACGAATGGGAAGAATCAAATTAGGCAGACAGATAAAAGTTTCTCAAATCTGAAAAGATGGGAGAGTACTTTAGTATCATGTTTTGTGATCATCTTAATGATTAAAGAACCACATCACAATTGGTCTTCTAAGGACATCTTAGTGCATTCTTATGATTAAGAAGAGGAGTCATGAATTGTTGAAATTGTTAAATCAAGAAGATGAGTCATACTTCGTTTCAAAACAAGTCTTAGAGTCATACTCCAAGACTATAAGTTGAGTAACATATCTTAAAGAAAGGTTTATAACACTTGTCAAATGTAAGAGTAAAAGTGTCCTACTCTTGTACATTTGAAGTTGGTAAGTTGTGATGTTTTGGATTAAACAAAGACCAACTAAGGCCAATTGTGTGAAGTGTTTGTCTTGATAAAGAATCCGCACTATCTCTTGAATATTTGGCAAGATAGTCTTATATGTCAAGAGGACAGTGGGAGTCTTAAAGATCCTAAAAAGAATTTCAAGAACTAATCAAGAATAAAACCTGAGGTTCTTCACTAGCACACGACTTGAGGTTTATAACCTATCATGTTGACATATTCTATGCCCATTCCAGTTAAAGTTGGCTTTGCATATGAGTTCTAAAAGTTCTCAATTGGTTGCATAACAACTTGGAAGCAATGGCAGGCCCTGTACTGCCAGGTGGCAAGAAGTTAAGATTGCATAAGTTCAGTCCATATGAGTTTGGATTTGTCATTATCCTTGTCTTGTGACTATGGTTTTGACGATTCACATGGATAAGAACACATACACCATAAAATCTAAGGGTCATAAGGTTTCTCTTCGATTCATGAAAATGATGGTGAGGAAACACTTCCACCAAGTAGATTTGAAGCAGATGGCAAAAGGTCTAAACAATTGAGACTATGATTACGGCATCCCTTTTCATAGTTCTGAAATTGTTTAGACACACATGCATGCTATCTAAGGAAAGGTGTATGATTTTGATAAAGTTTTATCAAAGCATCTCGTATCAGAAATCTGAACTTTGGTAAGGAAGTCAATAAAGTATTGATTTCTAGAAGTCCAGCTGATTTCTAAGTACATGTCAAAGCTAGTGGGAGCATAAGTGTTATGCTAATAATCATCATGTTAGTGGGAGCATGATAATTATTGTTAGTGTTGAAAGTTAGCAATGTTAATTATAGAAAACAAAAAATTTCAATTCGTGAGGCTGCAGGGATTGAAAAAGTTGTTTTGCTATAATTAAGGGAGAGGATATACTTCATTTCACTTCTAAAGGCTTAGATTGAGACCTTAATCATCTTTAGTCAAGAATATATATATGAATTTCATGTTGGATTGGTTCAACTTAAGGAAATTCTATATATATTGCGTTCTCAAAATTCGATTATGATTACGGCATCCCTCTTCATAGTCAAATTTTGAAAACATGGCAAATAAAAATATTGTAGCAAAAGACTGGTCTAGAATCATGTCTTTATGTGAGACATCATGAATCGTGTACCATTTGCTTTGGGTACAGGATCGATTGCATGTGCTATAATATTTGTCATTTCTAAATTTTTCCAAATGCCCAGAGGCATTAAGAAGGGAAAAGGTCTAGAATTGGATATGACTAAAATGATTAAGCAATTGTCGAGGACAATCTGAGGTTTACCAAAGATTGGTTGCTCAAGGACAGTTGGAAGTATAGTGTTAACTTTGGAAGGACCATATTGACCTAATCCGAAAGGAGGCAACTCATGTTCAGAAGGGGTAGTCAAAATGGGAATATGGAGTTGTCTCCATAGGTGGAAGTTATCTGTGTAAGATTAGAAAAACTTAATGCAAGAAGCATGTTCAAAGCTATGTACTTTGAATGTAAGACTTAATTTCCATGAAGTTGATCTTCATTGGAATACCTTATAATGACTGTTGACAAGTCTTTGTGACTTTGTACATATTCATTACAGGAGGGTCAGTGCATATAAGTTTAAAAATCTAAACAGATTTCGATAAATGATAGGAATTTGAAATTCTGACATTTTTCGATAAGGATTTGGGAGTGTGAAATTAGAATCATTGAAATTATGTTCAATTGGTTTATTTCACAAAGTAAGGATCATAGACAAACATAGAGTGCATACTTGGTGTATGGCAAAGCTATTGTTTAAGAAAAACATAGTGTACATGCTTGGAGCATGGGACAACTAGTGTTTTTAATTCAAGTATAAAGTTGATAAAACCGAAACAATGAATAATGAGTAATCAGTATGGTGATAAATAAAAGTGTTTATTTATATTCATAGGGTTTGATACCATATTTGATTCATTTATTCTTGTGTTTCACTTTGCATGTTTTGACTTCCAGAATAACTAAGTCGCTCTTCCTGAATGATTAAGTTATTCAAACCATCCACAGTCGGTCATATGTTGGAAGTAGATATGAATCAAGACTGTCATGGGTTGGTTTGTAGAGGTCCAAGTTGGTGGACAAAGTGGTGCTACAACACTCATGAGTGCTCATAAGTTATGAGTATTGGATTCAACCCGCGCTCATTTGAATCACTTCATGGATTTTATCACTAGTGATCATGAGACGATAATATCTTATATTCTTCAAACCTAGAGATATGAGTTGTTACTATGAGTTGGTTGTACATTGATTGCACGAAAACGCATTCGGTAACTCGATGTTATAAAACGTGCCTTTGTGTATGATTCAACAAGTAGTAGAACAAGCCATATGAGTCGAAGTTTATCCATTCCTTTTTCCTTCGGGATAAAAGCGATATCTGTGGGCCCATAGATGATTTAAAGATGATACATGTGAGTGCTTGGCCAAGCCAGGACTGATTTGATTTGTTCAATCAGTCAGTCATCATGAATCGGAAATCAGGAAACAACAAATGGACAGAGAGAATGATTGATAATCCATGTCTTAGTCCATATGATATATAGAATGGAGAAATATATGATCCCTTATCTAATGGACAATTCATTGACAAAGGTCAGAGTTCATCGACAAGGTCAGAGTTCGACAGAAGCTTTTGAGAGCTACGATTGCTGATCGGTTCCTGAAGTCATACGCAATAATAGTTTTAGACTTATCCAAGTGGGAGACTGTTGGATTAATGTCTAAGTCCATAACTATAATTGGTAAGACTTGACCCGACCCGGCATGGTCTATTTGGGTTGCATGGCATCATGCATTTGGATAGACTATAATGAGAGAAATAACACTTAAGGTTGGTTGATATATTATAAGTTCTAATATATTAATAAGGTTATTTAATTAGTATTGATCAAGAATTAATTTGGAATTAATTAAGTGATCAAAAGGAGACTAATTAAATATATGGGTTGATTGTGTAAATCATTCATTCTTATATATGTGGGCTTGTGATCCAAGATTCCTTATGTTGGACTAAGTCCATGGGGTGACCCATGGATACTCCATGGAGGTTAAAATCCATGGAGCATAAGGAATGGGTAAATTTATTAGTTACATGGTGTAACCCTAATATCCACCATATAAAAGAATCCCATGGCTCAAGAAATCGTGCACTAATGTGTGAATATGAGGGCTAGACGATTTCAAGGAGTGTTCCATTTTCTCTCAAGTCATTCCATGTGCATTTGGTGTTGTGTGAACCATTTGAGGTGTCACACTTGGGGCACTAGGCACTCAAGCTTCATGGAGACAAGCTACATCAAACAAAGGTATGTATTCTATCCATTTGATTACCCAAGTATCAAGTATTGTATGCTAGATAGGGTAATACCTTGGAAAGTTCATAATTGCATGTATAATAGAGAAAACATAGATCCAAGGTATTTAGGGTTGCATGTACACTTAGGAGTGTTAGAATGCGCAAAACCCATCACATATAACATATCAGGTAGTAGAAAACCTAGATGATATCACAAAGACAATCATCTATCATACAACTCCTACTGGTGGGCCGACATTGTGGCCGTAGACCCACTGCTACTGGAAGGTAACTCACCTCAAACGAGTAGCTGCTGAGAATCTGTGCGGGAAATCTCTGTCTGCTGCTGCTCCGGAAATCCTCCGGCTATAATCCCCACAAAACACTAAATCAGAGTCTGATATCTATTCTTAGGGTAAAATGACCATTTTACCCCTGACCAAGTCC
The DNA here is from genome assembly GCF_052849685.1 of Lactuca virosa. Classification (NCBI taxonomy): domain Eukaryota; kingdom Viridiplantae; phylum Streptophyta; class Magnoliopsida; order Asterales; family Asteraceae; genus Lactuca; species Lactuca virosa. The sequence goes on along the minus strand of NC_136430.1, from coordinate 29,330,557 downwards.
AAGTCAAAGTCAAAGTCAATTTCCAATTGGGCCGCCAACTCGTCGAGTCCCTTTCTCTTCAACTGTCCTTACCCACGACTCTACTCGTTGAGTTTAGCAACGACTCGATGAGTTCTCCTTCTACACAACCCCTGATGAACCTTTATCCGACTCGCCGAGTTGTATGAACAACTCGTCGAGTCCATCTTCATCCTATGAACATGTCCTGTCCTCGACTAGCTGAGTTGTATGAACAACTCGTCGAGTTCATCTTCAAAAGTTGGGAGATTGCCTTGGACTCGCCGAGTCCCATGAACTCCAGGTTGGAGGCTAAGTCCAGTATGTTGGGTCACTCCTTTGAACCTTCTACAACCCTTCTAACACCCAACTGTGCTCTTTTGACCCTCAACAGATATGGGGACTTTATGCCTTGGACTCGTCGAGTCCCAAGAACGGACTCGCCGAGTCGATAACGTCCAAGTCCTATTTTCTCGATTTCTGATGTACAACTTTTGTCCAAATGATAGATCCAAGCCCCTAAGCTCGATCTAGCACATAAAGTCACGAACTTTACGTGCATGCATGAGACTTTTGAGCCTAAAAGGCCCTAAAATGGATCTTATGTTGCATGGGACCTTCCTTGAGTGCAAAAGCAACCCCAATCTGCCTTGTGACTCTTCCCAAGTCCTAGATCCGAAGTTTTGACCCCCAAACGTGCTTGCAATCATGGTTGGTTACCAAGAATGGCTTATAAAAGCCCTAAATCTCCCCAAAAAGGGATCAAACGAACAAGCAAGCAAGGTACAGACTTTATACCTTTCAAACATTACAAATGATGCATCAAACTTGAATCCTTCAGTCTCCTCTTGATCCTTCTATGCTCTTCCTTCTTCCTTGTGGTCAAAACCCACAAAAATCACTCAAAAGCCTTAGATCTTGCACCAAAACACTTAGGGTTTGTTGTGGAGGATTTCTGGGATCATAAAGGGGCGAGTGGTGGCTGAAAGGGATGATTAAATAGGGTGCAAACCCTCAGATTAGGGTTTTTGTCCAGTCAGAGCCTACTCGCCGAGTCTGGCCGCCGACTCGACGAGTCCGCCACTTAAGTCCCGTGACCAAACCCGCTCCTACTCGACGAGTTGGTCCTTCAACTCGCCGAGTCCCAGGTCAAAAATGCAAAACACTTAAATAAAAGTACATACCAAGAACCAGGTGCTACAAATCTCCCCCACTTATTTTAGACTTCGTCCTCGAAGTCTGCTGCTTGTTCCTGGAAAAGCTCTGGGTAATGCTCCATCATCTCATCCACCGGCTCCCAAGTCTACTCCGAGCCCTTCCGGTGCTGCCATTGCACCTTCACTAGCTTCACCCTCTTGTTCCGCAGATCCTTCGACTTCCGATCGAGGATCGCTACTGGCCGCTCAATGTATTTCAAGCTGTCATCGACCTGAATATCCTCTAAGGGTACCACTGCTGAGTCGTCCACCAGGCACTTCTGCAGCTGGGAGACGTGGAAAGTGCTGTGGATCTGACTGAGTTCGGCTGGCAGATCCAACCTGTACGCCACCTTGCCCACCCGGGCTAAGACCCTGAACGGTCCAATGTACCTGGTGTTGGGTTTTAGTATACTACAACATCCTATGGTACACATACAACCCTAAATACCTTGGATCTATGTTTTCTCTATTATACATGCAAATGGTTTCCAAGGCATTAAACCTATAACTAGCATGCATTTGACATAAACCATATAATATACTAGTTAGGGAAACATACCTTTTATGTGGCTTGAAGTCTTGATGTATTTGGCCTTAAGAGCTTAGCACCAATAGTATGAAATGCCTCAAATGGAATCACAACACACCTAGGACAAAGGTGGATCGTGAGAGAGAATTCCATGCACCAAAACACCTCCATATTTCTCTAAGAAAAGAAGTGGTGATTTTGGCTATGGAGTAACCTATTTATATGTAGGATTCCAAGGGTCATGGGTATAACCCATAATCCATACCCATGGGTTTTATGATCCATGGTTCATGTGGCCCAACTCTTTATGTATCCATACATAAACTTGGTCCAACATGGATCATAAGCCCAACACATATAAATATAACTAATTATCATAATTAGTCCCCATAGATTTAATTAGTCTCTTTTGATCACTAAATTAATTCCAAATTAATTCTTGATCGATACTAATTAAAACATATGATTTCATATTAATATATTATAACTTATAATATATTAATAAACCATAAATAACCTTCTCTCAAAAGTCCATCCTAACAAATTGTCCTGATGATATGCAACCCAAATGGACCATGCTACTCTTGGGTCAAGTACATACCAATAATAGTTATGGGCTTAGACATCTAATCCAACAGTCTCCCACTTGGATAAGTCTAAAACTATTATTGCAAGTACGACTTCATAACCCGACTAGCAATCGTAGCTCTTAAAGCTGCTGTCGAACTCTGAACAAATCAATGACGCGTCCATTAGATAAGGGATCATATATTCCTCCATTTTAGATATCATATGGACTGAGACATGGATTATAATCATTCTCTCTGTCCATTTGTTGTTTCCTGATTTTCGATTTATGATGACTGACTGATTGAACAAATCAAATCAGTCCTGGCTTGGCCAAGCACTCACATGTGTCATCGCTAAATCATCGAGGGGCCCACAAATATCGCTTTTATCCCGAAGGTAAAAGGAATGGATAAAATTCGACTCATATGGCTTGTTCTACTACTTGTTGAATCATACACAAAGGCACGTTTTATAACATCGAGTTACCAAATGCGTTTTCGTGCAATCAATGTATAACCAACTCATAGTAACAACTCATATCTCTAGGTTTGAAGAATATAAGATATTATCGTCTCATGATCACTCGTGATAAAATCCATGAAGTGATTCAAATGAGTGCGGGTTGAATCCAATACTCAGAATTTATGAGCACTCATGAGTGTTGTAGCACCACTTTGTCCACCAACTTGGACCTCTACAAACCAACCCATGACAGTCTTGATTCATATCTACTTCCAACATATGACCGACTGTGGATGGTTTGAATAACTTAATCATTCAGGAAGAGCGACTTAGTTATTCTGGAAGTCAAAACATGCAAAGTGAAACACAAGAATAAATGAATCAAATATGGTATCAAACCCTATGAATATAAATAAACACTTTTATTTATCACCATATTGATTACTCATTATTCATTGTTTCGGTTTTATCAACTTTATACTTGAATTAAAAACACTAGTTGTCCCATGCTCCAAGCATGTACACTATGTTTTTCTTAAACAATAGCTTTGCCATACACCAAGTATGCACTGTATGTTTGTCTATGATCCTTACTTTGTGAAATAAACCAATTGAACATAATTTCAACGATTCTAATTTCACACTCCCAAATCCTTATCGAAAAATGTGAGAATTTCAAATTCCTATCATTTATCGAAATCTGTTTAGATTTTAAACTTATATGCACTGACCCTCCTGTAATGAATATGTACAAAGTCACAAAGACTTGTCAACAGTCATTATAAGGTATTCCAATGGAGATCAACTCCATGGAAACTAAGTCTCATATTCAAAGTACATTGCTTTGGACATGCTTCTTGCATTAAGTTTTCTAATCTTACACAGATAACTTCCACCTATGGAGACAACTCCATATTCTCATTTTGACTATCACTTCTGAATAAGAGATGCCTCTTTTCAGAATATGTCAATATGGTCCTTCCAAAATTAGCACTATACTTCCAACTGTCCCTGAGCAACCAATCTTTGGTAAACCTCAGATTGTCCTCAACAATTGCTTAATCATTTTAGTCATATCCAATTCTAGACCTTTTCCCTTCTTAATGCCTCTGGGCATTTGGAAAAATTTAGAAATGACAAATATTATAGCACATGCAATCGATCTTGTACCCAAAGCAAATGGTACACGATTCATGATGTCTCACATAAAGACATGATTCTAGACCAGTCTTTTGCTACAATATTTTTATTTGCCATGTTTTCAAAATTTGACTATGAAGAGGGATGCCGTAATCATAATCGAATTTTGAGAACACAATATATAGAATTTCCTTAAGTTGAACCAATCCAACATGAAATTCATACATATATTCTTGACTAAAGATGATTAAGGTCTCAATCTAAGCCTTTAGAACTGAAATGAAGTATATCCTCTCCCTTAATTATAGCAAAACAACTTTTTCAATCCCTGCAGCCTCACGAATTGAAACTTTTGTTTTCTATAAGTAACATTGCTAACTTGCAACAGTAACAATAATTATCATGCTCCCACTAACATGATGATTATTAGCATAACACTTATGCTCCCACTAGCTTTGACATGTACTCAGAAATCAGCTGGACTTCTAGAAATCAATACTTTATTGACTTTCTTACCAAAGTTCAGATTTCTGATACGAGATGCTTTGATAAAACTTTATCAAAATCATACACCTTTCCTTAGATAGCAAGCATGTGTGTCTAAACAATTTCAGAACTATGAAAAGGGATGCCGTAATCATAGTCTCAATTGTTTAGACCTTTTGCCATCTGCTTCAAATCTACTTGGTGGAAGTGTTTCCTCACCATCATTTTCATGAATCGGAGAGAAACCTTATGACCCTTAGATTTTATGGTGTATGTGTTCTTATCCATGTGAATCGTCAAAACCATAGTCATAAGACAAGGATAATGACAAATCCAAACTCATATGGACTGAACTTATGCAATCTTAACTTCTTGCCACCTGGCAGTACAGGGCCTGCCATTGCTTCCAAGTTGTTATGCAACCAATTGAGAACTTTCAGAACTCCTATGCAAAGCCAACTTTAACTGGAATGGGCACAGAATATGTCAACACGATAGGTTATAAACCTCAAGTCGTGTGCTAGTGAAGAACCTCAGGTTTTATTCTTGATTAGTTCTTGAAATTCTTTTTAGGATCTTTAAGACTCCCACTATCCTCTTGACATATAAGACTATCTTGCCAAATATTCAAGAGATAGTGCGGATTCTTTATCAAGACAAACACTTCACACAATTGGCCTTAGTTGGTCTTTGTTTTATCCAAAACATCACAACTTACCAATTTCAAATGTACAAGAGTAGGACACTTTTACTCTTACATTTGACAAGTGTTTTAAACCTTTCTTTAAGATATGTCACTCAAGTTACAATCTTGGAGTATGACTCTAAGAATTGTTTTGGAACGAAGTATGACTCATCTTCCTGATCTAACCATTTCAACAATTCATGACTCCTCTTCTTAGTCATAAGAATGCACTAAGATGACCTTTAGAGGACTAATTGTGATATGATTTCTAAATCATTAAGATGATCACAAACATGATACTAAAGTACTCTCCCATCTTTTCAGATTTGAGAAACTTTTATCTTTCTGCCTAATTTGATTATTCCCATTCGTTCTGCCATACATTGAGACTTTTCCAATGTTTCAGAATTATACTTAAACTTGTAAGTATAACCATATTTACTAAACCTTAGTAAATCAAATAGTCTTAACGAGCTTTGTGGTGTACATGACCAGTGCACAAGAATGTGTACTCGATCCCTTTAGTCCTTCACTTGACTCACACATCCATGTGAACAAGTAATTAGTCTTGATTTTCCAATGCTTGAAAGTTCTCATTCATCATACTATTCAACTTGCATGATTTCAAGTTTCGGTCCAATTGAAACTTGGGTGATGAGGAACTTTCCTGATTTGGTAAATTTAGACACTACCACAAATGAAAGAATCAAATCCATTTTCCAATATTGCTGTCAGTGGAATCATATAAGCAACAATTTTCCACAAATGCCATTGTAAGGATACTTCAAATAAACAAAATTAAACAATTTTCTTTTATTTTAAAACTTTGCGGAAAAACTTATCCTTACAATCCACATGGAAAATTGTTGTTATCTATTCCTAAGCAATATATCATAACTCCTAAGTAACAGCTTCAAAATTCTGATGCGATCGAAATCCACCTACGCGATCAGAATCAACATATATTTCCTTTAAGCTTTCTCTCTATTCTTTGATTCTTAAAACATCAACATGTGACCCAGTCACATCATGTAATGAGGATCTCAGAATAGAACTTAACAGAGTTAGATAATGGGCTCTACCTGATGTAGAGTCAAACTTATTGACTTTAACATCCTTAGGTAAATTTGGCAGCTTTGCAATCAACGCCCCTTCCTTTGGCAAAATAAACATATGGACCCTTTGGTAATGGGACTATCTCAGACTTAGCCTTTCTCTTTACCATTTGGTCAACCGGGTTGACTATGGCCAATCCCTTTCCATTGGGAAGAGAATGCTTTTTCTGGATTTCCAGTGTCACCATTGTCACTGTCCATAAAGTTTTTGGGAAGTTGATCTTCTAATCAAATTTGCTTTACTATCGTTCCAAATCATTGCTGATTCAGTAGCACCAAGCAAATAGATATGATCATTAAGGTTCATGTCATAGTCTCTTTCATAGTAGTCCCAAAGGAACTCACTATGTGACTTAGAAAGTGATTGAACATCCAACTTTCTCAAGACTTTGACACCTAACTCTCCCGGCTTGTCAATATGTGACTTCATCTCTAAGATGTGATCACACATAGACCTTGCTTGCCATTAGGGCTTGAGTGACCTTGAACTTGTGGGATAGGGAGAATAATTGGAGGAGGTGGAGGAAGAGAAGTATGACTTCCATGAGCCAAACTCGGGATATCATATTCATTAGGAAAGCTTGGTTTGGGAAGATCATTGTTGTCTAAACCAGACATCAAAAATGGGAGAAATTCATGTAAAGTTGATTTAAGTCCTTAATATAACACCCAATATGATATATTAAGGCTAGGACCCAGCAAACTATTTTATAACTTGGAAGAGGGATGCCGTAATCCAAGCTATAAAATATTTGAAGGTAGGTGAATGACGATTCACCAATTTCCACCAAGATAAACGAAATATATTATTAGGTTTTAATTGGTTTTGAAACTCCTAGATTCTTTTGAGATTCATTGAACTTTTCAAAGGCATGTTTCAATCTCGAGTGTGCCCTTCAGGTTTTGTGACTGGGATGTCGAGGATCACAAAACAAGGTGTGAAGTAACTATGCAAATATACTTGGTACCCTTAATATTTACCCCTCAATCGATGTGCCGGTTAACCACACGAGCTCCACCGATATTATGATAAATATTAAGTTACCCTTTGCCTACTTTGTTAAATCCAGGTTAGTGTGCCGGTTAACCACACACGCTCCACTAACGGTTTAAACAAAGTGCAAAGTGTAATTTCATGGATTAGCACCTTATTCACATTTTCCTAAGTAACTAAGATTGGGAATTTATAAGTGTTTAGTTACTTAGTATTTATCATTAATACTTTTAATGAAGGGAGAATTATAGTCCTTGTCCTACCCGTTCGGCTAACGACCCTCCACCAGTCAAGGAAGCGGTGGGTGAGAGTGGACACCCATTAAACTGCCATTTTATAGGCAGTAACCTTATACCCCCCTTATAGACCGGCTTCGTGAATGAGGCCTACTATTGGTAAGACGACTTGCTCTTATACATATAATATATTAAACTTTTAATATTATAATAGTATAAGGGTGTATTTTAGACATTTAAAATACTTGGTGGTTTAATCTATTAATTAAACTAAACTTTTAATTTAATTAAACTCAAACCATATCTTTATTTATGGATTTAATAATACTCTTTTAATTAAACGCTTTAATTAACTATTAATAAAGTCCATAAGAGTTAATTTGAATTATTCAATAAAACATCATAATTCCAATTATTAAATTCAAAATTAAAACCATTTAATTAATTGTTTAAGTTATGAACCCAAGAGTTTTAGAATTCAATTCTTTTTTTTTTCATAAAAAGCTTTTTCCAAATTCCAAAACTTGAGGGCAAGTTTTGTAACTCTTGAAAACCTGTGGATTCCATAACTTATGGAGTTAAATACTTGTTTTATGATGAAACTTTTCATGTTCCATAACTTAAGAACAAGTTATGGAATTCTTTAAAACATTAACTCCAAATTTTGTAACTCCATAAAAACTTTAAGTCAATTTTTTTTAAAAAAAAACTTTCATATCCATAACTTATGGAAGTTTCAAAACTCTTAAGATCATAACTTTAAAAAAAACTTTTGAGTTCCAAAATTTTATGACAAAATTTGTAACTCCTTAAAACCATTTAGATCAAACTTTTAAAACAAATAAGATAATCATATCATTCTATCTTTTAATAAATTGACCTAATTCAACTCTTGTAGTAAAGTGACTCAAGTTTTATAAATAATTAGTTTTTCATAAAATCAAGTAATTATCATAAAATTTGACAAACTTCATGTTTTTTTTTCCTTCAACTTGAAAAAAAAATACATTTGCATCAAATATAATAGAAAACAACCCATGTCTCTGATACCACTGTTGGGTTTTAGTATACTACAACATCCTATGGTGCACATACAACCCTAAATACCTTGGATCTATGTTTTCTCTATTATACATGCAAATGGTTTCCAAGGCATTAAACCTATAACTAGCATGCATTTGACATAAACCATATAATATACTAGTTAGGGAAACATACCTTTTATGTGGCTTGAAGTCTTGATGTATTTGGCCTTAAGAGCTTAGCACCAATAGTATGAAATGCCTCAAATGGAATCACAACACACCTAGGACAAAGGTGGCTCTTGAGAGAGAATTCCATGCACCAAAACACCTCCATATTTCTCTAAGAAAAGAAGTGGTGATTTTGGCTATGGAGTAACCTATTTATATGTAGGATTCCAAGGGTCATGGGTATAACCCATAATCCATACCCATGGGTTTTATGATCCATGGTTCATGTGGCCCAACTCTTTATGTATCCATACATAAACTTGGTCCAACATGGATCATAAGCCCAACACATATAAATATAACTAATTATCACAATTAGTCCCCATAGATTTAATTAGTCTCTTTTGATCACTAAATTAATTCCAAATTAATTCTTGATCGATACTAATTAAAACATATGATTTCATATTAATATATTATAACTTATAATATATTAATAAACCATAAATAACCTTATCTCAAAAGTCCATCCTAACAAATTGTCCTGATGATATGCAACCCAAGTGGACCATGCTACTCTTGGGTCAAGTACATACCAATAATAGTTATGGGCTTAGACATCTAATCCAATACCTGGGGCCCAATTTGCCCCGTTTCCTGAATCGGATGACGCCCTTCCATGGCGACACTTTCAGGAGAACCATATCCCCGACCTGGTATTCCAGGTCTGATCGGCGCTTATCGGCATAACTTTTCTACCGACTCTGAGCAGTCTGAAGCCTGCTTCGGACCTGCTGAATCCTCTCTGTCGTCTTGAGCATTACTTCGGTGCTCCTCATTACCCTCTGGCCAACCTCGCCCTAACATATCGGGGTCCTGAACCTCCTCCTATACAACATCCCGAAGGGAGGGCGGTCAATGCTCGCATGATAACTATTGTTATAGGAGAACTCTGCCAATGGAAGGTAGGTATCCCAGCTACCACCGAAGTCCAAAACACACGCCCGCAACATATCCTCCAAAGTCTGGATGTCCCGCTCGCTCTGACCATCCGTCTGCGGGTGAAAGGCGGTGCTAAAATGCAGACGAATACCTAGCTCGTCATGAAACTTCTTCCAAAACCTGGAAGTGAACCGCACATCCTTGTCTGAAATCACCGAAACTGGCACCCCGTGCCGCGCCACTACTTCCCTGATATAGATGTCGGCCAACTTCTCGGCCGAGATGCTCTCCTGAATCGGAATAAAATGGGCGCTCTTGGTCAATCGATCGACGATGACCCAAATCGAATCCACTCCCCGCGCGGTCCTGGGAAGCTTTGTGATAAAATCCAAAATGCCATTACCGCTGGAGACCCAACACTGTCTGAAACACTGATCTGCCTGGAAACATTGAATTGCCTGAACACTGAACTGCCTGAACACTGATTGCCTGAATACTGAACTGCCTGAAACACTGAACTGCCTGAATACTGAACTGCCTGAAACACTGAACTGCCTGAAACACTGAACTGCCTAAACAACATGCTGCTACATGGCTGCTTTCCAACATCTCTCGAGACCTTCCTGGTCTCAATCCATTCGTCAGCCATCTGAAATATCGGGTTCCAACCCGACTGTGGAGCCAAAGGACTCCCTATTTTAGTCGCCTCACACGACATCCGAACCAAAAACCTTCCCTGGAACCAGTTGTCACTAGTTATCATGTCACTGAGGCTCTAACAACCTCCTGATCCAACCGATCGGGTCCGATCGTCGAACCGTGGTGTTACCCACCCGCGGCTAAACGTGATTGCTACACGACCAATTGTAGCCTTATATCACAAGTAACCTGAAGCAATCCATTGCTTCCTCGATCTCAAAACTACAGTGGCATTCCTACAGTCTTATCACTGGCTCAACTAGGTCTAATCCATCCAGATAATTCCGAAATCCACTTCGTGGATTTCCACATCCTTACTGCTACGCCCAAAACTGGGGGGCTAATGTTCCTTCCACGTCCTAACAACGCGCTCATGTTGTCTACCCGTCAAGTGCATATTCTTCGGCTACGCCCACAGTCTCACAACACTCTAGCACTACCTAACTGCTAGTGAATGCTACGGCTACACCCGCAGACTTACAACACTCTGACACTATCTGGCTGCTAGTGAATGCTACGGCTACACCCGCAGACTTACAACACTTTAACACTATCTGGCTGCTAGTGAATGCTACGGCTACACCCGCAGACTTACAACACTCTAACACTATCTGGCTGCTAGTGAATGCTACGGCTACACCCGCGGACTTACAACACTCTAACACTGTCTGGCTGCTAGTGAATGCTGCGGCTACACCCGCAGACTTACAACACTCTACCACTATCTGGCTGCTAGTGAATGCTACGGCTACACCCGCAGACTTACAACACTCTAACACTATCTCATTCGTTGGTTCCTGATCCGAACACATCCGACGATGAGTATACATACGACCTATCATTTAAGACTGAACCCATGTCCTGACTGGAATCCCAACCTGATTCCCTAAGGCTTGCTGGCAAACATTACGGGAATGCGATCTCCTTACTGGCAAGTTTTTCCAAACTTCCATCTCACACTATCCTCAAACCACACATCTGTTTGGACTGTCTTCTTTTCTGATAAGGATGCGAAACTTATCCCAGTTTCAAAACTGCTCCTACTTCTAAATCCTTGGATGATTCTCCCCCACTTTGATTCAGCTAATGCCTTACAGCACACAAAACCGGAAGAATCCCCAATCCTTCTCACCACCCATGACCAATCTGCTAGAAACCACGCTTACCATTGCTAGTGTTTTCAACACCAGCTAATCCAAAAGATCACACAACTTCTAAAAATGCGAATAAATCTCCGGTAATAACCCGCTAGACCCAGGAAGTTCCGAATCTCAATTGGAGACCTCGGAATCTCCCACTGCATCACGGCCTCTAACTTGGCCGGATCGACTTGAATATCCTTCTGATTGACAAGGTGCCCAAGAAATTTCACCCCGCACAACCAGAAATCACAATTGAAGAACCTTGCGAAAATTCTCTCCCTACTCATAGTCTCTAGCACCTCCCTCAGGTGCTTCTCGTGCTGGAAATTAACCGATCTATACCCGAATGACACCTTCCTAAAGGTAGTGAGATACTACCGAGTCTTACTCATACTTGCTACAGTTACTGCATCCGAAGTAACCTGCTCTACAGGGGACGTCCTCAACTTTCATTCTAGAATCCAAGGTATGCAGATGGAATATAACTCAATCACAAGCAGGCCACAAAATTCCGAAATATCATTATACTTACTGATGCAGAACCATAACAATAAAATCATAATATAAGCTGATAGAGAGAGGAAGATTCATACCCGCAACCTGCTCTAAAGAACCCCCGAATCCTCCTTCCTTCCGAGGCCTGCGATGATACTGAGGCTGCCCCATCCGCTGAGCGGGGCAATTTGCCCTGACATGACCAGGCTGATGGCAACGATGGCATAATTCTACTTCTATTGTGCATTCTTGGCGCCTATGACCCTTCCATTCGCATCTGCCGCACTTAGACTTGCTGCACACGTCATCCCGTGCTCCCTTCTTCCTCATGCAGCCATCTCGACCCGACGGGTCCCTGACACCAACTCCGGCAGTGTCCATCTGCCCATCTTGCTGAACTAGACCGGAAGACCGCTTCCTCTTCCTCAGCTGACTATCTGAACCAATCTCCTGTTCCCGGGTCACAGTGACCATTTCACCCATCGCCTGGATAGCTGAGGCCCGCCTTTCAATCCCGACGACCACTCTATCGGTGACACGCCCAATGGTGTCCGGTAACTCTTCGCGGAGGGCCCGCGAAACCTCTGCAGCAATCCAATCATGTAATTGACTCCCCTGAAAACATGGTGCACCATTCACTTTTGACCCCAAGCTACAAAAGCTAGGGGCAGGATCCTCCTTCCAGAAGGATCCCAGAGGTCCACAAGCTTCGGGCTCCAGATGAGTCCCCACCCGCTCTGCTACAATCTCGGCCCGAAAGGCCCCTAGGCGGCTATCCAAAAGCTCCACAATGACCTCCTTGACCGAACCGAAGATCACAGGAGTCTGATCAATGATGTTGCGCATAATTTCTGCTGAAATAAACTCTCACATCCGACCATCAAGCCGCCCGGCTCCAGAGCCAGAGCCAGAGCCAGATCCCTCCCCGGCACCTAAACTACCAACTGGTATCTCGCGCAACGTCACCATGTTGAAAACATATCACAATAACTGTCAGAATACTCATCGCTGCCGAGGGATCTCACACATACTCTACAATTTCCCTGGTTTCGTCTTGGCCCCTCTTGAATCGAGTACGGATCCTCTGCTTTCAGTAGTACGGGCCCATACTACCTTCCACATCTATCCGTACTTTCCTCAAGAGTTACCTTAACTCAACCAAGCCCCCTTCTACTGCTACTGATCCCTGCTACTCTCATCCTAGGCTTGCCCTAGGCAAATCTCTTACTCTACCCAAACCAGTCCTCAGCTGTGGAAGGCCTCCTTGTAATGCCAATTAGTCATCACCTGAATACCATCACATGTGACGAGGCTCGGATAATCCTTTGAGTAAAAGACTCGTCCCTACAATGGTTAGACTCAAATGAGAGCTACGCAATAGGGCCAAATCCAACACTTTGAGATTATTCAACCCTGATCACATGTGACATGACATATTCACCTAATGGCTAACTCCCATCACTCAGAGTCCCACAAAGCACAAAGCAAGCAGCATTCAGACACAGGAAACTACTCAAGCAATTATATCCTCATAACAAGAAACTGTACTAGCATACAATGCTAAGCTCATACTATCAGGTATAACCTAAACAGGCTATCCTACTGCTGTCTACTCAATACTAGCATGCAATTCTCATAAGCTGAAACACGTAAAGCAGGCACATAAGGCATCATTCCTATATCCTTAGTCCTATTCTAGCATGCTGTTCTACTGAAGCTGATAAACATAACATAAACTTGTATGGGTACTTTGGGGAATACTTACTTGAGCTCGGCCGGTCGCGCACATCACACACTTCGTTCTTTCTCAAAACTATTTTAACTTAGCTTTTAGAAAACCATTTTTCTTGTAAAAATCTTTTAAATCCCTTGATTTGAGTTCAGACACCTCGAAGGTGTGTCCGAATCCCTCAAACCAGGGCTCTGATACCAACTTGTAACATCCCAAATTTCGAGTCCAAAAATTTCATTTTAATTAACGGATTATAAAAACATTCATAAGAAAACTGCGTAACAATGTATCATTTTGTGAATCAATGTATCATGTCTGAAAACCCAAAACATATAATAGCAGCATGTCAGAGTACAATCCCAGAATATCTCAAGTGCGGAAAATCAATACGTGTGTGTATGATGTGTCACTACCGCGCCAGCTCTTTCCCCTTCGCTGAAGAGGTACCTGAAACCAAAACTATAAACTGTAAGCACGAAGCTTAGTGAGTTTCCCCCATCGTACCACATACCATACAATCATATAGCATACATACTGTCGGGCAATTCTGGGGTGCCCGACCTACCCGGTACGGCCATTCTGGGGTGCCGACCTACCCGTACGACCATTCTGGGGTGCCGACCTACCCGTGTCAAGCCGTTCTGGGGTGCTGACCTACCCATCGGTCCTAACAACCGACTCTCGGGGACTATTCCACCCCTACTACTACTACTATCACATATATCATAACATAAACATACTATCAGACATATCTGGGGTGTCCGAACTACCCTTCGGTCCTAACAACCGAACTTGGGGACTATTCCCCTCCTACTACCACTATCACATATAACATATCATGCTAGCATATAACATATCATCACATACTGTCAGACATATATGGGGTGCCTGACCTACCCTTCGGTCCTAACAACCGAACTCTACTACTATCACATATAACATATCATGCCAGCATATAACATATCAGGTAGTAGAAAACCTAGATGATATCACAAAGACAATCATCTATCATACAACTCCTACTGGTGGGTCGGCATTGTGGCCGTAGACCCACTGCTACTGGAAGGTAACTCACCTCAAACGAGTAGCTGCTGAGAATCTGTGCGGGAAATCTCTGTCTGCTGCTGCTCCGGAAATCCTCCGGCTATAATCCTCACAAAACACTTAATCAGAGTCTGATATCTATTCTTAGGGTAAAATGACCATTTTACCCCTGACCAAGTCCAAGTCAAAGTCAAAGTTAATTTCCAGTTGACCCGACTCGCCGATTTGGGCCGCCAACTCGTCGAGTCCCTTTCTCTTCAACTGTCCTTACCCACGACTCTACTCGTCGAGTTTAGCAACGACTCGACGAGTTCTCCTTCTACACAACCCCTGATGAACCTTCATCCGACTCGCCGAGTTGTATGAACAACTCGTCGAGTCCATCTTCATCCTATGAACACGTCCTGTCCTCGACTCGCCGAGTTGTATGAACAACTCGTTGAGTTCATCTTCAAAAGTTGGGAGATTGCCTTGGACTCACCGAGTCTGTTCATGGACTCGCCGAGTCCCATGAACTCTAGGTTGGAGGCTAAGTCCAGTACGTTGGGTCACTCCTTTGAACCTTCTACAACCCTTCTAACACCCAACTGTGCTCTTTTGACCCTCAACAGATATGGGGACTTTATGCCTTGGACTCGTCGAGTCCCAAGAACGGACTCGCCGAGTCGATAACGTCCAAGTCCTATTTTCTCGATTTCTGATGTACAACTTTTGTCCAAATGATAGATCCAAGCCCCTAAGCTCGATCTAGCACATAAAGTCACGAACTTTACGTGCATGCATGACACTTTTGAGCCCAAAAGGCCCTAAAATGGATCTTATGTTGCATGGGACCTTCCTTGAGTGCAAAAGCAACCCCAATCTGCCTTGTGACTCTTCCCAAGTCCTAGATCCGAAGTTTTGACCCCCAAACGTGCTTGCAATCATGGTTGGTTACCAAGAATGGCTTATAAAAGCCCTAAATCTTCCCAAAAAGGGATCAAACGAACAAGCAAGCAAGGTACAGACTTTATACCTTTCAAACACTGCAAATGATGCACCAAACTCGAATCCTTCAGTCTCCTCTTGATCCTTCTATGCTCTTCCTTCTTCCTTGTGGTCAAAACCCACAAAAATACTCAAAAGCCTTAGATCTTGCACCAAAACACTTAGGGTTTGTTGTGGAGGGTTTCTGGGAGCATAAAGGGGCGAGTGGTGGCTGAAAGGGATGATTAAATAGGGTGCAAACCCTCAGATTAGGGTTTTTGTCCAGTCAGAGCCTACTCGTCGAGTCTGGCCGCCGACTCGCCGAGTTCGCCACTTAAGTCCCGTGACCAAACCCGCTCCTACTCGACGAGTTGGTCCTTCAACTCGCCGAGTCCCAGGCCAAAAATGCAAAGCACTTAAATAAAAGTACATACCAAGAACCAGGTGCTACACTAACTACCTTAAACCTATTTGTTTTATTAAAGTAAAATGTGATATGATTGTAACCATACTTGATCGACTAGTATAACACGACGTTCGAGACGTCGAAATGATATGACATTCGTCACCCGTAGATCTGCAGGTCCCACTGTAGCTAGCAGCAAGGTGTATGAGGGTCAGTCCAGTATAGATCTATACACAAATTCACGCTCTCCATCCAGGAGACTCTGGGTACAAAACGTGACACAGCAGTATATTGCCAAACCATGAAGTAGAATCTCACATTATTGTTATAGTATTCTTGTGTTTGTATAGTATGTTCTAGTGTAGTGTATGTTCTCTCTGACTAGTGTATAGTATGTTCTCTAGTGTACAGTGTGTGGTATGTATTGTTTCTCGTTATAGTATGTACTGTTTCTCCTTATAGTGAGTATTGTCTCTCGTTATAGTATGCTCTATCTGTTTCTCTTTATAGTATGTTTGAACTGACTCATGTATGAACTGACTCTTGTATGTTTCATTGTTCTAGAAACAATATTAGTGACTTCCTAAACTATACCTATTATAGTTTACTAGCAATGTTGTTTGTATGAATGAACATGTTTGTATACCTTTGCTACCCAAAGGTATTGAACTGAACGAAGAACTTTTATATTTATATACATATACATAATATATAACTAAGATTCAAACGACCTTCGGACAAACAACCGATACCCTAAGTCCACAACCAAACAAGGAACATGAAATAAGGCGAGTTATCAGTCCTAAGTCCTTTCAATCCTACCTATATAACTATATCCATATAGACATGATTTGACAAAGTATAAGTTTAAAAGAGTTTAATAGAAAGAATTTAACATGTAAAAGAGTTTATAAAACGATTTGAAGCAGTTTGTTTGATAACACAGTTTAAAGTATAAGAAATCTATCTGTTTGATAGTTATTAATCACATGTGATTTATATAATAACTATAATAGTTCTACTTGTATTCCCCTCCATAAAAGCATTTAAAATCATTTAAAAGATAAGTTAACGGGTATGAACTCACCTGTAGTGAGTGATACGAATGAAATATCGGTTTGTAGGATGCTAAGTGTCAAGTGAAGACTCAAGCACAACGGATCCTATTAAGCATATAATGGCACATATATGTATATAATTAGTGTTTATACAACTAATCATGTAAGGAAAACACCCTAGGACTTAGGAAACACTTAGATTGAAGTGTTAGAAGTACAAAGGGTTGCATCAAAGGGGTTTACGGCCACACAAGTGTGTTTACGGCCAAGGTGTTCACGGCCCTTGAGTTCACGGCCATAGGGTTTACGGCCCTATGTGTTTACGGTCATAAACTCATGAAGTCTTGTGCCAAAGAGTGTTTTTAAGGTCCTATCAAGCATCAAGGAAGTGTTATAGACCCATTCCTAGCCTTAAGAAGAGTTTATGGCCAAACTAGTAGCCTTAACAAGGGTTTACGGCCAAGGGAGATGGTCATGGCCGTAAACTCTTGGAATTCATGCATTATATGATGATTCAAGGCTAGAAATCAAGAGTTTAACAAGCCTAACTATGATATAGAAGATATACTCACGTTTTTGAAGCTTGGGAGGGGGTTCACGGTCCAAGAACTAGTAGGTGTTCTTGGTGTTCTTGGTGAAAATGAAGAACACTTGAAGATCTAACCAAAAGAAGAGATTTCATGGATGAAATCATGTATCTTTACTAGATAGAAGGATATCAACTTGAAAATGGAAAGATTACTTACAAGATTTAAGATCAAGATGAAAGTTCTTGATGATACTTGAGAGAGAAATCGAGTTCTTGAGATGAAAGTGTGAGAAATGAATAAAAGTGAAGGAATATCATCCTTGATGTGGCCGTAAACTCCTCATGAAGGAGTTTATGGCTTGATTGGTGGTTTTGAGCTTCAGCAGATACTTCCTAATACTCATTCCTTGGATGTACTAGGCTTAGAATCCTCAAACAGACCCTAAAGAATGCTAAAAGATAGCAGAAACAAGTCTGACTTTGATTGAGTTGAAATGGATGTACGAGATAGAAATTTCGGGTTGTCACAGGCTAGGCCCATTATATGCTTATTATGTAACACCCCGACTCTCAGGTATAAACTTTACGATTTTATTTCCATTTTGAAAGGTCTACTCGACGAGTTGGATGCCCTGACTCGTTGAGTAGGGATGATGTTGGCCGCGTGTTTTAAGTGACCAACTCGGCGAGTCGGAGGATACGACTCGACGAGTTGGAGCTGGAGGATGAAACCCTAATTTCCAGGGTTTTGCACCTTATTTAAAGGTTCATTAGCCTCCCTTACAGCCCCCTTGAGCTCAGAAACCCTAATTCGTGTTTACTCTCCATATTTGTGTGATTTAAGCTTGGAAGGTGGATCTTGGTGAGAAGGACTTGAAGTTCAAGAAGCTTGGAACAAGGAGAAGCTGTAGATCTGAACTCTATTCCATCTTAGCATCACATTGAAGGTAACAATTCGTTACCTTGGCTCTCCATTAACCAGATCTCTTCACTCATGGTTTAGAACCCTTTTTAGGGTATTATGGTGGTATTTCTGGATTTGGGGCAAGATCTGAGGTTGCAACTTCAGATCTGGACCCCTTTAGCCCCTTATTGTCATAAAGTCTCAGCCTTTGTCAAGCTATGGGCTTTCCATTGCCTTAAGCTTCTTCTTTAGCTTGGTTTTGGCTCTTGAGACCTTGCATGCACGTAAAGTTTGCAACTTTATGTGATAACTAGGCCCTAGGAGGCTAGATCTACCATTTGGAGCTTTGGAATGTCTCGAAAGCACCTGGACAAGAAATGGACCATATGAACTCGACGAGTCGGATAAGCCGACTCGACGAGTTGGGAAGGGTTTTCCCGATGTTTAATTTCTGCATGGACTCGGCGAGTCAGTAGAGGACTCGACGAGTCAGTTAGGGTTTTCCCCGACTTCTGGACACACATAGACTCAAGGAGTTGGTCGGAAACTCGGTGAGTCAGTGAGGGTTTTATGACATTCTGAACTCTTAAGGAACTCGACGAGTTGCTAGCTGCACTCGACGAGTTGAGTCAACATGGACTGTTGACTTTGACCGTTGACTTTGACTTGGACCAAGGGTTGACCAGTTGACCTCTGGGGGTATTTTGGTAATTTGGGAATTTATGGAAGGAAGTCATCGGTGGATGTAGGTGTTGGATATGGAGCTGCATTTGGTTGAGTTGGTTTTATCGATTCAAGCTACTTGTGAGGTGAGTTCTCCTCACTATATCAACAGGGTCTAAGGCACCAATGTCGACCCTTATCGGATTTGTATCCGGGTTTATTGCATGATATGCTTATTGATTTACATCCTGGTAGTTAGGATGGTGATATGCTTAGTGACCTGGTTAGGTCTGGATCCTGGTATATAGGATGATGTTATGTTAGTGACCGATTAGGTTTGTATCCTGGTTATAGAATGTTGCTATGATTGATGATTTGTTAGATCAGTTTGACTGTTATATATGCTAGCATATGATATTATGTGCACATGTTTATTTGATTGGGGGATTGGGTTTAGGCGGTCCTGCTTTGTGCTGAAGGCCAACATACCAAGGGCGGTCCGGATAGACTACAGGCCCAGGAGGGCATGTTGGTCAGACCGAAGGCCCGACGAGTGGTCCGGATAGGCTGTAGGCCCTGCGAGGCGGTCCAAACGTGCCGAAGGCTCGGAGAGCGGTCCAGATAGGTTGAAGGCCTGCGAGGCGGTCCAGTCCGGCTGAAGGCTCATTATGCATTCTGTTCGTTATTATGTTATTGATATGTTTTATGGTGTTGGTATTTTGGGGGTAACTCACTAAGCCTTCGAGCTTACATTTATCGATTATTGTTTCAGGTACTTCTGATGATCGCGGAAAGGCGAAGGCGTGATCATACAGCTCCTCATATTTCATGATTTTATGATTTGATTATGGGATACTCTGACATTATACTATTTTGAAAACAAGTTTTGTAATAATCATTGGTTTGGAAATGTTTTAAAAAGTTTAAATTTAGCATGATTTTTATGAGTGTTACATATTACGTTTGGCCCAAATGTATGTTGGGCTGGGACCACTTGACTAAAACATAACCGTTGGGCTAGGCCGGTTATCTTGTACGGTATATGGTATCTTGGGGAACTCACTAAGCTTTTGTGCTTATAGTTTTAAGTTTAAATGTCACAGGTTGTTCTGATAGCAAGGTAAAGAGTTTGGCGTGATTTCATGGCATCCTTGGATATGTTTTGAGGATTCCACACTTTTGTCTTTTACCTTTGTACTTTGATTGTTGTTTTGAAACAAATGGTTTTATTCTACATCTAAGAATGGAATTGGAGCAAATGTTTTTGATATTAAATGGAAAATATATTGTGAAAATTAGGACGTTACAATTTGACCCTCATGGGTATCCAATTTTGGAACTTTTAAAGAGTTGTATGCCATCTCAGCTGCACGAGGGGACTTGTAACCCCTCATGTGGTATGGTGTAATAGCTCATTAGCACTTAGTGTGGGTTTTTAGATTTGAATTCATAATTTTTAACCATCATTGATGAGATTTGGACTTTGAGATTGGTTTTGGGGTTTAAAAAGTAAAAGCATATTGCATTGCATTTACTTTGAAGTTGTGTATTTGAGATTTTTAATGCTTCTAAACAGTTACTTAACTTTGGGTTAATATGAAACGATTTTAGGTTAACATACATAATATATCGCAGAGTTTCTAAATCCAATGGTCGTGCCGCATGTTCAACTATGTGCCACTTCGATTTTAAAACTCCAAAAACACGTTCCACATCCTTACGTGCTCATTCTTGTCTTCTCTTGAATAATTTATCTCTTGGGTCAATTGGGTGTCGGAATGCCTTCACGAATGTCAAATACGCAAGATATATTCCATTCTTAAGGTAATACCCAAAATTGTATTCGTTTCCATTCAATGTGAAAGGAGCATCCAAAGCCTTTCCTGAAAAAAAAATCATCGAATATTAGTGACTAATACAGAACGTTGATGTCGTTGTTGGAACCCGGAACCCCGAAAAATGCATGCCAAATCCATAAATCTTGGGAAGCAACAACCTCTAATACCAATGAATGCGATCCGTGATGACCACTTGCATACTGCCCTTTCCATGCTACTGGATAATTTTTCCATTTCCAGTGTGTGCAATCAATGCTTCCAAGCATCTCGGGAAACCCATGTCTTTTTTTCATGTGCCGCATACAGTTCTTGCATATCTTGCAACGAAGGTTTCCCCAAATATACATCTATGAATGTTTCAACAACACCTTTTGACAATCTATACATACTTTCCCTTGCAGTTCTTTAAGACATTTTCATATAATCGTCCATGCTATCAGGTGACTCCCCATAGCCATCAAATGATTGGCCGCAACACATTTCTGTAACGTTGTGAATCCTCGTCTACCTCTAACATCATATCTCAATTAGAAAAATCTACACCAAAATATATATTAATTATGTAAAAAGTTGTATTTATTTTGTATAAAGATAATAAATATGTATTAAAATTAAAGAAACGATACATGCTTTCCATGGCATTGGCGATCCATATAGAAACACATTCCTACACAAACAAAATCTTCTTTTGAAATCCTTTGACCCATAGACACAATTATCCGCAAAGTAATCGCGATATAGATGTTCGTGTCCTTCCTCGTGATTTCTGTTTAACATCCTACATCTTGTTAGTAGAGGGGCTGCATCTGCTTGTAGTAGCTCGTTAGTACAATACTCGTACATCATAGTGATGAATATATCGTCATCGTCGGTCGAGTCGAATAGATCCATAATTTGTTTTTGAAGAGTAACTGAAATTGTATAGAATATAGTGAAAGAGAAGAATTTAGTGAATAAAATTAGGATATGTAGTATGTATTAAAAGGATTTTTTTTAATTCATGTCGATTGCAAACGGTCAAATAACGTTAAAAAAGCTAGCCAATCAAATGAGGTGTTTTACCCCGTCTTCGTCACAACGAGAATTGCCATAACATCCCCTTAACAAGAGGAGGGGGGGGGTGTTGCTTGCGTTAAGACGCCGTTAAGGGCGTGACACGTCGGTTATAACGTCGTTCCTCCGACCCACACCGTATACTCTAAGGTAAAGCATGAGATATGAACTATTTACACAACGACCATTAAGGAAAGTTAAGTGATGTCATTTATTTTGTGTTAGAACTAGGGTAGAAAATAGAATATGATCACTGGATTCTTCAAGGATCGTGTAATACACTTTCTGAATCGATATTTCTCCCCTATGGCTGAGTTACGAGAAATTCGACCTAAGATAATCCTTAAATGAACAATCCATGTTCTAGGCACAAAAGATGGTTAAAAAAACTAGAGAGAATTTGGTATGTTTCAATAACTAGAGAGAACGTTCTGATATCTTTCAGAATTCAAAATTCAACTGAATTTGGATAAGGAAGTTATCAGTTGATAGCTACACGAAATTACATTTGAACTATCGCTCTTTTGGTCGTACCGGAATCAATCTAGATTAATACAAATGGGTACTCCGCACCTCCAACTTTGTATTAAAACTAAGATATAATCCCCTTTGAAACATGTATCAATCTCATTACATAAAATGAACCGATGACAATAAAATCACCAACATTTTGTTTTCATATAAACTCAAAAACAAACAAAATAAATGTCATCTTATAAAACAACCGATAATTCTTTAAAAAATATATATTTAAATAAATCTGAAATAACGGTTTTTCTTGCAATAAAAAGAATATATGAGTTTTTTAATACCTGCGTTTTTTGCATTTTACTCAAAATTCAACATACGGTTTTTTCATAAAACCTAGAAAGCTTCCTGTAATTTTTTCGATCTTAATTATTGTCAAGAGAACCAACAAACAATGCATCGTTTATGTGGCGCCAAATGCTCTAAACTTCTTTTCTATAACGATAACGTCAAGAACTCTACACCCACGACAAGAATGCACTGCTGGAGAGAAGTGTGAATCAATGGCGTTCCATTGCAACTTCAGTAACACTGATCTCTCATCGTTTACCCTATCCAAATGCCTCAAATTCAATTGCAGAACCTCTTCCCTCTTTCCAAGAACTCTATCCGTCCATAGAGTGTCGCCGTTTGTTGTCCGTTCAATCGCTACTTCCAGTGACTCGAATGGAGATGGCGGAACGTCGGCGGAGAGTGAGGGTAAAAAGAAGAAATTGTCGGAGCAATCGTCGTGGGAGGCGAAGGATTCGGAGGGCAATGATTACTTGTACAGGCTGGGTAAAGAGTCTGAGAATATGAATATAGCCGTCGGTGCTAGGGCGGGTGTTATTGACGATCTCTTCACTGGAGGTTTCCTCGGCAAGGACTGTACGTCATTATTTTATTTTATGCGCTTCTTTTCTGTTTGGTGTGTGACTCTTTTACAGGAATTGGGTATCTGATTTATCGATTATCACATAGGCCTAGAGTAGTGTGTTTCCACAACAATTAGTGTCTGAGAAGATGTAATTGAGGTTGCATTATTGTATATACTGTGTTTGGAGATAATCACAGATCACTCCATGGTTTTGAATTGGAATTGGGGCAAAACATTATGCGGATTGTTTAATTTGCTCCACATTAACAGTCAACTCGGGATTGAATATCTAGAGTGCTGATTGATTTTATTTTATTGCACTGCAGCTGATATCGTGTTTGATTATCGTCAAAAAGTAACCAGGTCGTTTGAGTATCTCCAGGGTGATTATTACATCGCGCCGCTTTTCATGGTATGATTTGGTCGTATTGATCTCCTAAAATAAACGACTCCAAAATGTTTCCGCTTTTGATTTTCATCATCAGATACTTGCAACATCACATGATGATTAACGTTCTTCCATCAATTTCATTTTACAGGACAAAATTGGTAAGTTGTGATGATCCATCCTATTAAAGACGCTGAACTTTTCTCTCCATAAACCGTAGTAACGTTTATTCATTTTGGATGTATTATCATCTTGTTATTATTACTTCTTTTATCATAAATTCTCGAGAGCTCAGAATCTCCTTTTTCGAACTAAACTTGTGCAGCTGTCCACATTGTGAAGAACTATATTGCACATCTTCTCAATATCAAAGTTCCATTGATTCTAGGTAAATATCCTTAAACTTGTAACCCTAAGAGGCAAGAGCAATATATTAGTATTAGCTGACAGTGTGTCAGTGTTTGAAAGCTTTGATATGTGATTCTTTGCATCTGTTTATTAGGCATTTGGGGAGGAAAAGGGCAAGGAAAAACATTTCAAACTGAACTTATTTTCCAGGCTATGGGAATTTTACCTGTGATCATGTCTGCTGGAGAGTTGGAATCAGAGAGAGCTGGTAAGATGTTGCTTATACAAATTACAATTTTCATAGTATATTTTTAGTTTTTTTAAACCTTTTACTATTATTTATAAAACTTGTAAACTTCCATCCTATATATGTGACTCTTTTACAGGAGAGCCAGGAAGACTGATACGTGATCGCTATCGTACTGCATCTCAAGTGGTTCAAAATCAGGTTAGAAGTTTCACCTCTTTTATTATCATATTTAGTGTGTTAAGTCTAAAGTGTAATTTTTCAAAACTAATTGGTTGATTTTTATCTTCTCATTGCTTTTGGCTTGTTTAAAACAGGGGAAAATGAGCTGTTTAATGATCAATGATATTGATGCGGGTCTTGGTAGATTTGGTGAGCTACAAATCTGATTGGATGAAAGAATGGTTCACTCTTGTACTTGCCCTATGCTCAATTTAATACTTTAAAATATGTTCATGAAATAATCAACCACCATTTGAGATCCTTTAATTAATTATACTATGGTTGTTCATTAATGTAAAAAATAATAATACTCCATTATTTTATTTGTTAATTGTTATTCAGGAAACACTCAAATGACAGTGAACAACCAAATAGTAGTTGGCACATTGATGAATCTATCAGATAATCCAACAAGAGTTAGCATTGGACAAGATTGGAGGGAATCAGATATCACAAACAGAATTCCTATAATTGTTACAGGAAATGATTTTTCAACATTATATGCTCCTTTGGTTCGTGATGGGAGAATGGACAAGTTCTACTGGTGCACCTCAAAATTTTATATTTTTCATGCGACTTTATATAAATTAATTAATTATTCACGAGTTTAATTTCTTAAAACTGTGGAACAGGCAGCCTAACATCGACGATATCATAAATATTGTTAACAGAATGTATGAGAAAGATGGGTTGTCAAAGAACGATGTTATAAGCATAGTGAAAACCTTTCCTAATCAAGGTATGCATATTATTTCACAATATTTTATACAATCATTTTATATCTTTAAAATCATGACATGTTGATGTATGTGTTTTTATTTACTGCTAGCCTTGGACTTCTATGGAGCACTTAGGTCGCGCACTTATGACAACTCGATCTTGAAGGTAGTTACTGTGTGTGCTTTCTCTGTTAAGTTGTTCTTTTTGCATCGAGTAAAAAAGAAGCACCATTTTGTAGCTTACAACTTAATCACAATAATTTTTTATTATTTTTTTATTTTTTAGTGGGTTAACGAAATTGGTGGTCCTGAGAGTGTCGGAAGTATACTCCTCAAACGAAAAAAGAAGGAAAATCTCCCCGTGTTTGTGCCCCCAAAGGTATATTTAAAAAGTTTTATAATCTTGTTTCCTGATTCCATTGGTTTATTTCATGCTATATATATTTCATAACGAATATGATTTAATTATGCTGGTCTCCATACTAGAATTTAATAGAACGAATCCAATTCTTGAGGCCGCTTTTTCTTAGACAAGACAAGACACTTGTACTGCTTTTGGTATGCACTGGACTGAGACAGGATGTGGATGGGGGGTTGTTACTTTTTGACTTTAATATGGACATAATGACTTAATGGGTTAAGCCAAAAAACGGACTTAATATATTAAGACACCAACCTTTTTTAACAAAATTGATTGAGTATTGTGAAAATTCTTTGTTGGAATGTAAGCGTAAAATGACCATTTAGTCACATTCAAACGGTCTAGAAAAGAAAGCAACACTTTATCGGGACAAACATCAGTCAGTTTTATCCATAAGGAAGTTAACGAGACAAAGGAAGAAACAACTCTAAGACTAATATTAATGAGACAAAAATTGCAATTTTTTTACTGATTCAAAAAGATGGCACAAAGACGCTAATGCCCTTCTTATCTTCATCATTGAAAATAGCCTTGAAAGGTGCCTTCCATGCCACATTGTATTAGTTGTCTGATATGCTCCAAAGTTTGGATGTAAAGCGTGTAAAAGTAATATATTTGATTTGATTGATCAGCAAACGGTGGAAGGTCTACTTGAGTCGGGGTATTCGTTGATTAAAGAACAACAGCTGATAATGGAAAGTAAACTCTCAAAGGAATACATGAAGAATATGGAAGACTAACAATAACTATAAGAAGCTATTTGGTTCTTCATTCTTAAACCATCATTACCAACGGAAAGCTCGTTGCTTTTGTATTTTTGATCAACGTATACTCTGAGTGTATAATAACATACATATTTTTTAATTTGAAAAATATAAACCTAATGACACATTGTTTGGGTTTAAAAGATAAAAGAAAAAAAAAGCCATTTAAAATCAAGGTAAGATTTTAAAGAAAATCTGATGAATCTACAAAGGAAAAATATTAAAGAAACATGAGAATCGCGGAACCTCGTAAAAGCTTCAACTAGACATATGAATGGGCATAGGACTAGGTATTAGGTAACCGTGACTTGTAGCCCACTAGCACCTTCCCATACTACCATACGGCATTCACTTTCACATAATTGCGAAGCAACTTTGTAGTATTTTAGAGCTAAATAACATAGATTAAATGTGTGTAGAATGATTCATTTACAGATTTAAATTTAATTAATCGACTATATTTTTAATTAAGTTAAGTAAAAAGTGTAGCATAAAAACTGGAACAAGTTTTGTAAGAGTAAATTACACGAATGGTCCTTATGGTTTGGGGTAATTTGCACGTTTGGTCCCTATTGTTTGTTTTTGTAGTGCGCTTGGTCCATGTCTTACCTAAAAAGACTATTTTGCCATTGATTTTTTAATTTATTTAAATAAACACACCTCCAACTCCACTTCCACCTCACCTCACCTCACCTTACCTTACCTATCCCATTTTATTTAAATAAATTAAAAAAACAAGAGCAAAATAGTCTTTTTAGGTAAGACAGGGACCAAGCGTGCAACAAAATAAACTGTAGGGACCTTCTGAGTTTGATTTTGATTTCTATGATTTAAGCAAATTGTATCCAAATAATTACAAACTCAAATTATTATAGTTTGATTTTGATTTCTATGATTTAGTTTCTTTTTTTGGTAGAAAACAAATTAGATTTCGTTTTTCTTTGTTGAAAAAATTAAACCGTAAAATTAGGTTTCTATAATTTAGTATGGGAGTAGAAATTTATAAAAACAAATGGATCATTTCTCGAGTTAATTGGTGCAAGGAGGTCCCAATGAGGATGTTGTGAATTATCTGAGATCATTGCAAAGGAAAATTCCATTTAAAGATGCTCTACAAAAGATATTACATACTCTAGCTACAAAATAACTTTCATATTTAATTTATTCTTGTAATCAATTAATTTAATATTTTTCTGTATTAGTTCTCAATCATATCTTTTCCTTGTATTCTGTTATGTATAATGGCTATAAAAGCTAATGCAGACTCAATGTATAGATATATAAAAACAATTCTTTTCAATAACCTTTATATGGTATCAGAGATCCACAAGCTCCACTAAGCAATCCTCGATCCCTTCTCACAGCAACCCTAATCCATCATTCCTTCAAGACCCTCCAATGGTGAATCAAACAACAAACATTCAATTGACTGCTGCCACTCACTTTCCCATCAAACTCACTACCACAAATTTCCTGTCTCGCGCAAGCAAGTTGAATCCACCCTAATTGGATTACAACTTGAAACCTTTATCGACGGCAATCATTCACAACCAACCAAGTTCATTGAAGAAAAAGAGTGAAAGAAAGCAAATCCAGAATACTTAACCTGGTATTGCCAAGATCAAAGTCTCACCAGTTTCATTCTTGGGAGTTATTTAGAATCCATTCAGCCTCTCATCTCATCAACAAATACTGACCGAGAAGCCTAGGAACGGTTGAATTCAAGCTACGCCAACACCTCCAGGTCTCATCTCATCTCTCTGAAATCCAAACTAGTGAAAAACCTTAAAGGAGACAGATCTATTACCGACTATCTCCAAGACATGCAATTCATTGTTGATGATCTTGCTCTTGCTCAAAACCCCGTGTCTGAAGAAGACCTTATGGTGCACATTCCATCTCAACTCGGAGATGAATAAAATAACATTGTTGCAGCCATCAAAATACATGAGACCCCTCTTCCCTACCCATAACTCTTTGACAAACTTCTCGATTTTGAAAGAGGACTCAAGGAAACTCTTCAAACCACAACATCATCCATCATCACTACCAATTTCACGACCCGCCAACCCTCCAACAACTTCTCTCCCCGAAACCAAAAGTTTACACCCAATTCACAACAAAAATGACCAAATATCCCTCAATGGTCACACTCTCAACCTGGTGGTTATCACCAAAATCAGAATCGCAACACCTCTCACTGTCAAATCTGCAACATTCCAGGATACTCCACTAAGGAATGTCGTAAACTATCTAGGTTTCTAAGATATAACAACATCTCTATTGCTGCCTCTCAATCTCAGAACCCAATTACAAATGCTACTATTGGTTCCTTCATTACCACACCCTCATGGCTCTTTGACATAGGGGCCTCACACCATGTGACTTCCGAGAAATCTGGCCTCCAACATACCTCTGCATATGGGGGCCCAGACAAAATTCTAAATGGAAACGGTACAATATTACCAATCTCTCATTGGTTCAACACACATCCACACACCAACAAAATCATTAAAGTTACATGATATATGTGTGTTCTCAATCTGAAGCGCGATCTTATTTCAGTAGCTAAACTTTGAAAAGCTAACAATGTTTCTGTTGAATTTTTTGATTCTCATTTTTTTGTGAAGTATCTTCACACGGGGGCATGTCTAATGCGGGGGGGGGGGGGGGGGAGAACACTGATGACTTCTACCATGCCACCATCTCATCCTTAAAGCAACACAAATTTGCAACAGTCAATAAATATCTTCATTGGCACCACAAACTTGGTCATCCGTCCATCAAAGTCTTTAAGTCAATTATTTTGAGTATAGGCCCTAAGTCTACTTTTCTGTCAATTTCCCACACACATTGTCCCTCATGTGTGGTTAATAAAAGTCATAAATTACCTTTTGGACCAAATTCATTTGTTGCCACTGAACCATTACAATTAATTTACTCTGATAGATGGGGTTTTATTCAAAAATCAATTGATCAATTTATATATTATGTTATATTTGTTGACTCCTACTCGAAATATGTTTGTCTCTACCCAATGCATCACAAATTTGATGTTGCCAAGCTCTTTCCATAGTTCAAGATACTTGTTGAAAAATTCTTCAACTATTAGATATTATCCCTCTTCGCTAACAATGAGGGTGAGTATCTTGTCTTAATTCCCTTCCTCCAAACCTATGGTATCTCTCATTACTCTACCCCACCTCATACTCTAGAACAAAATGGAGTTGTGGAACAAAGACATAGACACATCGTTGAAACCAGTCTCTCCCTCCTTCATTACGCCAAACCCCCCACTCAAATACTAGACTTATGCCTTTCAAACCGTAGTCTATTTTATCAATCGCTTGCCCACCACCATTTTAAACAATAAAAGTCCCTTTCAAATACTCTTTCATTAGCCTCCCAACTATTCCAAACTCAAACCATTTGGATGCCTCGACCACCCATGGCTAATTTCCTCACCATGCATTTTTCTTGGCTACTCTACATCCAAGTCCGCTTACAAGTGCCTTGATCTTAGCATAAACTGTCTCTATCATTCACGTCATGTTCAATTTATTGAAGATGACTTTCCATTCCATCACGAATCACAATCATCTACCTTACCCATAATTGATGACTTTTACCCTTCCTTACCTTCACCCATCTCCTCATATACACATATCCAATCATCTTTAAACCCCTTACAAACACCACCTATACCATACCATCCACCTGATGGGTTTTGAGCATCCTAACAACCTTAAGGTGCACATACAACCCTAGAATCTTTGGAACTATGTTTTCTCTATTATACATGCAAAATGATTTCCAAAGCCTTCACATATCTAGCATGCAATCCTAGGTACATAAATAACAAAAATTCTAGATAGAATTACATACCTTTTCTTGTAGTGAGTAGCTTGGAGTTTATGAGCCTAGCACCAATAATGTGGATGCCTCAAGTGGTGTCACAAATCACCAAAACAAGTTGGAAACTCTTGAGAGAATAAGAACACTTATAGAAATCGGCTCACTCTTATGCTCACACACACACACTAGTGCCAATTCTAGAACCAAGGACTCCTTTATATAGTATGGAGGATTAGGGTTACATGCATGTAAACCCTAATACCCATGACTCTTCATTTACATAGGATCCATGGGTTAAAAGCTCCATGGACTATCCATGTACTCCATAAACTCTTAGCCCATCCTAAATAAATATTGGCCCACTCCATATATATATTAGAGTCCATATTTAATTAGTTTCATATTGATCACTAAATTAATTCTAAATAAATTCTTGATCAACACCAATTAAATAATATGATTTCATATTAATATATTATAACTAATAATATATTAATATAACATAAATAACTTATTCTCAAAAGTATATCCATACAAGTTGTTAGGTGAAGTGCAACCCAAATGGACCATGCCGGGTCGGGTCAAATTAATACCAAATATAGATATGGACTTAGACACCTTATCCAACAGTCTCCCACTTGGATAAGTCTGATAACTATAGTTGCAAGTATAACTTCAGGAACCAACCAGCAATCGTAGCTCTTTAAAACTCTGTTGAACTATGAAGGGCCATTTTAGATAAGTGATCATATACTCCTCTGTTCTCAAGATATCAGCCGGACAAACACATGGAACATTGTCTAACTTATTGTCCAGCATTTGTTTCTCGATCTCTGATTTGTCTGACATAGAACTAAATTGAACACATCAATTAGGTTCTGACCGGGCCCGACACATAAGTCAAAACCAAATCATCGAGGGGCCCATATATCGCTTCTATTGCTAGAATGAACAGATAAACTTCGACTCATATGCTTGTACTAACTACTTGTTGAATTATGCACAAAAGCACGTTTTATGACATCAAGTTACTGATGTGTTCTCGTACAATCAATGGATAACCAACTCATAGTCAACAACTCATATCTCTAGGTTTGAAGATATATATGATATTACCGTCTCGCGATCACTCGAGATAAATTCCATGAAGTGATACAAGCGAGCTTGGGTTTAATCCAATACTCAGGACTTATGAGTACTCATGAATGTTGTAGCAACCATTGCTATGTCTAATGCACCTTAGACAAATCTTACAAGCTAAATTCATGACAGTCTTGATTCATATCTACTTCCGACATACGACCGACTGTGGAGAGTTTGAATAAAATAATTATTCTGGAAGTCAAAACATGCAAAATTGAAACAATAGTAAACGATCAACATAGGATAGTAACACTTTACTCATAAATAAATAAAAACTTTTATTTAATCATCAAATGTCAATTACATTTTACAAGTTTCAGAAATCTAATTATTAAAACTTATATCGTCCCTCAACCCGATGTTTCTTGCATGCTGCAAATGCCTAACCCTAGTCAGGCCCTTCGTGAGGGGATCTGTAGGGTTCTCTTCTGACGATACCCTCTTTGCCACGAGGAGTCCTTCTTCTATCTCGTGTCTTATGAAGTGGTATTTTCTGTCAATGTGTCTGGATCTACCGTGATCTCTTGGTTCCTTGGCTAAGGCAACCGCACTATTACTGTCACATAAAATTTCCATAGGCTCTTGTATAGCTGGCATAACTCCAAGGTTTCCAATGAAGTTCTTCAGCCATATCGCCTCCTTCGCCGCTTCACTCGCTGCTATGTACTCTGATTCACAAGTAGAATCAGCTATTGTCTCCTGCTTGGAACTTTTCCAAGTAATTGCTCCTCCATTTAGGGTAAAGACCCAGCCTGACTGAGAGCGGAAATTATCCCTGTCGGGCTGAAAGCTAGCATCACTATACCCAATCACTCTCAAGTCATCACTCCTACCAAGGGTAAGGACCCAATCCTTAGTCCTCCGTAGGTACTTGAGAATATTCTTTACCGCAGTCCAGTGTGTCATGCCAGGATTTCCCTGAAACCTGCTAACCATGCTCAAAGCAAAGGCTACATCAGGACGAGTACAAGTCATAGCATACATGATCGAGCCAACAACGGAAACATATGGAAATCGACTCATCTCAACTATCTCAGCCTCTGTACTCGGACTCTGAGTCTTACTCAGCTTGGCATTGTGTTGGATCGGCAAGTCCCCTTTCTTGGAATTCTGCATGTTGAATCTTTTCAACACCTTATCCAAGTAGGTACTTTGACTAAGTCCAATTAGTCTCTTACTCCTGTCTCTCATTATCCTTATCCCTAGGATATAGGCAGCTTCTCCAAGATCCTTCATAGCGAAACACTTCCCAAGCCAAGACTTAACCTCCTGCAAAGTTGGGATGTCATTTCCTATGAGTAGTATGTCATCCACATACTACACCAAAAAGCTAACTATACTCCCACTAGCCCTAACATACACACAGGAATCATCTTCGCTCCTCGAAAAGCTAAACTCTTTGACTTTCTCATCGAAGCAAAGATTCCATCTGCGAGATGCTTGTTTTAATCCATAAATGGATTTCTCAAGCTTACACACCTTATTAGGTACTTTGCATCGACAAAACCCTCTGGCTGAGCCATGTAAACATCCTCAGCCAACTTCCCATTGAGGAAAGCGGTTTTGACATCCATTTGCCAAATTTCATAATATGAAATGCAGCTATGGCGAGCAAAACTCTAATATACTTAATCTTTGCTACTGGTGAGAAGGTCTCATCATAGTCAACTCCCAGAGTTTGAGTAAAGCCCTTCGCCACCAGTCTTGCTTTGTAGGTGTGTACCTTCCCATCCATGTCGGTCTTCTTCTTGAAGATCCATTTGCACCCAACTGTCTTACGACCTGGTATATTGTCAACCAAGTTCCAAACTTGATTGTCATACATGGACTGAATCTCGCTGTCCATAGCCTCCTTCCATTTAGCAGACTCAGGGTCTGCCATGGCTTCCCTGTAATTATTAGGTTCATCCAAATCTATTAGTGTACTGTCACTAATAAATGTATCACCTTCAGTGGTGATGTGATAACCATAATAAAAGTCAGGTGTGTTCCTAACTCTAGTCGAACGCCTCGGAGGTACGGACTCATCTATCGGCTCAACAGGAGTTTCCTCCTCAGGTTGGTCGCTAGGGTTTGAGGTGATGGGTTTTGCGCATTCTAACACTCCTAAGTGTACATGCAACCCTAAATACCTTGGATCTATGTTTTCTCTATTATACATGCAATTATGAACTTTCCAAGGTATTACCCTATCTAGCATACAATACTTGATACTTGGGTAATCAAATGGATAGAATACATACCTTTGTTTGATGTAGCTTGTCTCCATGAAGCTTGAGTGCCTAGTGCCCCAAGTGTGACACCTCAAATGGTTCACACAACACCAAATGCACATGGAATGACTTGAGAGAAATGGAACACTCCTTGAAATCGTCTAGCCCTCATATTCACACATTAGTGCACGATTTCTTGAGCCATGGGATTCTTTTATATGGTGGCTATTAGGGTTACACCATGTAACTCATAACTTTACCCATTCCTTATGCTCCATGGATTTTAACCTCCATGGAGTATCCATGGGTCACCCCATGGACTTAGTCCAACATAAGGAATCTTGGATCACAAGCCCACATATATAAGAATGAATGATTTACACAATCAACCCATATATTTAATTAGTCTCCTTTTGATCACTTAATTAATTCCAAATTAATTCTTGATTAATACTAATTAAATAACCTTATTAATATATTAGAACTTATAATATATTAACCAACCTTAAGTGTTATTTCTCTCATTATAGTCTATCCAAATGCATGATGCCATGCAACCCAAATGGACCATGCCGGGTCGGGTCAAGTCTTACCAATTATAGTTATGGACTTAGACATTAATCCAACAGTCTCCCACTTGGATAAGTCTAAAACTATTATTGCGTATGACTTCAGGAACCGATCAGCAATCGTAGCTCTCAAAAGCTTCTGTCGAACTCTGACCTTGTCGATGAACTCTGACCTTTGTCAATGACTTGTCCATTAGATAAGGGATCATATATTCCTCCATTCTAGATATCATATGGACTGAGACATGGATTATCAATCATTCTCTCTGTCCATTTGTTGTTTCCCGATTTCCGATTCATGATGACTGACTGATTGAACAAATCAAATTAGTCCTGGCTTGGCCAAGCACTCACATGTATCATCTTTAAATCATCGAGGGCCCACAGATATCGCTTTTATCCCGAAGGTAAAAGGAATGGATAAACTTCGACTCATATGGCTTGTTCTACTACTTGTTGAATCATACACAAAGGCAAGTTTTATAACATCGAGTTACTGAATGCGTTTTCGTGCAATCAATGTACAACCAACTCATAGTAACAACTCATATCTCTAGGTTTGAAGAATATAAGATATTATCGTCTCATGATCACTCGTGATAAAATCCATGAAGTGATTCAAATGAGCGCGGGTTGAATCCAATACTCAGAACTTATGAGCACTCATGAGTGTTGTAGCACCACTTTGTCCACCAATTTGGACCTCTACAAACCAACCCATGACAGTCTTGATTCATATCTACTTCCAACATATGACCGACTGTGGATGGTTTGAATAACTTAATCATTCAGGAAGAGCGACTTAGTTATTCTGGAAGTCAAAACATGCAAAGTGAAACACAAGAATAAATGAATCAAATATGGTATCAAACCCTATGAATATAAATAAACACTTTTATTTATCACCATACTGATTACTCATTATTTATTGTTTCGGTTTTATCAACTTTATACTTGAATTAAAAACACTTGTTGTCCCATGCTCCAAGCATGTACACTATGTTTTTCTTAAACAATAGCTTTGCCATACACCAAGTATGCACTCTATGTTTGTCTATGATCCTTACTTTGTGAAATAAACCAATTGAACATAATTTCAATGATTCTAATTTCACACTCCCAAATCCTTATCGAAAAATGTGAGAATTTCAAATTCCTATCATTTATCGAAATCTGTTTAGATTTTAAACTTATATGCACTGACCCTCCTGTAATGAATATGTACAAAGTCACAAAGACTTGTCAACAGTCATTATAAGGTATTCCAATGGAGATCAACTCCATGGAAACTAAGTCTCATATTCAAAGTACATTGCTTTGGACATGCTTCTTGCATTAAGTTTTCTAATCTTACACAGATAACTTCCACCTATGGAGACAACTCCATATTCTCATTTTGACTATCACTTCTGAATAAGAGATGCCTCTTTTCAGAATATGTCAATATGGTCCTTCCAAAATTAGCACTATACTTCCAACTGTCCCTGAGCAACCAATCTTTGGTAAACCTCATATTGTCCTCGACAATTGCTTAATCATTTTAGCCATATCCAATTCTAGACCTTTTCCCTTCTTAATGTCTCTGGGCATTTGGAAAAATTTACAAAATGACAAATATTATAGCACATGCAATCGATCCTGTACCCAAAGCAAATGGTACACGATTCATGATGTCTCACATAAAGACATGATTCTAGACCAGTCTTTTGCTACAATATTTTTATTTGCCATGTTTTCAAAATTTGACTATGAAGAGGGATGCCGTAATCATAATCGAATTTTGAGAACGCAATATATATAGAATTTCCTTAAGTTGAACCAATCCAACATGAAATTCATATATATATTCTTGACTAAAGATGATTAAGGTCTCAATCTAAGCCTTTAGAAGTGAAATGAAGTATATCCTCTCCCTTAATTATAGCAAAACAACTTTTTCAATCCCTGCAGCCTCACGAATTGAAATTTTTTGTTTTCTATAATTAACATTGCTAACTTTCAACACTAACAATAATTATCATGCTCCCACTAACATGATGATTATTAGCATAACACTTATGCTCCCACTAGCTTTGACATGTACTTAGAAATCAGCTGGACTTCTAGAAATCAATACTTTATTGACTTCCTTACCAAAGTTCAGATTTCTGATACGAGATGCTTTGATAAAACTTTATCAAAATCATACACCTTTCCTTAGATAGCATGCATGTGTGTCTAAACAATTTCAGAACTATGAAAAGGGATGCCGTAATCATAGTCTCAATTGTTTAGACCTTTTGCCATCTGCTTCAAATCTACTTGGTGGAAGTGTTTCCTCACCATCATTTTCATGAATCGGAGAGAAACCTTATGACCCTTAGATTTTATGGTGTATGTGTTCTTATCCATGTGAATCGTCAAAACCATAGTCACAAGACAAGGATAATGACAAATCCAAACTCATATGGACTGAACTTATGCAATCTTAACTTCTTGCCACCTGGCAGTACAGGGCCTGCCATTGCTTCCAAGTTGTTATGCAACCAATTGAGAACTTTTAGAACTCCTATGCAAAGCCAACTTTAACTGGAATGGGCATAGAATATGTCAACATGATAGGTTATAAACCTCAAGTCGTGTGCTAGTGAAGAACCTCAGGTTTTATTCTTGATTAGTTCTTGAAATTCTTTTTAGGATCTTTAAGACTCCCACTGTCCTCTTGACATATAAGACTATCTTGCCAAATATTCAAGAGATAGTGCGGATTCTTTATCAAGACAAACACTTCACACAATTGGCCTTAGTTGGTCTTTGTTTAATCCAAAACATCACAACTTACCAACTTCAAATGTACAAGAGTAGGACACTTTTACTCTTACATTTGACAAGTGTTATAAACCTTTCTTTAAGATATGTCACTCAACTTATAGTCTTGGAGTATGACTCTAAGACTTGTTTTGAAACGAAGTATGACTCATCTTCTTGATTTAACCATTTCAACAATTCATGACTCCTCTTCTTAGTCATAAGAATGCACTAAGATGTCCTTAGAAGACCAATTGTGATGTGGTTCTTTAATCATTAAGATGATCACAAAACATGATACTAAAGTACTCTCCCATCTTTTCAGATTTGAGAAACTTTTATCTGTCTGCCTAATTTGATTCTTCCCATTCGTTCTGCTATACATTGAGACTTTTCCAATGTTTCAGAATTATACTTAAACTTGTAAGTATAGCCATATTTACTAAAATTTAGTAAATCATGACGAATAGTCTTAACGAGCTTTGTGGTGGACTTGACCAGTGCACAAGAATGTGTACTCGATCCCTTTAGTCCTTAACTTGACTCACACATCCATGTGAACAAGTCTTAATTTTCCAATGCTTGAAAGCTCTCATTCATCATACTATTCAACTTGCATGATTCCAAGTTTCTATCCAACTGAAGCCTTGGGAATGAGAATCTTTCCTTATTTGGTAAATTATGACACTACCACAAACGAAAGAATCAAGTCCATTTTTTTCAAATATTGCTATCAATGGAATCATAAAAACAACCATTTTTCACAAATGCCATTTGTAAGGATATTTAAAATAAATATAAAATTAAAAACTTTTATTTTATTTCAAAACTTTGCGGAAAAAACTTATCCTTATGGTGCAAATGCATACGGAAAAACTTGTTGTTATCTATTCCTAAGCAATATATCATAACTCCTAAGTAACAACTTCAAAATTCTGATGCGATCGAAATCCACCTACGCGATCAGAATCAGCATATACTTCCTTTAAGCTTTCTCTCTATTCTTTGATTCTTAAAACGTCAACATGTGACCCAGTCACATCATGTAATGAGGATCTTATAATAGAAACTTAACAGAGTTAGATAATGGGCTCTACCTGAAGTAGAGTCAGACTTATTGACTTTAACATCCTTAGGTAAACTTGGCAGCTTTGCAATCAACGCCCCTTCCTTTGGCAAAATAAACATATGGACCCTTTGGTAATGGGACTATCTCAGACTTAGCCTTTCTCCTTACCATTTGGTCAACCGGGTTGACTATGGCCAATCCCTTTCCATTGGGAAGAGAATGCTTTTTCTGGATTTCCAGTGTCACCATTGTCACTGTCCATAAAGTTTTTGGGAAGTAGATCTTCTAATCAAATTTGCTTTACTATCGTTCGCAGCACCAAGCAAATAGATATGATCATTAAGGTTCATGTCATAGTCTGTTTCATAGTAGTCCCAAAGGAACTCACTATGTGACTTAGAAAGTGATTGAACATCCAACTTTCTCAAGACTTTGACACCCAACTCTCCCAGCTTGTCAATATGTGACTTCATCTCTAAGATGTGATCACACATAGACCTTGCTTGCCATTAGGGCTTGAGTGACCTTGAACTTGTGGGTTAGGGAGAATAATTGGAGGAGGTGGAGGAAGTAAAGTTCCAAGAGATTTGGGAAGATCATAGATGTCTGAACTAGACATCTTTTGGGAGATATTCAAGATAGTTGATCTAAAGTCCTTAATATAACACCCAATATGAAATATTAAGGCTAGGATCCAACAACCTATTTATAACTGGAAGAGGGATGCCGTAATCCGAGTTATAAAATAGTTGAAGGTAGGTAAATGACGATTTACCAATTTCCACCATGAAAAACGAAATAATGTAATTAGGTTTTTAATTGGATTTGAAACTCCTAGATCTTTTGAGATTCATTGAACTTTTCAATGGCATGTTTCAATCTCGAGTGTGCCCTTCAGGTTTTGTGACTGCGATGCCGAGGATCACAAAACAAGGTGTGAAGTAACCATGCAAATATACTTGGTACCCTTAATATTTACCCCTCAATCGATGTGCCGGTTAACCACACGAGCTCCACCGATACTATGATAAATATTAAGTTACCCTTTGCCTACTTTGTTAAATCCAGGTTAGTGTGTCGGTTAACCACACACGCTCCACTAACGGTTTAAACAAAGTGCAAAGTGTAATTTCATGGATTAGCACCTTATTCACATTTTCCTAAGTAACTAAGATTGGGAATTTATAAGTGTTTAGTTACTTAGTATTTATCATTAATACTTTTAATGAAGGGAGAATTATAGTCCTTGTCCTACCCGTTCGGCTAACGACCCTCCACTAGTCAAGGAAGCGGTGGGTGAGAGTGGACACCCATTAAACTGCCATTTTATAGGCAGTAACCTTATACCCCCCTTATAGACCGGCTTCGTGAATGAGGCCTACTAACGGTAAGACTGACTTGCTCTTATACATATATTTATTATTAACTTATAATACTATAAAGTATAAGGGTTGAATTTTAACTTTTAAAATTCTAAGGGCTAACTTGGAATTAAAGTATTCATGGGGAAAACTTTACAAATTCCAAAACTTGAGGGCAAGTTTTGAAAATATTCAAAACTAATTAATTCCATAACTTATGTGTTTAAAGTAGTTTTAATTAAAAAAAACTCTTCAAGTTCCATAACTTGAGGACAAGTTATGGAAGACTTTAAACTAATAAAAAAATGTAACTTTTCTTTATTTTTGTAACTTATGGAACTAATTAAGGTTACACATTTTATCATTTAATGAAGTGACTCTTGAACCTCCATAACTTGAGGACAAGTTATGGAGTCATAAAACCATTTAATGAGGACAAGACTCTTCATTTTGCCAACTTTTTATGAGTTTTATGAAACTTAAATGTGACTTTTCATATAACTTGAGGACAAGTTACAAAAACACATTTTAGAATCAACTCTTAGATTAAAATGGATTGAAAACACATAATCAATTAACTTTTCTATTAATCTAATAAACTCATATGAACAAAGATAATTCACATCAAATTTTTTTTCAAGTAATTAGCATAACTTTTAAACTAATACAATTCGATTTTTCAGCTAATTTTGCAAGTATAACAAGAAAACAAGCCTTGGCTCTGATACCACTGATGGGTTTTGCGCATTCTAACACTCCTAAGTGTACATGCAACCCTAAATACCTTGGATCTATGTTTTCTCTATTATACATGCAATTATGAACTTTCCAAGGTATTACCCTATCTAGCATACAATACTTGATACTTGGGTAATCAAATGGATAGAATACATACCTTTGTTTGATGTAGCTTGTCTCCATGAAGCTTGAGTGCCTAGTGCCCCAAGTGTGACACCTCAAATGGTTCACACAACACCAAATGCACATGGAATGACTTGAGAGAAATGGAACACTCCTTGAAATCGTCTAGCCCTCATATTCACACATTAGTGCACGATTTCTTGAGCCATGGGATTCTTTTATATGGTGGCTATTAGGGTTACACCATGTAACTCATAACTTTACCCATTCCTTATGCTCCATGGATTTTAACCTCCATGGAGTATCCATGGGTCACCCCATGGACTTAGTCCAACATAAGGAATCTTGGATCACAAGCCCACATATATAAGAATGAATGATTTACACAATCAACCCATATATTTAATTAGTCTCCTTTTGATCACTTAATTAATTCCAAATTAATTCTTGATCAATACTAATTAAATAACCTTATTACTATATTAGAACTTATAATATATTAACCAACCTTAAGTGTTATTTCTCTCATTATAGTCTATCCAAATGCATGATGCCATGAAACCCAAATGGACCATGCCGGGTCGGGTCAAGTCTTACCAATTATAGTTATGGACTTAGACATTAATCCAACATGAGGTTCCTTCACCGCTTGACTCTTGAAGCTCTTCAAGGTCAATTTGCCTCCCACTGTTTCCTTGGCTTATGAATTCTCTCTCACGAAAGACTCCCCTTCTTGCTACAAAGACCACATTTTCACTAGGTCTGTAGAAGAGGTAACCAAAGGATCTTTGTGGGTATTCGATGAAAATACACCTCTCACTTCGAGGTTCAAGCTTGTCATGAGACTCACGCCTTACGAAAGCCTCGCAACCCCAAATCTTGATGTGGTCCAGATTGGGAACTTTCCCAGTCCACATCTCGTGAGGTGTTTTGGCAACCTTCTTAGTAGGGACTAGATTAAGGATATGGGCGGAAGTCTCTAAGGCATACCCCCAGAATGAGATTGGTAACGAAGCTCGACTCATCATGGAACGAACCATGTCCAACAAGGTTCGATTGCGCCTCTCAGCAACACCATTCAACTGTGGTGTTCTAGGAGGTGTCAATTGTGAGACTATCCCACATTCCTTAAGATAGTCAAGGAACTCGATACTAAGATACTCTCCTCCCCGATCGGATCGGAGCATCTTGATATTCCTGCCCAATTGATTCTCGACTTCCTGCTTAAACTCTTTGAACTTTTCAAAGGTTTCCGACTTATGCTTGATTAAGTAGATATATCCATATCTGCTATAATCATCAGTAAAAGTCACATAGTACCGATTTGCATCCCTTGTGGCTGTTTTAAAGGGTCCACACACATCTGTGTGTATGAGTTCCAACAAACCCTCACCCCTCTCACAAGTACCAGTGAAGGGTGACTTTGTCATTTTTCCAAGTAAACATGATTCGCAACTATCATCTGACCTTAGGTCAAATGATTCCAAAACTCCAGCCTTCTGGAGTTGGCCTATGCGTTTCTTGTTAACATGTCCAAGACGACAATGCCACAAGGATGCTTTATCTAAGCTCATCGAAGAATCAATATGATATACATTATTTCCTAAGTTGTCTATAATCGACACAGTTTCATATACACCATCACAAGGTAATGCTTTAAAATAAAACACATCATGCTTAAACTCTTTGAACTTTTCAAAGGTTTCCGACTTATGCTTGATTAAGTAGATATATCCATATCTGCTATAATCATCAGTAAAAGTCACATAGTACCGATTTGCATCCCTTGTGGCTGTTTTGAAGGGTCCACACACATCTGTGTGTATGAGTTCCAACAAACCCTCACCCCTCTCACAAGTACCAGTGAAGGGTGACTTTGTCATTTTTCCAAGTAAACATGATTCGCAACTATCATCTGGCCTTAGGTCAAATGATTCCAAAACTCCAGCCTTCTGGAGTTGGCCTATGCGTTTCTTGTTAACATGTCCAAGACGACAATGCCACAAGGATGCTTTATCTAAGCTCATCGAAGAATCAATATGATATACATTATTTCCTAAGTTGTCTATAATCGACACAGTTTCATATACACCATCACAAGGTAATGCTTTAAAATAAAACACATCATTATAAAAAGCATCAATAGCACCAATTTTATTATCAAATGAAAAGGTGAAACCTTGTTTGTACAAACTATGAAGGGAAATAATATTTCTCGCCATTTCTGACGAGTAACAACATTTATTCAAATCTACAGTTAACCCATTATTAAGCAATAAAGAATAAACTCAAATCTTGGTCATAGGTGATGCTTTCCTATTGCCCATGATTAGGTTTATCTTCCCGTGCTCCACTTCTTCACTACTTCTTAGGCCCTGCAAATCAGTACGAATATGAATACCATAACCTGTATCAAGCACCCAAGAGTTAGTATGCAATGAGTTACTAGACAATATAGTATAAATACCTGCATGGGTGGGTTTAACTTTCCCATCCTTCACATCCTGCAAGTACTTGAGGCAGCTTCGCTTCCAGTGCCCCTTTTCGTGGCAGTAGAAGCATTGTGCTTCCTTTGGGTTTGAAGAAGGAGGAATGAGACCTTTCTTGGTCCCACTTGAAGAGGAGCCATCAAGGGACTTTCCCTTGGTACCCTTCGAAGGGGTCTTCCTCTTCTTCCTCTTTCCCTGCCCAATTGCCAAAACAGGGGTTGCTGTAGGAGTAGAAGTAACAACCGACTTACCTTTAAGGCCACTTTCAGCGGTCCTTAAAAGTCCTTGAAGTTTTCCAAGTGTAACTTCCTCCTTGTTCATATGATAAGTAATACGAAACTGATCATAACTTGGAGGTAAGGAACGGAGAATGATATCAAGCGCCATGTCCTCAGGGAAGTCCATATTGAGCTTCAGCAATCGGTCTACGAACCTTTGCATCTTCTGCAAGTGACCGGTGATGGGCTCACCTTCCTTCATTCTGGCTGTTATCATAGAGGAGATGATTTCATACCTCTCTTGACGCGCGCTCTGATGGTACCTATCCATCATATCCATGTGCATCTCATAGGGGTAGAAATCTTCATAGGATTTCTGGAGTTCGGGAGTCATGGTAGCCAACATGATGCAGGACAGTTTAGTTGCATCCCTCTCATGTGTGGTATACTCCGCAACCTCCTCAGGAGTAGCAGTGGCCTCATTGATGACCTTAAGCTCCTTATCAAGGACATATTCCTTGTCCTCATAGCGGGTAATCATCCTGATGTTTCTAATCCATTAATTGAAGTTAGTGTTCGAGATAATGTCTAAGTCCATAACTATATTTGGTATGTACTTGACCCGACCCGGCATGGTCCATTTGGGTTGCACTTCACCCGAACAATTTACGGATAATCTTTTGAGAATAGTATAAGTTATGATTTATTAATATATTATAAGTTCTAATATATTAATATAAAATCATATTATTTAATTAGTGTTGATCTATAATTAATTTAGAGATCAAAAGTATGACTAATTAAATATGGGCTCTTGTATTTATATAGTGTGGGCTAATGCTTATTTGGAATGGGCTAGGCTTGCATGGAAAGTCCATGGATACTCCATGGAGCTTTAACCCATGGATCTCATGGAAATGAAAAGACATGGATATTAGGGTTTACATGGATGTAACCCTAATCCACCACACTATATAAAGGAGGCTTTGGTTCTTGAAATTGCACTAGTTGATGTGTGTAAACCAAGAGGGCCGATTTTAAGAAGTTTGTGACTATTCTCTCAAGTTTCCAAGTTTGTGGTGATTTGTGACTTC
This sequence comes from Lactuca virosa, assembly GCF_052849685.1. Lineage (NCBI taxonomy): Eukaryota > Viridiplantae > Streptophyta > Magnoliopsida > Asterales > Asteraceae > Lactuca > Lactuca virosa. The sequence continues at coordinate 29,286,328 of NC_136430.1, read as the reverse complement.
CATTTGAGGCATCCACATTATTGGTGCTAGGCTCTCAAACTCCAAGCAATCAACTACTACTACAAGGTAAGTAATTCTACTAGTTTTATTTGATTCAAGTATCCCATGTCATGCTAGTTAGGATAAGAACCTTGGAAAAATAATTATTTGCATGTATCTTAGTCAAACATAGATCCAAGGTTTCTAGGGTTGCATGTACACCATAGGAGTGTTAGAATGCTCAAAACCCATCAGTGGTATCAGAGCCTGGTTTGTTTATTTGATACTTGATGCAAAATAAAAAAAAAAAAAAAAAAAACCTTGAAAAATCGAAGTATTGTTCAAAAGCTCGTATCAAAATTTCAAGTTTTGTATATGTACTTACGATTCTTGAAATTTTTGATATGAACACTCATAAACATATGAGTTTAGAAGATCGTAGAAATTATGTGCTAATAATTGATTAGATTAATTCTTGATCTTTATGTGTTTTAATGGAGTCCATAACTAGTTCTTAAGTTATGGATAACCAAAAGTCACATTTATAAATAACCATTAAAAGAACACATAGGTTACAAAAAATGAAGAGTCTTCATTTTTAATAACCATTAACTCATAAGTTATGAGAAATGAAAAGTTTTGAAAGTTTACAAAACTTGCCCTCAAGTTTTGGAACATGTAAAGTCATATTAAAAACTTTAGTTCCAACCCCTAGAATTTTAAAAGTTAAAATTCAACCCTTATACTTTATAATATTATAAGTTTAATAATATTTATACATGTATAAGATCAAGTCGTCTTACCGCTAGTACGCCTCATTCACGAAGCCGGTCTATAAGGGGGGTATAAGGTTGTTGCCTATAAAATGGCAACTTAATGGGTGTCCACTCTTACCCACCGCTTCCTTGATCGGTGGAGGGTCGTTAGCCGAACGGGTAGGACAAGGACTCATAAATTCTCATTAAAAGTATAATGATAATACTAAAGTAACTAAACTTTATTGAATTCCCAATCTTAGTTATTTTAGGAAAATGTGAATAAGGTGCTAATCCATGAAATTACACTTTACACTTTGTTTAAGTCGTTAGTGGAGCGTGTGTGGTTAACCGGCACACTAACTTGAACTTAACAAGGTAGGTAAAGGGTGACTTAATGTTTATCATAGTATCGATGGAGCGTGTGTGGTTAACCGACACATCGATTGAGGGGTAATACATTAAGGGTACCAAGTAATTTGCATGGTTACTTCACACCTTGTTTTGTGATCCTCGGCATCCCAGTCACAAAACTTGAAGGGCACACTCGAGATTGAAACATGCCATTGAAGAAAGTTCAATGAATCTCAAAGAATCTAGGAGTTTCTAACCCAATTAAAACCTAATTAAATATTTCGTTTTTCATGGTGGAAATTGGTGAATCGTCATTCACCTACCTTCAAATATCTTATAGCTTAGATTACGACATCCCTCTTCTAAGTTATAAAATATTGTGTTGGGTCCTAGCCTTAATATTACATTTGGGTGTTTTGTTAAGGACTATCTCTATATCTAATCTAATCTATTCCCTCTTCTTTTCAGATGTCTTCCAATAACAATGCTTCTGGCTCAAACCCTACTAGCTCTTTCTCTCTCATGAATCTTTATGGGAGAGTCATCTGTGATGGGTCCAACTTTACAGATTGGATCAGAAACATCAGGATGGTCACTCGGTATGAGAACAAAGAATATGTTCTCGACAAGGAGCTGAAGGTACCCGAGCCAACTGCTACTCCTGAAGAGCTTGCTGAATATGAGGTACATGAAAGAGATGCTACAAAAGTGGCATGCATCATGATGGCCACCATGACAGCCGAGCTCCAAAAGTCCTATGAGGACTATTATCCTTTTGAGATGCACCAGGACTTGATGGACCGCTACCATCAAAGTGCTCGTCAAGAGCGATATGAAATAATCTCCTCCATGATAACAACCCGAATGAAGGATGGTGAACCCATCACGGGCCACATGCAGAAAATGCAAAGGTATGTAGACCGTTTACTGAAGTTGAATGTGAACTTCCCTGAGGAGTTAGCAATAGACATCATTTTGCACTCCTTGCCATCGTGTTATGATCAATTCCGCATGAAATATCAAATGAACAAGGAAGAAGTCACCCTCAGCAAACTTCAAGGACTCTTGAAGACCGCCGAAAGTGGTCTAAAGGGTAAGTCGGTTGTTTCTACTCCTACTCCTACTCCAACTGTGTCCAATGTCTTGGCAATCGGGCATGGCAAAGGGAAGAAGAGAAAGAACCCTTCTAAGGGTACCAAGGGTAAGACCCTTGAAGGCTCCTCTTCAAGCAAAACCAAGAAAGGTTTTGTCACTCCTTCTGCTAACCCTAATGAGGCTGAATGCTTCTATTGCCATGAAAAGTCGCACTGGAAGCGAAACTGCCCAAAGTACTAGCAAGATTTGAAGGATGGGAAAGTAAAACCCAACCATGCAGGTATATACACTATATTGTCTAATAACTCACCTCATTCTAAGTCTTGGGTCCTTGATACAGGTTGTGGTATTCACATATGTTGTGATTTGCAGGGACTAAAAAGAAGTGATAATGTGGAGCAGGGAAAGATAAACTTGATCATGGGAAACAGGAAAGCTTCACCTGTCACCAAGATAGGAGTTTATTCCTTAGTGCTAAATAGTGGGTTTACATTAGATTTGAATAAATGTTATTATTCGCCAGAAATGGCAAGAAATGTTATTTCCTTTCATGCATTGTATAAACAAGGTTTTACCTTTTATTTTGATAATAATAATGGTAGTATTGATGCTTTCTTTAATAATGTTCTTTATTTTAAAGTATTACCTTGTGATGGCGTGTATGAAACTGTATCTGTTGTAGATAATCTAGAAAATAATGTATTATGTATTAACTCTTCCACTAGCTTAGATAAAGCATCCTTATGGCATTGTCGTCTTGGACATGTAAGCAAGAAACGCATAGGCCAACTCCAAAAGGATGGAGTCTTGGAGTCATTTGACCTAAAGTCAGATGATAGTTGTGAATCTTGTTTGCTTGGTAAAATGACAAAGTCACCTTTTATTGGCACTTGTGCTAGGGGTGAAGGTTTGTTGGACCTCATACACACGGATGTGTGTGGACCCTTCAGAACCGCCACAAGAGATGCTAATCGGTTCTATGTGACTTTTACTGATGATTGTAGTAGATATGGATATGTCTACCTAATCAAGCATAAGTCAGAAACCTTTGAGAAATTCAAAGAGTTTAAGCAAGAAGTGGAGAATCAGTTGGGCAGGAACATTAAGATGCTTCGATCCGATCGTGGTGGTGAGTATCTTAGTACTGAGTTCCTTGACCATCTTAAGGAATGTGGGATTGTCTCACAATTGACACCTCCTAGGACACCACAGTTGAATGGTGTAGCTGAGAGGCACAATCGGACCTTGTTGGACATGGTTCGTTCCATGATGAGTCGAGCTTCGCTACCAATCTCATTTTGGGGGTATGCCTTAGAGACTGCCGCCCATATCCTTAATCTAGTCCCTACAAAGAAGGTTGCCATAACACCTCACGAGTTGTGGACTAGAAAAGTTCCCAATCTAAACCACATCAAGATTTGGGGTTGCGAGGCTTTCGTGAGACGCGAGACTCACGATAAGCTCGAACCCCAAAGCGAAAGGTGTATTTTCATCGGCTTCCCACAGAAATCCTTTTGTTACATCTTCTACAGAACCAGTGATAATGTGGTCTTTGTAGCAAGAAGAGGATTCTTTCGAGAGAGAGAATTCATGAGCCAAGGAGACAGTGGGAGGCAAATTGACCTTGAGGAAATTCAAGAGTCAAGTGGTGAAGGAACCTCAAACCCTAGCCCTCAACCTGAGGAGGAAACTCCTGTTGAGCCGACTGAAGAATCTATACCTCTGAGGCGTTCCACCAGAGTTAGGAATGCACCTGAGCATTATTATGGTTTTCATATTACTGCAGAAGGTGAGACACTTATCAGTGATAACACACTGGTAAATCTGGATGAGCCTAATAGCTACACGGAAGCCATGGCAGGCCCTGAGGCTGCTAAATGGAAAGAGGCTATGGATAGCGAGATACAGTCCATGTATGACAATCAAGTTTGGAACTTGGTTGACAATGTACCTGATCGTAAGATAGTTGGGTGCAAATGGATCTTCAAGAAGAAGACCGACATGGATGGTAATGTACACACTTATAAGGCACGACAGGTTGCAAAGGGTTATTCTCAAACTCCGGGAGTTGATTATGATGAGACCTTTTTACCAGTGGCCAAGATTAAGTCTATTAGGGTTCTGTTAGCCATTGCTGCATTTCATGATTATGAAATATGGCAAATGGATGTCAAAACCGCTTTCCTTAATGGAAAGTTGGCTGAAGATGTTTACATGGTTCAGCCAGAGGGTTTTGTCAGTACAGAGTACCCCAGTAGAGTGTGTAAGCTCGAGAAATCCATTTATGGATTAAAACAGGCCCCTCGCAGATGGAATCTTTGCTTTGATGAGAAAGTCAAAGAATTTGGCTTTTCAAGGAGTGAAGATGAATCTTGTGTCTATATCAAGGCTAGTGGGAGTATAGTCAGCTTTTTGGTACTATATGTGGATGACATACTACTCATAGGAAATGACATCCCAACCCTGCAGGAAGTAAAGTCCTGGCTTGGGAAGTGTTTCGCTATGAAGGACCTTGGAGAAGCTGCCTATATCCTAGGGATAAGGATTTTGACACACAGGAGTAAAAGACTAATTGGACTTAGTCAAAGCACCTATGTGGACAAAGTGTTGAAAAGGTTCAACATGCATAACTCCAAGAAAGGAGAATTACCCATCCAGAGTAACGCCAGATTGAGTAAGACACAAAGCCCTAGTACTGAGGCTGAGATAGCAGAAATGAGTCGAATACCTTATGCTTCCGCTGTAGGATCGATCATGTATGCTATGACTTGTACTCATCCTGATGTTGCCTTTGCTTTGAGCATGGTCAGCAGATATCAGGGGAATCCTGGCAAGGCTCAGTGGACTGCGGTAAAGAATATCCTCAAGTACCTACGGAGGACTAAGGACTGGGTCCTTACCCTCGGTGGCAGTGAGGACTTGAGAGTTGTAGGGTACAATGATGCTAGCTTTCAGACTGACAGGGATAATTTCCGCTCTCAGTCGGGCTGGGTCTTTACTCTAAACGGAGGGGCAATTACTTGGAAAAGTTCCAAGCAAGAGACAGTGGCTGATTCCACTTGTGAATCAGAGTATATAGCAGCAAGCGAGGCAGCAAAGGAGGCTATATGGCTAAAGAACTTCATCGGAGACCTTGGAGTTGTACTAGCTATAAAGGAGCCAATGGAGATTTTCTGTTACAGCAATAGTGCGGTTGCCTTAGCCAAGGAACCAAGAGATCATGGGAGATCCAGACACATTGACAGAAAATATCACTTCATCAGACATCGAATAGAAGAAGGAATCCTCGTGGCAAAGAGGGTATCATCAGATGAGAACCCAACAGATCCCCTCACGAAGGGACTGACTCGGGCTAAGCATCTCCAGCATGCTCGGAGCATAGGGCTGAAGGATGATATTAGTTTTAGTAGTTAGATAATCTTGAAATTTGTAAAATGTAATTGACATTTGATGATAAATAAAAGTTGTTATTTATGAGTAAAGTGTTGCTATCTCTTGTCAATCGTTTACTATTATTTCTTTTTGCATGTTTTGACTTCCAGAATAATTATGTTATGGTTTGTATCATATTATTCAAACTCTCCACAGTCGGTCATATGTTGGAAGTAGATATGAATCAAGACTTTCATGGGTTGGCTTGTAGAGGTCTAAGATGTTAGACAAAGCGGGGCTACAACACTCATGAATGCTCATAAGTTCTGAGTATTGGATTCAACCCACGCTCACTTGTATCACTTCATGGAATTTATCTCGAGTGATCGTGAGACGGTAATATCATATAAGTCTTCAAACCTAGAGATATGATTTGTTGCCTATGAGTTGGTTATGCATTGGTTGCACGAAAACGCATTGGTAACTCGATGTTATAAACCGTGCCTTTGTGTGTAGTTCAACAAGTAGTAGAGCAAACATATGAGTCGAAGTTTATCTGTTCCTTCTAGGATTAGAAGCGATATCTGGGCCCCTCGATGATTTTGTTTTGACCTATGTATCGGGCCCGGTCAGAACTAAATTGATGTGTTCAGTTAAGTTCTATGTCAAACAAATCGGAAATCGGGAAACAAATGTTGGACAATAAGCAAGACCATGTTCCATGTATTTGTCCGGCTGCTATCTAGAACAGAGGATTATATGATCACTTATCTAAAATGGCGCTTCATAGTTCAATAGAGTTTTAAGAGCTACGATTGCTGATCGATTCCTGAAGTCATACTTGCAACTATAGTTATTAGACTTATCCAAGTGGGAGACTGTTGGAGATAGTGTCTAAGTCCATAACTATATTTGGTATGTACTTGACCCGACCCGGCATGGTCCATTTGGGTTGCACTTCACCCGAACAATTTACGGATAATCTTTTGAGAATAGTATAAGTTATGATTTATTAATATATTATAAGTTCTAATATATTAATATAAAATCATATTATTTAATTAGTGTTGATCTATAATTAATTTAGAATTAATTTAGAGATCAAAAGTATGACTAATTAAATATGGGCTCTTGTATTTATATAGTGTGGGCTAATGCTTATTTGGAATGGGCTAGGCTTGCATGGAAAGTCCATGGATACTCCATGGAGCTTTAACCCATGGATCTCATAGAAATGAAAAGACATGGGTATTAGGGTTTACATGGATGTAACCCTAATCCACCACACTATATAAAGGAGGCTTTGGTTCTTGAAATTGCACTAGTTGAAGTGTGTAAACCAAGAGGGCCGATTTCAAGAAGTTTGTGACTATTCTCTCAAGTTTCCAAGTTTGTGGTGATTTGTGACTTCCATTTGAGGCATCCACATTATTGGTGCTAGGCTCTCAAACTCCAAGCAATCAACTACTACTACAAGGTAAGTAATTCTACTAGTTTTATTTGATTCAAGTATCCCATGCCATGCTAGTTAGGATAAGAACCTTGGAAAAATAATTATTTGCATGTATCTTAGTCAAACATAGATCCAAGGTTTATAGGGTTGCATGTACACCATAGGAGTGTTAGAATGCTCAAAACCCATCAGTTAGACCCATCAAAAGTGACTTTCCCACACAAGTTCATGAGGGAAAAGGAGCTTGTAGGGTTTGAGCCAGTAGTAGTGTTGGAAGACATCTGAAAGAAAGAAGGACAAGTTTAATTAGATGAAGAATCCTTAATAAGTCACCCAAATGAAATATTAAGGCTAGGACCCCACAAACTATTTCATAACTTGGAAGAGGGATGCCGTAATCCAAGCTATAAAATATTTGAAGGTAGGTAAATGACGATTTACCAATTTCCACCATGAAAAACAAAATGAATTATTAAGTTTTAGTTGGATTTGAAACTCCTAGATCTTTGAGATACATTGAACTTTCAATGGCATGTTTGAATCTCGATTGTGCCCTCTCAAGTTTGTGACTGGGATGCCGAGGATCACAAACATGGTGTGAATAACCATGCAAATTGACTTGGTACCCTTAATTTTAACACCTAATCGATGTGCCGGTTAACCACACGTGCTCCACCGATCTATGATAAAACTTAAGTCACCCTTTGCCACTCTTACTAGTCCTTGTTAGTGTGCCGGTTAACCACACACGCTCCACTAACGACTTGGTAAGATACAAAGTGTAATTTCATGGGTTAGCACCAATTTCACATTTTCCTAAAGTAACTAAGATTGGGAATTAATAAAGGTTTAGTTACTTCATAATTTCATTATACTTTTAATGAGGATTCAGGTCCTATCCTACCCGTTCGGCTAACGATCCTCCACCAATCAAGGAAGCGGTGGGTGAGAGTGGACACCCATTAAACTGCCATTTTATAGGTAGTAACCTTATACCCCCCTTATAGATCGGCTTCGTGAATGAGGCCTACTAGCGGTAAGACTGACTTTTTCTTATACATATATATAATAATTAAACTTTTAATATTATAGAAGTATAAGAGTTGAATTTTAAACTTTTAAAATTCCAAGGATCTATTTGGAATTAAAGTATTAATGTGTGAGACTTTACAAATTCCAAGACTTGAGGGCAAGTTTTGAAACTATTCAAGACTCTTCAAATTCATAACTTATGAGTTAATGGCCAATAAAATGAAGACTCTTCATTTTATGTAACCTATGAGTTCTTTAAATGTTTTAAATGAAAAAGACTTTTGGTAATCCATAACTTGAGGACAAATTATGAACTCCATTAAAACATATAATCATGGATTTAACTAATCAAACAAACATACATACATGATCATATTCAAACTCATAGTTCAAGACAATTCATATCATCAAGTTTCAAAACAATTAGCATAATCATATTAACACTAATCTTGAAAGTATGACAACTACCTTGTAATTGGATTAGGATAATCATTACCATATCATAAAAAAACAGTTTAAATGATTCAAAATAGTTATAGGTAATGATCCTAACCCAATTCTGGCCAAAAAACTCGAACAACATGCATTCTGCTCAACAAACTCGTCGAGTTCCTTGAAGAACTCGTCGAGTTCATGCCCAAAGTCATGAACTTGTTGAGTTTTGCAGTCTGGACAGATTTCAGCTTTTCAAAATCACATAAACATCAATATAACAGAAAACAAGCCTAGGCTCTGATACCACTGATGGGTTTTGAGCATCCTAACAACCTTAAGGTGCACACACAACCCTAGAAGCTTTGGAACTATGTTTTATCTATTATACATGCAAAATGATTTCCAAAGCCTTCACATATCTAGCATGCAATCCTAGGTACATAAATAACAAAAATTCTAGATAGAATTACATACCTTTTCTTGTAGTGAGTAGCTTGGAGTTTATGAGCCTAGCACCAATAATATGGATGCCTAAAGTGGTGTCACAAATCACCAAAACATGTTGGAAACTCTTGAGAGAATAAGAACACTTATAGAAATCGGCTCACTCTTATGCTCTCACACACACACTAGTGCCAATTCTAGAACCAAGGACTCCTTTATATAGTATGGAGGATTAGGGTTACATGCATGTAAACCCCAATACCCATGACTCTTCATTTACATAGGATCCATGGGTTAAAAGCTCCATGGACTATCCATGTACTCCATAAACTCTTAGCCCATCCTAAATAAATATTAGCCCACTCCATATATATATATATTAGAGTCCATATTTAATTAGTTTCATATTGATCACTAAATTAATTCTAAATAAATTTATGATCAACACCAATTAAATAATATGATTTCATATTAATATATTATAACTAATAATATATTAATATAACATAAATAACTTATTCTCAAAAGTATATCCATACAAGTTGTTAGGTGAAGTGCAACCCAAATGGACCATGCCGGGTCGGGTCAAGTTAATACCAAATATAGTTATGGACTTAGACACCTTATCCAACACCACCTCCCACACATACCATTGACCCCACTTAAAATGCCACTCCACCTAACCACAACTTTCCACCTCAATCTTCTCCAGAACTTATAACTTATTCTCGCTGATCAAGACAATCACCACTTCTGCCTCTCTACTTACACATACCTCCTTGCCCATCTCCCAACCATCCTCACCACATATCTATTCATCTCCTACTACTACACAACCCTCTCTACCGGCCTCTCTATCACCTTCACCAATCACTCCTACTGTTACACCTATTCCATCACCGCCTTCTCCTCATAAAAACGAGCTCCAAAACTAAACTCCAAATACTTTAACCCCAATTTCATAAACACCACCACCCTTCATCCTATACCAGACACCCTTGAACCACATACTCACAACCAATCCATGAAAGATCCCAAATAGCATGAAGTCATAGATCATGAATTGAGTGCTCTCTTGCAAAATGACACCTTGGAACTTGTCCCTCAAACCTCTCAACAACCCATTGGTTGCAAATGGGTTTTTCATGTTAAAAGAAACCCAAACGATATAATAGCCAAATATATAGCCCGCCTTGTAGCTAAAGGCTTCCTCCAACAATTTGGCAAATACTATTTTGAAACCTTCAATCCTGTCACCATACGTATCATCATATTTATTGCTCTTTCCAAAAATTGGCCACTCTATCAATTAGATGTAAACAATGCAATTTTGCATGAAACACTTTACGAGGAAGTATTTGATGGGTTTTACATGTAATAAAGCGGAAAAATCCTTATACTCTTAAGGGTACATGCAACATATTAGATCTAGTCATAACACTGTTGAAGTAACATTCTATTGAACAACAAGAACCCTATAAATCCTAACCTATTTCGAAAATCATAAACAAGTTAGGGATTACATACCTTTTGATTATTCTTGTAGATAATCAATGAATTCTTTCTTCAATTGTTCTTGGAAGCAAGCACCAGAAATCTCGTGCCACTTATGGTTCACACCCAAACCCTAACAACTAAGGAAACTTTAAGAGATATGAGAAGGGAGGAAAATTTATGGCTATGCTCTTTGTAACATTTTCATTCCATGTATTTTTCCTTTTAACCCTTAAACTTAAAACCCTTGCATTTCGGTCCCTAGCCGAGTATGTTGGTCGTACGTTAGGAGTACGTTGTGCGTATTGGCTCGTTGTCATGGTCGCGGAGGCACCCATGTATGCAGGGTGTATGTGGAGGTAGGCAGGACGTATGGTCACCAGGGGAAAACCCTAATTTTTAGGGTTTGTGCCCTATTTAAACACCTTAAGTTGCTCATGGAATTTCTTATGACCAACCTCGATCTCTCCAAACCCTGAGAACGAAACCCTAATTGCCTTTTGAGTGTTTTGAGCGTGGAAGTGACATTTGAGAGTGTTTTTGGTAATCTTGAAGGAAGAGGAGATCTTAGAAGTTGCATTGGTGTAGTTAAAGCTTGTGGATCCTAAATCATCACCAACTTGGAAAGCTTTTGGAGGTATAAAGCTCTTAACTTGATGGCTCTTAATGATAGATTTAGTTTAGGGCATGGTTTTTGCACTTTATGGTAGCATGGGTCCTTCTTGTGGGTTTGAGTCACCCCAGGAGCAAGGAGCGCTAGATCTTAGCCTCTCTGATGTTCCTTGTGCATAAAAATTCTATCTTGATGTGTTATTTTGGACCATGCATGAGTTAAGGTTCTTATTATGGGTCTTAATGGTAAAAAGTGAGTATTGGGTCCCATTAAGTCATGCGCAACTATAAAGTTTCCAAATTTACGTGTTAGGACCTTGAAATGATGTAGATCTAAGGTTTGGACGTTAAGGTCTTACGGGATTAAGACCCTTGATTAGCCTTTGGGACTCTGGCCGGTATGTTGGGTGTACTGGGTCGGCAACCCGCTTCTTGGTCAACATTGAGTACGCGGGGCGTACATATGGGGTACACGGGTCGTACACCATGTAGTGGACTTTCATTGGTTTTGCGCCCTTTTTGGAGTTGGACTTCTTTTGAGCTTTGGGCCTTAGCTAGATTTTGGGCCTTATGGCTGTTGGGCCATAGTTGGACCTTAGGTTGTGAGTTGGGCTATTTGTGGGCCTTGGGCCACTATATGGTTCTTGGGCCAAGCTAGTTGGGCCCAATAAGGAAAAATGTAAAATAGTCTTTTATCCTAGAGGTTGAGGATGATGAGTTGGGCCCCCGGTTATGGGATATGACCTAATTATTAATTAGGATATTATTTGATGATATTTAGTGCGAAGATTTCCCGGATCAGCAGTCCGAGCATTTATCCGGTTGTTTCAACAGTTTGAGGTGAGCCTCCTCCCAGCGTTTAGCAAGTCGAAGGCACCAATGCCGAACCATGGATTATGGTTATCTGTATGCAAGTTGTTTGTGTGACCTTACATGTGTGTATGTATGCCGTGCGGGGCCTGATGAGTGAGTTAGGCGGGGGTCATCACATGGTACAGACAGATCTGTTCCGAGCGGAGCCCGATGCCGGGCGAGACCAATGGTTCTGGGGCATGGCCCATTTTATGTTTTATATGTATGGTATGTGGTATTTTGGGGAACTCACTAAGCTTTGTACTTACGGTTTTCAGTTTATGTTTCAGGTACTTCCGGATCGAAGGGGAAGAGCTCGGGATGATCACATCGCACACACCATGATTCCGTTTTACTTGACTCTGATATATTGAGATAATTTGATTATTATACTATGATTTTCCTTTATGGATTGATGAACAAGTTTTGGTTAATGGTTTTATTATTATGAAAACGATAGTTTTCGTTTTAAATTTTGGGACGTTACAAGTTGGTATCATAGCCTTGGTTTGAGGGATTCATGCATACTCTCGGGTGTGTTTGAACTAAACTAAGGATTTGATAGATTTTTCATAAAGAAATGTTTTACAAAAATATTTTTTCTAATAAAAGAAAGGGGTGTGGTTCATGCAATCGACCAAGCTCAAGTAAGTTTTCCCAAAATACCTAAACATGTTTTATGTTATGCTTTGAATTGTGAATCCGTGAATCGCATGCTAGAATTAGGGCTAAGAATCTGCTCATGATTGCATGATAGAATGCTAGGAGAGATGCCTTTGTATGCCTGTTGTATGAGCTTGTAGACTTGTATGCTAGTACTGATCAGTCAGTGATAGGATGGCTTGTTTAGGTCATGCTTGATTCCCAATTACTCGATGCTCGAATGTTGTTTGCTTTGTGCTTTTTAGGAGTTCCCATTAACATCATCTAACTAGTAAGCGAATATGTTAAGTTACATATTATTAAGACTAGATAATTTTAGAAGGTTAGGTTTTAACTCTATTGTGCAACTCTTGTATGAGTCCAACCATTGTAGTGTGAGACCTTTCATTCGAAGAATTATCTGGTGACAGTGATATGTAATTGTATTCGTGAGCTAGTTAGAGGGTGTTATGGGGAGTTCCTTCTGCAACTGATGACATAGGGTGGTGTGGTGGTTGCCCTAGGAAAACCTAGGAGACAATTTGGTACCGAGAGCCTTGTCTTATTGAGGGTTGTTTGGATTGATAAGGGAGTGACTTGGAGGATTCAGGGCGATCCTTGAGGAAAGTACAGATAGATGTGGAAGGTAGTATGGGCCCGTACTACTGAAATAAGAGGATTCGTACTCAAATCAAGGAAAGTCACGATGATACCAGGAACCTTGTACAGTGTGGGATTTTCTTCGAGTATGTTCTGATGGTTTATATGGTTTATTTTCAATATGGTGGTCACTCGAGGAGGTACTAGTGCTGATGGGGGTGTCGGTGTTGGTGCCGGTGATGGTTCGGGTTCGGGCTCTGGGGCCGGACATATGGACGATCAGATGCGGGAGTTCATTTCATTTCTAGGTTGAGGAGATTGCTTTTACTTTCTTGTTAAACCTACCCGAAAGAGAGTGAGTGGTGGATTCAGAGAAAAGCTATTCTTCTTAGCAGTTTCACAAGTGAATGGAATGATTCTATCGGAGATTACCCGCAATATTCTTAAGCAAACTCCTGTGATATTCGACATGGTCAAGGAGGGTATCCTGGAGATTATGGATGAACACTTGGGCGCTTTTCATTCTGAGATGGTGGCGATGATGGGAGCTCGCACTTTGACCTTCCATGAGTTCCGGGCATGTGGAGCCCCAAAGTTTTTTGGGAAGAAGGACCTGATTGCCTAATTTGAATTATTATTATTATTTAATTAATAATTAATCATAAATTAATTGGAATTAATTTTAGGTTTAATTTGACTAATTAAAAGTACAAGGGTTTAACTGTAATTGTTCAATAGTTGAACAAGAGGTTCCATAACCTTCCTCCCTTAGGGTGGATGGTTTCTATAGGGAATATTCTAGGGTTTTTAGAATATCCCTTATAGATAATTAGAGAGTAGATAATTACCTAATTTGAGATATTAATATAATATTCAAATTAAGGTTATCTAGGGTTTCTTAATTCACATATAAATAAATCCTAAGGGCTTCATATTTTCAGCCACTTGATCATTCCAAGGCATAACAGAAATTTCCATCTCCCGTCTTCTCTCTCTTTAAGTCTCCTTGTTGCTAGGGTTGAGTGTGAACCATCAGAGGCACGAGAATTCTGGTGCTAGCTTCCAAGTGACTACAAGAAGGATTGTGGTTGATTATCTACTAGTATAATCAAAAGGTATGTAACCCTAAACTCTCTTCTTAATTAAAAAAATATTAGGGTTTTTGTAGGGTTCTTGATGTTCAATTGGTTATTGCATTCAATAGTTAAAACATAGATCCTTTAGGTTGCATGCAAACTTAGGGTCTAAGTTTTTCCGCCAAAATATAATTTTTGTAACCTATAAATCCCATCAGATACGTACCCGAGGGTTGATGCGGACCTGACACAACCATCTGCTGTTATTTGGAGTTGATAAGGACCCGGGGGTTGATTCCGTTCAATTTAGTCGATCATGGTGAGAGACCCTTTCGAGAGTGTTTGCAATTGAATCGTCATTGCCATTTTTTGGGCACGAGTACAAGCCTGGAAGGTTCGTTCAAGATTTTTCCATGCGATTTGGGATGATGTTGACCAAGCGACAGTAGCAAGAGAGCGATCAGATAGGGTAGACTTCAGTCAGAGGAGGACGAAGCGATCTCTTTTCTTCCAAGCAACATATTCTGGATTTGGTAGAGGAGCAGCAACAAGTGAAGCACCATTAGGGCCGACTGGAGGGCAATCGTCTCAGGGGGTGGATCAGGATTGCGAATGAAAGAATCTAGGTCAAAGCATTCTAAGGCAGAAATGATTGTAGTCCGCCACAAAGGGTAATTATCCCTGTCCAACTTGATGCTAATGGAGGGGATTTGAAATTTGAGATTAGTAGAGGCGATTTGAGCTGCAGCAAAAAGTTGCTGATTGATAGGGGTAAACATGGTGGAATCACAAGGTATGAAGGGAAAACAGGAGAGACGAGAGAAAAAAATGAGTATCCTTAAAGCTCTGATACCATATAGATTTTAGTATTGAAAATGAACCTTTTGTATATACTGTGAATAATAGGTGTACATGTATTTATACAGAGAGAAACAGAGACTGCTTAATATATCTCCACACAATAAGGAAACAATATATATACGTGAATATATCAGCTAAAGACTAGGACTACAGGACTCATTCTCTTTGACTAAGTATATTGTTGGTTATTATTATATTATGTATGATGTATGTGGTATTTTGGGGAAGCTCACTAAGCTTTGTGCTTACAGTTATGTTTTGGTTTCAGATCCTTCCGGTACTAAAGGGAAGGGCCCGACATCCTCACCCTCACGATTTTCGAGTTTATAATTTCTTTTACTCTTATATTTTGTGGTAGTGTGTATTTGGATAGTTTTGAAACATGTGATGATTGGGATTGATGAACTTAAAAATGAAATTTTTACTTATGGATTTCATGACGTTACATTGTAAATCTTGGTTTATTTGATACAATGTTGGTAACACCCATGAAGTCGTTTTGAACTATTTGGTTAAAATTTGATACTTTGTTATAAATTTTTGTCAAACCTTGTTTTCTTGTTTAAACCATAGCTTTAAATTTATTTTGAAAAATATAAGGTGTTACAATTTACATCCATCTTCTTGTGTTTAATATGAAAGTGCATCCTGGGGAAAGTGTTTATAAAAATAATAATCGTATTTTAACAATGTTTAACTTTAACCACCAAACAAGTTATATATATATATATATATATATATATATATATATATATATATATATATATATATATATATATATATATATATATATATATATATATAGAGAGAGAGAGAGAGAGAGAGAGGAGGAGGAGGGTTCAATTGAGAAAAAAAAAGGTTGAGAATGGGGGAATCATTCTCAGTCACACATTTATTTTGCCGCAAAACACTTAGGCGTACCGTCGGAAATGGATAACGGATAAACATGTGTTTTCCAACCAAACATGTTTCTTTAAACTATGCTAATCATTACCTTAATATACACAAAAACATACTTTTTTTTGTTTTTTTTATTTTTAGAAAGCCATTATTATCGAAAAATTATTTTAAATATATCAAAATTCATAATTTTTATTCTCTATAAATAGACATTCATATTGATATAGTTTTAAGATTAAATAAAAAATTTATTTTTTTTAGAGTTTCAGCTCTCGTTATTCATAATTGAATAAAAATCTATCTGATTTTTATTAGAGTACATTCGTTATTCACTTATGAATAAAACGTATGCTTAACTTTTTTTTATAGTTTAAGTATCGTTCATATATGAATATGACACGTAATAAAATTTTCTTAATTAAAATATATTTTTTACATCATCTTTCATCATATATTATATTTATATATAAATAAAACGTGTATTAGTTGTCGTCGTATTTTATATTCATATATGAATAAAACATTTATCAAATTTTTATTACAGTTAATTTGTTATTCATATATGAATAAGCAGTATAAATGATACTTAAACTGTAAAAAAATTAATTATATATTTTTATTCATAAGTGAATAACGAATGTACTGTAGCAAAAATCTGATGCATTTTTATTCACTTATGAATAACGATAGCTGAAAATATAAAAAAATTATTTTTTTATTTTATCTTAAAAATATATCAATATGGATATTTATTTGTAGAGAATAAAAAATCATGAATTTTGGTATATTTAAAATCATTTTTCGATATAAATAGTTTCTTAAAAATTAAAAAAACGAAAAAAAACTATGTTTTTGTATATATTAAGGTAATGATTATCATAGTTTAAGGAAACATGTTTTTGTTAGAAACACATGTGTATTCATTATCCATTTCCGCTGGTACAACGAAGACTTTTGCGGCAAAAATAAATGAGTGGCTGAGAATGATTCCCCCATTCTCAACTTTTTTATTTTCTCAATTGAACTTACCTATATATATATATATATATATATATATATATATATATATATATATATATATATATAATACAATAAAATATAGAGAAATAATCAAACAAACCAAACAGTTGGATAATCATGGGACAACTTCATAAATATGTACGATATATAATTAAATCCAATTATTATGGTAAAAATATAAATCGTTGATGGACCGATTTATAGAATATTAACTTAGCTTGTGGGTTGAGTTCCCTGTTTGACTCAAGATCCTCAAGATCCCTTTCATCCCTCACATTAGGGTATATCTCCATCTATATATACATGTGATGAGAAGCAATCAAGACATACGAAATACACATGAAAATTCGTATAGGGTTTGCCGAGGGATTTTAGAGAGAGCTCTTGAGATCAATTGGAAAACCCAACTCTAGTTATTCAGATCCGAAGATCATATTGAGATCAGGTATGTACATTATTCTTTCATGTTTAAGTTTTCTTTTAATCAGATTCGAGATTAAATATCCAAAGTTTATGCTTCCGCCTTTATGTTTTGGTTATCAAAATAACCAACATGATGATGTGTAGTGGTTGGACTATAGTTTACTACTTTTTGACTTTTTACATAATTACTCCGTCTAGCCTATTTACTTATTGACTATGATCCACTAACATATTTAAATAGATTTTGAATATAGTGGTTGGAGTGAAATGAGTTAGACTGGAAGGAGTGGGAAGAAAGCTTCCCTCACTTTTGGTGGGCCATACCCCTCTTTCCCTCACTCTCCTTTCCCTCACCTAAAAGTCAAGGAATGGGTGGGAAGCCCTTCCCTCACTTTTTTTTTATTAAATAAAATTAATTTTTTTGTTATGAATTATAATTTTTAAATTAATACTAAACATAAAATTTAATTAAAAATAAAAAGCATTTCATTAATTAAAATAAAACTTACATTAAACCTAAAATATAAAAAAGTAGAAAATTAAAAAAAAACACACACACACAAACTAAAAATCAAACAAACCAACAACGACCTACGAAAAATATTTTTTCAGAATTTTTTCCCTCTTCTTCATCACGAGCTCGAGAGCCGGTCCCGAGAGATGATCGACGTTTTCCATCAAAAACTTCATGTCTTCCATTTCTTGTCTCTCCGCCCGCTCCTTTTTCCTTGTTTCTTCTTTTTCTTTGTCGAAAGCCAAACGTTCGGAGAAATTTAGGTTATATCGATCAAACGACGATGTTATCTTCCGCATTTCGTCAATGTCCACGCTGAAATCAGATGCACTCGAAGAAGTACCTTTTCCCTTTCTCTTCGCTTTGTCCCTACCCATTGGGCGTTCAACTTCTTCTAGCTCGAGTTCGTCGTCCTGATTTAAATCTAGACCGACCCGAGCATCGGAGGAGGTTGTGTAACCACTAGAGCCCATTTTCGTTCGCTTTGATTGTTGGACTCCAAAAATAAAATCTCGCTCGTATTTTTTCCACCTACGACTTCGGACCAATAATTTCCAACAATCGTGCCACTTGAATGGTTTTCCGACTTCCTCAAGGTAAAACTGCAACGCTTCTTGAAGTATTTCTTCGTCGCCTTGGCCGCTTTTTCGTTGGGTTTTTAGGTTGTTGTACAACCCGTTAATTTTTGAAACCCCCTTTGCTATTTCTCGAAACTTCGAATTAAGTTGATGTTTCGTACGGTAGTCGTCACATTTTCCTAGCTCCTCTCGAAATCGTTCTAAAATGCGAAACCGAAAATGTTCTCCCGGTTGTGCGTTTCCCTGAATCGAATCTTCAGAAATATCAACCCAAGCTTTGACCAAAACTAGCTCTTTGTAACATCCCAAAATTCAAGCCCGAAAATTTCATTTTTAAATTAATAATTTTTAAAACATTTTACCATAACACTATCAACAAAGCAACACATTACAAAATCATAATGTTGTGTCCCAAACCATGACATCAAAAATAAGGAAAATCAGAGTACAATCCCAGAAAGTCCGATGCGGAATCATGTGTGTGTGTGTGATGCGATGCTACGTCGCCGGCTCCTTCCCCTTAGACGAAGAGGTACCTGAAACCAAAACCGAAACCGTAAGCACAAAGCTTAGTGAGTTCCCCCATCATGCCACATACCATACAATATCATCGCTATCTTTCAATTGGTAATCATCGTCAGTATCTTTCAACCGGTAATCATCATCGGTATCTTTCAACCGGTAATCATCATCGGTATCTTTCAACCGGTAACTGTCATCGGTATCTTTCAACCGGTAACTGGGGACTATTCCACCCCCTACCACTAGCATACAACAACAAGATATAAACATACAGTCAGGCATATCCGGGTACTGACCTACCCTTCGGTCCTAAGGACCGCTGTCAGGGAAACTAATCCCTATTATACACGTAACATATCATACAGATAAAACTCCTGATCAAAGGACGTAACCAGACCAAGATAATTATCACAAAGACAATCATCTTCTAAATACCCCTCTTTGGTGGGCCGGCATTGTGGCCTTAGACCCACCCCTACTGGAAGGTAACTCACCTCGTACGAGTAGCTGCTGATAATCTGTGCGGGAAACCTCTGTCTGCTGCTGCTCCGGAAATCCTCCGGCTACAATCCCCACAAAACACTCAGTCAGAATCTGATATCTACTCTTAGGGTAAAATGACTATTTTACCCCCAACCAAGTCCAAGTCAAAGTCAACTTCCAGTTGACCCGACTCGCCGAGTTGGGCCATCAACTCGTCGAGTCCCTTCCCTTTACTCGTCCTTATCCACGACTCGAATCGTCGAGTTTGGCAACGACTCGACGAGTTCCCCTTCTTTACGAACATCAATGAACCTTCATCCGACTCGCCGAGTCGTATGAACAACTCGTCGAGTTCACCTTCAACTGATGAACAAGTCCTGACCTTGACTCGCCGAGTTGTATGAACATCTCGTCGAGTTCATCTTCAAACATAAGGAGATTGCCTTGGACTCGCCGAGTCTGTTCTAGCACTCGTTGAGTCCCATGAACTCCAGGTCTAAAACTAAGTCCAATGCGTTGGGTCACTCTTTCTGTCCTGCTACAACCCTTCTAACACCCAACTGAGTTCTTTGACCCTCAACAGATATGAGACTCAAAGCCTTGGACTAGTCGAGTTCCAAGAACGGACTCGCCGAGTCGATAACGTCCACACCCTAAATCATCGATTTCTGATGTACAACACTTGACCAAATGATAGATCCAAGCCCCTAAGCTCAATCTAGCACATAAAGTTACGAACTTTACGTGCATGCATGGGACTTTTGAGCCAAAAAGGCTCTAAAATGGCTCTTTTGTTGCATGGGGCCTTCCTTGGGTGCAAAAGCAACCCAAATATGCCTTGTGACTCTCCCCAAGTTCTAGATCCGAAGTCTTGACCCCCAACCATGTTTTCAAATCATGGTTGGTCACCTCATATGGCTTAAAAGCCCTAAATCCTCCCCAAAAAGGGATCTAACAAACAAGTAAGCAAGGTACAGACTTTATACCTTTCAAAGACTGCAAATGATGAACCAAACTCGAATCCTTCAGTTTCCTCTTGATCCTTCTATGCTCTTCCTTCTTCCTTGTGAACAAAGCCACCAAAATCACCACAAATGCCTTTAGATCTTCACACACTCGGCTAGGGTTTGCTATGGAGGGTCTTTGGGAGCAATAGGGGCGAGTGGTGGCTGAAAGAGATGATTAAATAGGGTGCAAACCCTCATATTAGGGTTTTGTCCAGTCAGAGCCTACTCGTCGAGTCTGGTCGCCGACTCGACGAGTCCATCATTTAAGTCCCGCGTCCAATCTCACTCCTACTCGACGAGTTGGGCCTTCAACTCGCCGAGTCCTAGGCCAGAAATGCAAAATACAACAAAATAAATTACATACCAGGAACCGAGTGCTACACTCTTCGTGTGGAACCCATGTTGTCGGCTTTT
Source organism: Lactuca virosa (assembly GCF_052849685.1). NCBI lineage: Eukaryota > Viridiplantae > Streptophyta > Magnoliopsida > Asterales > Asteraceae > Lactuca > Lactuca virosa. The sequence goes on along the minus strand of NC_136430.1, from coordinate 29,265,411 downwards.
GTCTTCCCGGTTGTGCGACACCCTCGCGCACTTGTGTTTTCCCTTTACGTCTTTGTGGTGGTGGTGTTGGTTGAGTTTCGGGAACCATGTCTTCTTCTTCTGCGTCATCCGATTCATCGACAAGTTGGTGGTGGTGTTGGGTTTGGGTTTGAGTTTCAGTTTGAGTTTGGGGTTGAGGTTGATTTGGCGATTGTTGATCCGAAAACACAACAAAGTTTGAAAACATTTGCGACGGAACATTTGGAACTTGCATCGGATAATATTGGCCAAAATTTTGGTATTGGAATTGTAGTGGGGATTGAATGGGAGCATCGAGTTGGGGGCGGTAAACTCCTTGCGGGGATGAATCGATAGCAAAAATGTTGCGAGGAGGGATGTTTATACTCGAACCATGGCTTTTTTTTTTTCCTTCGATCGGAAGTTGAGATTTGCTTGTCGGGATTCATTTTTTTTTGTTGATATAAAGTAGAGAGAATAGAGGATAGTGTGATGTTTTTAAGTTATATGTATGTATTTATAGTAGTGGTAAAAGGATTAAAAAAAAACAAATAAAAACAAAACTAGTCGTTACAGCCAAAAAAAAAAAAATTTACATTTTTTACCGTTATTCAACGGTTGTTTTTCAACAAAAAATAAAATAAAAAAAAGGGTCGGCCAATCGCAGCAAGAGAGAGAGAGCGGGAGAGGCTTCCCTCTCCGTTTCCCGTACAACCCTTTCCCGCGCCGACGGTGCGGTGTTCCGCCGGGCGGGAAACTCCCCACTTTCGTTCCCGCGCCCGCTCCGTCCGGCCTTAATAAAAACTTACTTTGTATACTAGTGTAATAATAAATTGGTTGGGGAGGTGATTGTGTATTCATCGAGAGTTAGGTAAGTTTTTGTGATAATAAAGTGATAGGTATGGGATAAAATTGTTGGTGAAAGTTTGTTATTTCAATTAAAAATAATTTTAAATGAATGTTTGTGTATTATATATATATATATATATATATATATATATATATATATATATATATATATATATATATATTAAAGGACATGAGAAGTTTGAGCTCTTTTACAACCATTTCAATTAAAATTAAATGAATGTTGGTGTATTATATATATATATATATATATATATATATATATATATATATATATATATATATATATATATATATATATATATTAAAGGACATGGGAAGTTTCAGCTCCTTTACAATTTACCATTATATTTTTACTTTTTTATAATTTTGTCACTAAAGTTTCAACAAACTTTTTTTTTTATAATTTTGCCATTTTATTTTTACTTCTTTATATTTTTGCCACTAAATTTTCACTTTTATTTCTTTACAACCATTTTTTCTTTATTCTTTTATAATTTTACCACTTTATTTTTACCTTTTTATAATTTTACCACTAAAGTTTCAACAAACTTTTCCTTTTTATAATTTTGACACTTTATTTTACTTCTTTATATTTTTGCCACTAAACTTTTACTTTTAACCACTATATTTTTACCTTTTTTATAAATTTGCCACTAAAGTTTCAACAAACTTTTCATTTTTTATAATTTTGCCACTTTATTTTTTACTTTTTTATATTTTTGCCACTAAACTTTCACTTTTACTTCTTTACAACCATTTTTCTTAATTCATTTATAATTTTACCACTTTATTTTTATGTTTTTATAATTTTGTCACTAAAGTTTCAACAAACTTTTCATCTTTATAATTTTGACACTTTATTTTTTACTTTTTTATATTTTTGCCACTAAAATTTCACTTTTACTTATTTACAACCATTTTTCTTTATTCTTTATCATTTTCATCTACCGTATTCTTCTATCCTTTATTTTTTTTTTCTAAAAAGATTTAGTTGTGACTTTTCTCACATGTTTTTTATATTTTCTCAAAAGTGTTCCGTTTCTTTAATCCATTTAGAGTTTTGTCTCTCATTTTCAAGATTATTCTATTTTGATATTTTTTTTCTTCTATTATCAACCCGAACTTTTTAATATTCAGACTTTCGTCACATGTTTTCTAAAAAGTTGCTAAATTCAATCAATTTTCTTTAATTTTTGTAATTTTCGTCTATCATATTATTTTACCATTTTTTTCTAAAAAGAATGACCCGTGCAATTCATATAAAATATGATTGATTTTAGTAATGCACTTTGAAATCCAAAATGCAAATGCTCACAGTCTCGAATTCAGAATCAAAATTCAGAATCAAAATTTCATTTTTCCAATACATAAAAACATACATCTCGATTACAACTTTTTCATAATAGTTATTTTTGCTAATTTCTCCAAAAAGGCAAAAACTAATACATATTTCAAAATTTATTTGGGTGGATTTTATTTTATTTTATTTTTGATTGGCTAACATACATATACACATTTTATAAAATTTACTCATAAACTATATTTTTGTCTACCAAGTAACTTGAATCCCCAACCTATTAAAAAATGAAACATTTTTAAATACCTAATAGCGTTTTGGGAAATTCTTTTACTCTAATTGATTTCATCGTTTTCTTCTTATTGAAACTTTTACTAAAATTAGAAATTTTAGCTCGTCGAACGTGTCTACCTCGTTTCACTCGCCGCTACGATGAAAATTTTACTAATATTGAAAGTTTTAGCTTGTCGATAGGTGTCTGTTACATTTCATTCACTATTACGATGAAAATTTTACTAAAATTGGAAGTTTTAGCTCGTCGACATGTGTCTGCTACGTTTCATTCACTGCTACGATGCAAATTTTACTTAAATTTGAAGTTTTAGTTCGTCGACACGTGTTTGCTACGTTTCACTTACCGCCACAATGAAAATTTTATTAAAATTATAAGTTTTAGCTCGTCAATACATGTCTGCTACGTTTCACTCACCGCTACGATGAAAATTTTACTAAAATTGAAAGTTTTAGCTCGTCGACACGTGTCTGCTACGTTTCACTCACCGCTACGATGAAAATTTTATTAAAATTATAAGTTTTAGCTCGTCAATACATGTCTGCTACGTTTCACTCACTGCTACGATGGAAATTTTACTAAAATTGAAAGTTTTAGCTCGTCGACACGTGTTTGCTACGTTTCACTCACCGCTACGATGTAAATTTTACTAAAAAATTGAAAGTTTTAGCTCGTCGACACGTGTCTGCTACGTTTCACTCACCGCTACGATTAATATTTTACTTAAATTCGAAGTTTTAGCTCGTCGACACGTGTCTGTTACGTTTCACTCACCGCTACGATGAAAAATTTATTAAAATTAGATGTTTTAGCTCGTCGATACGTGTCTGCTACGTTTCACTCACCGCTACGAGGAAAAATTTACTAAAATTGGAAGATTTAGCTCGCCGGCACGTGTCTTTTATATTTCATTCACTACTCAGATGAATATTTTACTTAAATTTGAAGTTTTCGCTCATCAACACATGTCTGCCACGTTTCAATCGCCGCTACGAGAAGTGATAGTATTTAGTCAAATTTTATGGTATGCTTTTTATAAGAAAGAAATAACAATATTCATAAAAGATAATATATACTAATTTATAGATTATAGATAAGAATGAACAGTGTGCTAGTTTTTTATGGATGATAATGATTAATTTTTCAATCAAGTTTTATTTTAGAATAATTCTGAAACGAATTTTCAAACGATTAAATTATAGGTCTAAAACAAATACAAGATTTTATATTACTGAAAAGTAAATGTAATTTTCATTGTTAGATTATAGTTCTATAGCATAGCATTTGAACATTGTTTAAGAAAAATACATTCTCTAAATTATAAGTCGGCTCAGCTGTAATTAGGTTCGTATTTCCACTTTCTAATGCCTTGTTTTCACTTTTCATGATATCATATTTTCTGTTCTTATGTTATACTTTTTATAAAATAAACATAACAATATTTATAAAAAAACAATATGCGTTATTTTATAGACAATAGTAATAAAGAATGTGCTAGTTCTGTATGGATGATAAAAATGTATTTTTAATCAAAAAAAAAATTTGTAGGACAATACATTTTATTAGATTATAGATCTATCGCATTGCCTTTAAAGATTAATTAAAAAAATATACATTCCTTAATAGGTAATCGACCGTTATTATGTGTATAAACCCTGTGAATTATATATGTCATATATGTTAATGTATATACCAAATATCAATAAAAAGATTTGCTATGGAGTGGTACAACATTTTAAAACACGTATTGTTATACAGCATAGGAAGAAAAATTGTTGTGTAACTGTACTAGCAACTTTCAACGACTTGGACATGGTGCATCAACAGTTGTACATTAGTTCCTTGATTTAACTTCATCGCAAGTCATGGAAATCCAAATTTAAGAAGTGATGACTCATGACATGACAATTGACATAACAAGTGGCGGGATTTTAGCATACAAACGTTTCTACGTTCGAGCGGCGATCCGATAGGTACTCTCTCTCTCCTCCGTCACGAGAAACCAGAGAACATCCTCGCTCTCGCCGTCGTCATCACCATCATCATCATCAATGCCTCTGTAAACTTTCCTTTATTGCACCTCGGAAAATCTCAAGATTGATTTTGTTAAATATTGCATCGGTTAATATGTATAATCAATGTTGATTCTGTAATTTCGGTGCTTGTACGTAGAATTGATCTTCAAGGGCTCGTTCTTATGTAAGTTCCTAAAATTTACATTGCTTTTGTTTTTGTTTAATTATCACACATACGGAGTGTAGAATTAAGATTCGTTGTATGAGGTGCATTTTTAATAAGATATATCCAGTTTTTGTTTGATCAGGAATTGATTGATTGAAATGGACAAGAAGAAATTCCCGATCGGAGCGGAGCACTATGTGCTGTATGAGGAGATTGGGCAAGGTGGTAACGCCTATGTTTACAGGGCCAAGTGTCTCGACAACAATGAGGTTGTGGCTATAAAAGTTCTCGATTTTGAACAAGGAAACTGCGATTTGGTAAATTCAGATTTTGTTTTTCCATATTTTGTTATTCACGATACTTTAAAAAATCTATCTTATAGTGATTAATTAGCTGATATAGTAACAACATCTCCAAGATTCAATTCCCATAGATTCATCTAAAAGGAACTTACAAAATTTTTGATCTGTTGTTTCCAGAACAACGTGTCACGGGAGTCTCAGATAATGATGCTGGTTGATCATCCAAATGTTCTTAAATCACACTGCTCCTTTGTAAATGACCATAACTTATGGGTTGTTATGCCTTTTATGGCTGGTGGTTCTTGTCTTCATATGTTGAAGGCTTTTCATCCTGAGGGTTTTGAGGAAGTTGTTATTGCAACTATACTGCGTGAGACATTAAAGGCATTGGAGTATCTTCATCATCATGGCCACATTCATCGAGATGTCAAAGTAAGTCAGTTTTCATCATTCCCATTATAATTATATATTTATATTCCAAACTGAATATTTTGCTTTTATTTTTTTTTGGGGTTTTTGCATAGGCTGGGAACATTCTTATCAGTGACCAAGGTGCAATCAAGCTGGGTGATTTTGGTGTTTCAGCTTGCTTATTTGATTCAGGTGACAGACAACGTGTTAGGAATACTTTTGTTGGGACACCATGCTGGTAAATTCTCATATTTATATACTCTTGTTCTTTATCAACATTTCTTTAATTAATTTTCTATTCATCAAGGGTTATTTTAAATATGATGATTATTTTCTTACTCAGACAATTTACCTTTTTTGTTAGGATGGCCCCTGAGGTTATGGAGCAATTACATGGATATGACTTCAAGTCAGTAATTTTTCTTTACCACATCAAAACTTGTCCACTTATTATTATTATTCAAACACAAAATTGTTTTTACTTTTTATACCTAAAGGGCATGCTGGTAATTTTCCTGTATGCAGGGCTGATATATGGTCTTTTGGTATAACAGCTCTGGAGCTTGCTCATGGGCATGCTCCTTTCTCTAAATATCCCCCAATGAAGGTGCCTTTCACTTTTCACCCATAAATGTTGCTTAATGTTGATGATCAGTTAGTTTAAAATACTTTATTTATATTTGGTAGGTTTTGCTAATGACCTTGCAAAATGCACCCCCTGGTTTTGATTATGAGAGGGACAATAAGTTTTCTAAGGTAACATCTTCTGTTTTTTTTTTTTTTTTTTTTTTTTTTTATAATACTGTAAATATGTGATCTGACACTTTGTTTGTTTATAGTCTTTTAAGCAGATGACTGCAAGTTGTCTAGTCAAAGATCCTTCAAAGCGTCCTTCTGCCAAGAAGCTTTTGAAGCATTATTTTTTCAAACAAGCGAGATCAAATGATTTTATAGTACGTAAGCTTCTAGAAGGCCTCCCAACAATTGGTGATCGTCTTCAAGCACTAAAGGTTGGTCTATTATAAGAATTTCTTTTAATTGTAATGTTATTGTTTTTTTATTTGTGCTAAGAAACTAATTTTGTAATAACAGCAAAAGGAGGAAGATATGCTTGCTCAAAAGGAAATTCCAGATGGGCAGAAAGAAGAAATGTCACAGGTAGGGGTTATTGAAATGTCATTAATGAAGCATAATTTTGTACTTATGTTTTAAATAACTTCCTTCCAGAACGAATACAAAAGAGGGATCAGTGGATGGAACTTTGACCTTGAAGATGTCAAGGCACAAGCTTCCTTGGTATGTTGCATACAATTTTTACTTAATGGGCTTAATGTCTAGACAAGCTATACATGGTTATTTCTTTTTGAGTTAAGCCGAAAAAACTAGGTTAATCATGTATTAAGTGACAATAATTTTCATGTAATAAAAGCTCCAAGATGAGGACTCTGTAGCTGAGAAATATCAGTTGGGAAGCATGAATTCCTTCCCCGGGACTGGTCTTAATGAAAGAAAGCTTCAGCATCAATTGTCATCCTTGAGTGAAGCTTCAGAAAGTGCAGAAATTGTAAGTAAAGTTTTGGATGACTATTCATCTGTTTTACGTTTTTTGACTTTAGATAATGAGTTTAATAATATAATTAAAATCATTGTAGGATCCATCTGCTCTGGCTCCTTTATCCATGTACGTTTATGTTTAGTTTTAAATTGCATATAGTCGGAGAGTCGATATTATCATTATTGGATTTACATTTTGTTTTATGTGTCAGTAGAAAATGCGAGAAATCTGAAGATGAGTTAAGCGTTGGTTCTAACAGCGGACAAATGGTTTCAGCAAATTCTTCTCCTCGTGCAGATAATTCCAGTGAGTTCGATCGCATTCCTTCTCATTCTCACCAGAGGGCAGCTTCATGGGATAGGTATCAACTCGCTTAAATTATCCTTTGTCTTTTGGGCTTAGTTTCAAATATCCGCATATAAAATACAATTTACAAGAATGGGATTTATAGTTTTATACAAACAAAAAAAAAAAAACGCATAAATTATGCCCAAAAGTACTTTTTATCTTTTGGGCTAGCTCCAAAAAAATTCGCCCACCGTGGGGCTCGAACCCACGACCACAAGGTTAAGAGCCTTGCGCTCTACCAACTGAGCTAGACGGGCTGTTGATATTTTTATTGTAAATATGTTTTTATACTGTATTTTAATGTTTATGTTTCAAACTTATATACTAACATGTTATATTTTTTATTATTTATGTTTCAAACTCATTTAAATTTTGGATAAATATTATGATGACTGATTAGATGCACATACTATTGTTGGTTATAAATTTTTGATAATAATAATCTACAAAGCTACCGTGATAAAAAAAAATGTAGATCAAATTTGTGAAAATGATAATAAATATAAGAGTTGTTTTTTAAGTTCTATATGAAAATGAATATGCCTAGAATTATTCTTTTTTTATGATAAAAATGGTGCAATGGGTTGAACAGGAACTACTTTTTGCCCCAAATATTACTCAATTTTGATTATTTTGGTGCAAGAAATGTTGTAATGGTTTGATAGTTCATTGAATCGTAATTAATGTTGGAAAGTGCAATGTTTATATGAAATTGCTTCAAATCGATAAATTTTTTATTCATTTTGTTGTTAGTCTAAGGTTTTTCCATACAAATATGACATTAATGTATAATAAGCTTAACCTTATTGGCCTTGAATACACATAGATTACTAACTTATTTTTTGATGTTTTGCTAGAAAATAGCATATGATATGCAGCAATGTTAAGATACCTTTTTCTCTTTCTGTGAAGTCACTAGTTTAAGCTGTTTCACAAGTGACACGTGTTTATTTGATTATATGAAATTACAGTGAGAAGCTGCAAAGTCAATTCCCTAGAGTCCCTAGTTGCAATGGAGCAGCAAGTGGTGATGAACATGATGACAAAGCAAAAGGTCATCGTGTCCAACAAAGAGGCCGTTTTAAGGTTACTTCCGAGAGTATCGACTTTGACAAGGTATTTAGCTCACCTTTTTTTTTTTTTTTTTTTTGAATTTGATAAATATTTTTGAGGTTTCAATTTACATCCAGATTAAAAGTAACAGTCATTATTTTTTTTGTAGACAGCAGCAGCCCCACCCCCCATAATGCAGAAGAGTCATAGCATGCAGGTTTGGATTTATTAAAAATATTGATACCACATTTATTAGCAACTTTTAGGAATAATAATATAATGTTGTTTGTAGATAATACCCCAAAATCCCATTGGTCTCCAGAACAATCTTCCTATGCCTGCGCTGCAGTTTATTTTGCAGACAACTACTCTTCAAAGGGTATGTAACGTCCTTCACTTTTCAATTTACTTAAAAGTAAAAAAGTGTTTACACATTTTATTACTCTTATAGGATTGCATATTGAGTCTAATGAAGGCAAACTCCGCTGGCGATTCTAACTTTAATATAGATGGAGGATGCCCATCTGCAAACTTTCCCATACTAGATAAACCCATGGTACGCATTCTTTTGCTTTATAACTTATAAGTCTCCATTTCGAAAATAATTTTATTTTCCTATTTTCAGCTCGATGCAAGCAGCAATAGGGAAAAGGATTTACTTAATGAAATAACTTATTTACAATGGAGGCTCGCATGTGCACAAGAGGAGCTCCAGAAATGCCGAATTGAGAATCCCCAGGTTAGTTTGCAACTTCACCATACCTGTTTTTTTTTTAATTATAAATTCTAGTCCCTTTATGCTCCCTCTTTCAGTAAGAAGGTGAAAATCAATTGGGACCAGTTAGTGTCAGTTGGCTGTTTTTCTTTTAATTAACTTTATCCTTTTGAGTTACCAACTTGTGACATGTCATTTCAGGTATGAATTTTATTATACCTTAAAGTCAAAACCGGAAGATGTTCGCCCAAAGATCGTTCGCGGAATAAAAATGTCAAAGTTTAGGTGCATATATATATCTTTAGTATTATGTTGTTGAGGGTTTGAAAGATAATGTTCTCCCATCCCCCTTTTAAAATTTTATTCCTAATTTATCACTGATAAAACTTCATTTCACTTTGTTCAACCAATTTGTGCATAAATTAAGTCACACTATTTGCTCTACATTGATTAAAAAAAAAAAAAAAAAAAAAAACCATTTATTAATCATTATACACATACCGAGTGTTCTGATAAACACTATTACGGGGATTCAATCGTTGAATTCTGATAGAAATCAAGAACCCAGTTCAAGAAATCTTGTTGCCATAGGATGCTTAGCTTCTGAGAGTTTGTCTGAATTCAAGACTTCAACAATTTCACCACCTACAAGCACACAAACCACGTCTGCAATCCTTTGAATTTGTTTAATGCTGTGGGAAACCATAACAATCGTCATCCCTTTACTACTCTTCAACTTCATCATCAAATCTTCTATGTTCTGTGTCGATATTGGATCCAAAGCACTTGTTGGCTCATCTAATAACAGAACCTAAGTAAGGAAGAGCCAACAAGAAGGGGTACTTAGGTAATTTCACATGAGTTACTTTTCATTACCATAATTTAAGCAAAACGAACCAAATTACCTCTGGCTCATTGGCTAATGTTCTAGCAAGTGCAACTCTTTGAGCTTGACCAACAGATAGTTCGTTGCCATGTCTGTTGAAGAAAGAGGAGTCAAGATCAGCAAAAGTCAGCAACTTGTACACTTCTTGATCGCTTAGTTTCTTTCCTTTCAGCTGTGGCCCATATCTTATGTTGTCTGCAACTGTCCCTGTTCAGAATCTAAATGTTACTCGAGCATCTCATTTTTAAAAGTACTTACGTTTTGAAAGCTATTACTACAAGTGGAAGAATCACAAGTAAAATAAGATATTTGGTTGATTAAAACCACATAAATGTAGGTAATTATACATTTATCTCAATAACCAGCATTCTTGCAACTTCTTAATAGTGCGTTTCAAAAGTGATTATAATAATTTGGGGGTGTATTTGGGAATGCTTCTCTTATTTATAGTTAAAGCAGCCAAAAGTAATTATTTAATATGACCCTTGGATAAAACAAAATTAGAATCTGATCATTTAATTTTACCTTCGAACAAAACTGGAAGCTGAAACAGCATACCGACTTTTCGCCGCAGCTGAAGAACATCAAGGCCGGTGATATCTTTTCCGTCAAGGAACACCGTGCCGGAAGCTGGTTCCCATAGACGGTTGAGTGCTCTTAATAGCGTAGACTTACCGCTACCACTCGGGCCTATGATTCCGATGATTTTGCCTCTAGGTATGTCCAGACTTACGTTCTGAAGGATGGAAACTCCTTTAACTGAAAATCTCCACAAATTCTTCACTTCAATTTTGGCTTCTGATCCATTAAATCCACCATGCTCGTCTTCGTTCACTAACAGTAAATGTTCCGGCTGATCAACTGTTTGTTAAAATGCCAAAACCAAAATTAGGATCAACAAACCGATTACCAAAAATCTTGAACGGGGTTCAATATCAATAGAATTACTCGTGAAGTTTCAAATTACAATGCATATTTGCCTTAAAATTGGTCTTACCTTCGAAAACCTCCATCGAAACCGATGCTTAGCGGAATAGTGCGATCTCACACACTGATTATGTAGATGAGCAAAAGGCCTCCTCAGTGGTAGGAAGTCATGGCCGGATATCACCTGTCCGGTTGTTTCATTTTTTGTTTGAGTGGAGGTGTCAGTGTCACTTCACATGGAGGAGGATCTAGATGGTAATCGCACGATCTATTCGTGCGAAAACACCTCTAAAGTCCAGTTACAGCCTCCACCTACAGCTTATAGACGTGTAATAGCTGCATTGGAGGTCCGCAAAATTGAAATAAATATATAAATTTTTATTTAACACTTTTTAATGATATTTTTTTTTACATTTTATACCATTTGCAATTTTAGACAAAAATACAAAAATGGTCCCTGTGGTTTGTCATTTTTTGTGGATATGGTCCAAACTTTTTGAAAATTGGATTTTTGGTCCTTATTGAGAGGTTTGTGTGTGGAACAGGTCCCTAGAGTTAACCACCGTTTGTTCTTGGTTAAACCCCTCACGTGCATTGCACACGAGGGCATAATTGTCTTCTAAACACCAACACTTGCAACTAGCTTCAAAAGGGAGCAAGAGAGAGAGAGAGAGAGAGAGAGAGAGGTAGAAGAAGAAGAAGAAGAAGAAGAAGAAGAAGAAGAATGAGAATGTAAGCATAAAGTTTAGAGAAAGTTGACTTTTAGTCAAATATTCACCAAAAGGACAAAATAACCAATTATGATAAAGAGATGACAATATGAAGCTGTGACTTCGTGAAAATGACCAACAAAATAAATAATCCTAAATATTGTACACAAAGTAGTGTATAATGGTAAAATGATCATATCCATAAAGATTGGTTCAATTTGTAACTTTTATGAAAATTTTGTTCTAGAAATACTTGTGAAACTAAAATAAAAATAAAAAGGGGTTTTTAATCTTTTGGTTGTTTAAAGAACTTAAAATTAAACTAAGATTTAGAAAACACAATTCAACAAAAGAAAAGGTTTGATGTAAAATCAATGAGAGAAATATGGTGTAACATCCTGATGTTGAGGTAATTCCAAATTTTAACCCTAAGTATGAATATAATTGCATTTTAGCCATTTTGTATGAGAATGTTGTAAAATGGCCCATAGTGGCATTTTTGTAAATTATGGGGCGTGGGTACGTACACTGGGTGTACATATTGTACGTTGGGCGTACGTGGTGAGATCCAAAACCCTAATTTTTAGGGTTTGGACCCTATTTAAGCATCCTTATGGCCTCTAAGTCTCTTCTCTCATCAGCCTCCATCGCCTCATTCGACCTTAGCAAACCATAGTCTATTGTTTGAGCATTCTTGACATTTGGTGTGCAATTTGGTGACCTTGAAGGAGAAGGAAGGAAGTAGAATCACTTTGGAAGCTTGAAGAAGTTTTGGATCTGGAATCCTCATCTACCTAGCAACCTCCAAGAGGTATAAAGTTCTGAACTTGGCTTGCATTTCTTTAGATCTTGTTAGTTTTTGATTCATGAAGCATTTTGGTCCCAAGTCTTGACCTTTATGAGCATGGCATGCTCCAGCCCATATAAGTTGTCCTTTCAGACGTTTTGAGAGGTCTAGAATCATAAAGATATGATCTTTGCTCTTAGTTCTTCCCCATGCATGTGTTAGGATGTCCTAATGGATTAAGAAGTTAGGGTTTGTTGGTATTAAGCACTTCTAGTCATGCAAAGTCATAAAGTTGGAAACTTTATGACTCATAATGATTTTTTGGACTTAAATCTAGATTTGGACGTAAGGAATTGATGTATTAAACTCTTAATAAGAAGTTGAGGTGACCAGGTGTGTACGCTGGGCGTACCAAATGGTACGTTGCACGTACGCGGTTAAATCCCTGACTCTGTGGTCAAGAGAAGTACGCCCCGCATACAGTTGAGTACGCCCAACGTACTCGGCTGGTTTGTTGACATTAACCTTTTGACCAAGGTTGACCTAAGAGTATTTTGGGTATTTTAGATCTTTTGGGATAATTAACTAAGCTTAGGTCATCGGTTTCGTTTAGGTGATCGGTAGAGTTGGTGTTTGGAGTTGTACTCGGTGCTGTGTACTTTTCTGCTACTAATAGGACTGAGAGGTGAGTTTTTCTCACTGTACTCGTGGGTCAATGACACTAATGCCGACCCATTAGATTATGTATCCTGGTTATAGGATAGTGTTATGCTAGTATATGACTGATTAGTAGATCCGTATGATTATCTATATTTGTTGGTTTTGTGTTTATGTTTATCTGTTACATATGTCGACATATTGTGGTTGGGTTGAGGCGGTCTGGATAGGCTGTAGGCCCTGCGAGGCGGTCCAGTCATGCTGAAGTCTCGTAGAGCGGTCCAGATAGGTTGTAGGCCCTGAGAGGCAGTCTACTCAGGCTGAAGGCTCATATTTGCATGTTATTGTTTGTTGTGTTGTGTGAGGGTACTTTGGGGGAACTCACTAAGCTTTGGCTTACAATTTCAGTTTATTGTTTCAGGTACTTTAGAGGATTGTGGGAAAGCGAATGCATGATCGTGCACATCTTCCTGTTTTTATGACACTGGATCTTGGGATACTCTGATTTTGAATAATACTTTTGAAATAATGGGTTTGTAAACACTTTAAGGATGAAATGGGTTGTTTTTGAAAATTTTAAATTTATATGATTTTTGGGATGTTACATATGGTTGACATAAGGTTTCATCACTTGAACATAAAATAAATACAACATTAGATTTAACATCCCAAAAATTCAACAAATTAAAACTTTTCAAAACAACCCTTTTGTCTAATAGAAGTGGTACAAAACCATTGTTTCAAAACATTATTTAAAATCAGAGTCTTCCAAGATCCAATTAGTTGTAAAACCAAGGATGTGTACGGTCACGCCTTCGCCTTGCCACGGTCCACTGAAGTACCTGAAACCATAAACCAAAACTGTAAACACATAGCTTAGTGAGTTCCCCCAAAATACCAACACAAAAAAATAACACAAATACAATAACAGCATATTATGGGTCCAATCAACCATCGGGTTGGAATACCCCAGGCCCTCAACCATCGGGTTGGAATGCCACCATACTATGGGTCCAATCAACCATTGGGTTGGAATACCCCAAGCCCTCAACCATCGGGTTGCAATGTCAACATACTATGGATCCAATCAACCATCGGGTTGGAATACCCCATGCCCTTAACCATCGGGTTGCAATGCCAACATACTATGGGTTCAATCATCCTCGGGATGGAATACCCTCGGGCCCATTCAACCATCAGGTTGGTATGCCCCGACTTGTTGGCTTACGCACAAAGCAGTAAAGCCTCAGCCACCGATCAAACTTGTGCACATATAACAGATAATCATATAACAGTATATAGTCAGTCAGACAAATTTACTGATCGCTAAGCATGACATCATCCTATATAGCAGGATATCGATCTAACAGATCACTACAACACAATAACATACATACCAAGATATCAAATCCAATGGGCCGACATTGGTGCCTTTGACCCGCAAGTACAGTGAGGAAAACTCACCTCGCAGACTGAACAGAACTGATGAGGACCGACTCCGAATCTCAACTCTCAAACCGATACCTGTTTCCACCAAGTGAACAATTCCATCAAAATCCCAAAATACCCAAAATACCCTCAAGGTCCAACTTGGTCAAAGTCAACGGTCAAGGTCAACAGTCCATGTTGACCCAACATGCCGTGTTGACTTAGAAACGCGTCGTTTCCAGCCTGCATCAAAACAGTCGGGAAAACCTCAACCAACACGCTGTGTTGACTTGCAAACACGTCGTGTTCGACCGAGTTCCTACAACTTAATACGTTAAGCCGTTTTCCTTGATTCCAAGAGCTCCAAAGCTCAGATCTAGTTCGAAATGTGATTAGGAAGGATAAAGTTTCCAACTTTATCCATTAGGGACTACCAAAAAGGTCCAAAACCCAAACCATAAAGCCTGATAATGCAAGGGCTTGACCAATACGCACTTAATCCTTAAAGTATGAAGTCCATCCTTTCCAGAAGTGCTTCTAACACCTAAGCCATCCCAAAGGTTGGTGCTTTTTAGACATACATGACCAATGCATGTCTTGAACCCATATTAGGTCGAAATGAGGATTTATGACCTAGTCTCTATGCATGAAATCAAAACCTTATTATAGACCAGATCCAATACACTACTAGGTCACCTTGACCTGGAGATTCATAAAGTTGCAAACTTTATGAGATCTAACCATCCCAACATTCAAGAACAAGAAGCAAAAGGGAAAAACCCAATATCTAACAACTTCAAATGATAAAAATCAAGTCTTTGACACTTAAAAAGGTCCAGAAGAGTGCCAAACTGAATAATGGGGGATTGCTTGCTGGATCTTTGCTTCTTTCTTCCACCTTCTTCCTTCTTTAACTTCAAAAACACCAAACTATGTCAACAATGGGAGGGAAAGATTATTAGGGTTTCTTTCAGGGATTAAGGGGCTGATGGGGGTTGATGGTGAACAAACCCTAACCTCCATATTCCTTTAAATAGGGAGCAAAACCCAGAAGATTAGGGTTTCATTCCAACCATCAACACGTCGTGTTTCAAGAGGCAACACACTGTGTTGTCCTTGATAAATCCGCGCCTTTTCATCTCTAGACATGTCGTGTTGGTGCCTCCAACACGTCGTGTCCAACCTCAATTAGGTGATTCATTCTCAAAATTGTTCCTCAAGATTCCGGGTGTTACATTAGAACCCAAGGTGCAAACATGTCACACCCCGAAACCGATGGCGGAAACGTTCCGGGGCGGAGGACGTCATGTGTAGCATCACAACCAATGAATAACAACAATCATAGCAACACAACCATTACAGTGAATACTTAAATAAAAATGTTTACATCAGTTGAAACTTTGTCTGAGACTTTGTTTGAATTACATCTAATAGCTTTGTATAGAGTAAACATAAAACTCTTATTGCTCCAGTTCCTCGAAAATCCAGCAAGTACCTGTCTACTGATTTCCTGAGAATACAAGCAGTTTGAAAGAGTATCAACATAAAGCTAGTGAGTTCATAAGCGGTGGTTTGTAGTGAAAATCGTTGATGAGTTCGCAAAAATGTTTGTATAGTTCCAAGAAAATCCGATATTTTCTTTAGTAAAAATGTAGTGTTCCCAATTCTGTATAAAACCATGAATGTTAGTCACTGAAAACCGTAGTAATATGCGAAAATACTACCTCATGTGACTAGCTAGAGCTAATCATGAAGTATAGGTATTTTGTATGTGAAACCAATTCATAATCGGTTCTGTTTGAAAACCCTGACTTTAGCCAGTATACGTAGTGTGTGCTAGTTCTATTTAGTATAAATAAAACTGTTGAAGAGTGTCAAGTTGTAAACTAAAGGTGATTTATACATATTGTGAGTCATATAACCATGCTTGATATGGCTAGTGACCTTTCCAACGTTCTTCAGGCGTTGAGTGAAATGACATTTGTCACCCCAGGCATGCCTGCCTAACTGTAGCTAGCAGTTCGGGTGTGGGATTGTCAGTCCCGAATAGATCTATTCACAAATCTCACGCTCTCCCTCCAGGAGACTCTGGTTATACTATGGTAGGATTTATCTCTGTACACCTAAGGGTACAGTAGTGAAGTAGCGCCTCACAGTATCGTACAATCTAGTTTACATGTAGTGTAGTAGCGTTCTACCGTAGTGAAAACCCGTATGTTTACCGTATATAGTGATAATTACAGTTATGAATACCATGATAGAGTAGTGATGTAAACTGTAAACGATTTCTGTCTTAGTGCATATGTTTAGTAGTGAAAGTTTCTATACTTGATATGTTTTAGAAAAATCCCAAACTATACCAATTATAGTTTGCATGTAAAACGTAGCGAGCGTGTCCGGAAAAACTATGCAATTTTAGTGAAAACGTCCCTTATGCTCAGCATAGTACAAAAGGGATTTAAAGTATGAGATTTGCATAAGTTTTATGTATATTATTGAAAACATTTATGTTTAGCTTGTATTCCCCCCCCCCCTAAAAACATTGAAAATATGGAAAATGTAGGGGTATGAACTCACAGTTGTTGCGTGAAAATCGTTGACTGAAATGAAGATCCTCGAGTTGTTGCACGTGACACTTAACGAAATCCTATTATCAAATAAATACATATATGTATCTAAATTAGCGATTTCGTTAGATAACGTGTTAGAGGAACACTTGTATTCGGTTGAGGAATGTTACCGGGACTTGATCGAATCGATGAAAGTGAGTTTTCAGTCAAAAGCACCACTTAAAAGGTGTTTACGGCCATGAACAAGAGTTTACGGTCGACAGACAGTTTACGGCCGTGAACAGGGTTTACGGTCGTAAACTAGGGTTTACGGTTTCTGAAGGCTCGGTGAGTTTACGGTCGTAAACTCAAGAACAGAGTTTACGGTCTTTGAAGGCTTGGACTGTAAACTCAAGAATAGTGTTTACGGTCTTTGAAGATGGACCGTAAACTCAAGAACAATGGTGCTGATTTCGAAGAGATAAGCGTTTCCAGACGTTCCAAGGTGACTCCAAACGGGGTTTCTCGATGTTTTCCGAAGTTTTGAAGGCATTTTCAAGTGTTTACGGTCAAGGTTCTTAGAGAGAGAAGGAGAGAGTTTTTGGCCAGAAGTGTTCAAATGAAGGTGGAGGTCTCGTATTTATAGTGGTTTTGCGGTCGGTGGTGGGGTCCACTCTTTACTGACCGTAAACAGGTTTACGGTCGTAAACGAGTTTACGGCTGTAAACTCATTTAGGCCGTAATTGATTGATTTTTCGAGATATTCGGGTTTCCGCGCGATTTTTGGTTCCGACTCGCAAATAATTCAATTATATATAACTAGATTATTTTCTAAACCAAGAAGTTTGACAGAAAAGTTAATGAATTCGAAATTTTATTAATGGAAATCGCGTAACGGAAACGGACAAAGTTTCGGGTTGTCACATCATCCCCCCGTTAGAGGGAATTTCGTCCCGAAATTTGAACATAGAATCCATCATATGGGTAATTGTCACAAATCATGGATTAGGAAAAAGATGCGGATACTTCTGTTTCATCTAATCTTCGCGCTCCTAAGTGAATTCAGGTCCCCGATTGGCATTCCAGCGAACCTTCACTATCGGGATGCGACTTTGTTTCGTTCGTTTGATTTCCCGATCCATGATTTCGACAGGTTCTTCCACGAAGTTGAGGTTCTCGTTGATTTCAATCTCATCGAGAGGAATCACAAGTGTCTCATCGGGCAGACACTTCTTTAGGTTTGATACGTGGAAAACAGGGTGGATGTTGTTGAGCTCCCGTGGTAATTGGAGTTTGTATGCTACGGAACCGATCCTAGCAAGGATCTCAAACGGTCCAATGTACCTTGGGTTTAGCTTTCCACGCTTCCCAAAACGTATCATGCCTTTCAAGGGTGAGACCTTCAGAAGGACGCGGTCACCAACCTGGAACTCCAAGGGTTTTCGTCTCTTATCGGCGTAGCTCTTTTGTCTATCTCGTGAGGCTTTCAGTCGTTCCCAGATTTGCACAATCTTCTCAGTTGTCTCTCGGATGATCTCAGGACCAGTGAGAGTACTGTCGGGGACTTGACCCCTAGCTAGCTGCGTGTCACCCACCTCAGCCCAGCACATAGGGGATCTGCACTTACGGCCATAGAGGGCTTCAAACGGCGCAGTCTTGATGCTGGTATGGTAGCTGTTGTTGTAGGAAAATTCAACCAAAGGAAGATGAGTGTCCCACGACGCGCCGAAGTCAATGACGCAGCCTCTCAACATATCTTCCAAGGTCTGAATTGTTCTCTCACTCTGTCCATCAGTCTGCGGATGATAAGCTGTGCTCATATCCAACTTAGTTCCAAGAGCCTTCTGTAAAGACTGCCAGAACCTCGATGTAAACCTGCTATCTCGATCGGAGATAATGGATGCAGGTACACCATGAAGGCGAACTATCTCTTGAATGTAGATCCGTGTGAGTCTCTCCATCTTGAAGTTTTCTTTGATTGGCAGGAAGTGGGCGGACTTCGTCAATCGATCGACAATTACCCAGATGACATCGTGCCCACTCGGAGATCTGGGTAACTTGGTGATAAAATCCATGGTTATCCTTTCCCACTTCCACTCAGGTATTTCCGGCTGCTGAAGTAAACCTGAGGGCTTTTGGTATTCTACTTTTACCTTGGCACAAGTCAGGCACTTGCCCACGAGAGTAGCAATTTCCGCTTTCATGTTTGGCCACCAATAGAGTTGTTTGAGATCCAAGTACATCTTCTCCGAACCTGGGTGAACGGAGTATTTCGTCTTGTGAGCTTCGTTCATGACCACTTCTCTGTAACCACCATACTATGGGGTCCAGATTCGGTTCATGAAGTAGTACACTCCGTCTCCTTTGACCTCCAAGTTCTTATCCATTCCCCGCAGGGCTTCATCTGTCACGTTCTCGGGTTTTAAGGCTTCCAGCTGAGCCTCTCTGATTTGCGCGGACAGATGGGAATGGATGGTCATTGTTAGTGCCTTCACCCTACGCTCTGAATACTCCTTTCGGATGAGGGCATCTGCTACCACATTGGCCTTGCCGGGATGATAGCGAATTTCGCACTCGTAGTCACTGAGTAGCTCTACCCATCGTCGCTGCCTCATGTTTAACTCCTTCTGATCAAAGATATGCTGCAAGATCTTATGGTTGGTGAAGATAGTGCACTTTGTTCCGTAGAGATAGTGTCTCCAAATCTTTAACGCAAAGACCACTGCTCCCAACTCTAAATCGTGAGTTGTGTAATTGACTTCGTGTGTTTTTAACTGCCTCGAGGCATAGGCGATAACCTTTCCTCGTTGCATGAGCACACAGCCTAAGCCCTGATTGGATGCATCACAGTAGACAACGAAGTCCTCCGTCCCTTCGGGCAGGGACAAGATAGGTGCACTGCACAGGGCCTGCTTCAATGTTTGAAATGCAGTGTCTTGCTTGGCTCCCCAACTGAAGGTTACACCCTTCTGCGTCAGGGTAGTTAAAGGCTTAGCGATTCTGGAGAAGTTCTGGATGAACCTGCGATAATAGCGCGAGAGACCCAAGAATTGCCGGATTTCTGTGGGTGTCTTTGGTGCAGACCAATTCTCAATCGCTTTGATCTTGGAAGGGTCCACATATATTGCTTCCTTGCTAATCACGTGTCCAAGGAAATTTACCTTCCTGATCCAGAATTCGCACTTCGAGAATTTCCTGTATAGCTTTTCTGCCCTTAATGTTTCCACCACCTGTCTCAAGTGCTGTTTATGATCATCTTCACTCCGCGAATAGACAAGTATATCGTCGATGAACACGATCACGAACTTGTCTAAGAAAGGGCGGCACACCCGATTCATCAGGTCCATGAATACTGCCTGTGCGTTGGTTAGACCAAAGGGCATTACTACAAACTCGTAGTGTCCATAGCGAGTTCGGAATGCTGTTTTGGGCACATCATTCTCATGAACTCGCAACTGATGGTACCCTGATCTTAGATCTATCTTTGAGAAATAACTGTCTCCCTGACGTTGGTCGAAGAGATCGTCGATTCTGGGTAAGGGATATCGGTTCTTGATGGTAAGCTTATTCAGCTCTCGGTAGTCAATGCACATCCGAAAGGATCCATCCTTCTTTTTCACAAATAAGATCGGAGCTCCTCAGGGTGAGGAACTCGGCCTTATGAACCCTTTGCTGATCAGCTCATTGAGCTGACTGGATAATTCTTGCATTTCCGATGGCGCTAAACGGTAAGGAGATTTAGCTACAGGAGTAGCTCCGAGGATCAAGTCGATACGAAACTCGACTTGGCGCTCGGGAGGGATTCCTGGGAGATCTTCAGGGAAGACATCAGGAAAGTTGCAGACTTAGGGAAGACTCTCGAGGTCTTTAACTTTTTGCGTCTCATTAACGACGTAATCTAGAAACGCATGGCATTCCTTCCGCAGGTACTTCTGAGCTTTGATGCACGAGATGATACGGAGGTTCGAACTGAGCTTATCACCATAAATCATAAGGGTTTCGCCAGAGGGATGGTTGAGACAGATAGCTTTCTCGAAGCAAAGAATATCAGCACGATTGGAACTCAACCAATCCATGCCGATAATGACATCGAAGCTCTTGATGGATACAGGCATAAGATCGATGGGAAAAGAATGATTGTCTAGGGTAAGAGTACAGCCTATGAATATGTCGTTAGTGCTCTCCTTCTTTCCGTTAGCCATCTCGACGGTAAATGTTTCGGTTAGAGGTTGGGATTTACATTTGATTAGATGTTTGAATGTATGACTAACAAAACTCCTCTCCGCACCAGAGTCGAAGAGAATGCATGCATAAGAGTTGTCAAGGAGGAACGTACCCGTAACAACGGTAGGATCAGCAACTGCTTCCTCCTGGCCCATCACCAGAACTCTTCCTGTATTGCTACCAGTTTTTGCCTTGGGGGAGTTTCTCCTGAAGTGCCCAGCCTCTCCACATCCATAACAAGTTTGACCAGCGCCCGCTCCCGGAGCCTGGTTGGTTGGTTGAGTCGGTGTCTTGCAGTATCGAGCTGTGTGTCCTTTCTTCCCACAGCTGTTGCAATTCAACTCACGGCAGGGCCCGTGATGATGGAAATTACACTTGTTGCACAGGGGTAGTTTTCCAGCATAACCACCGGTAGGAGATTGGGTGGTTAGAACAGCAGTGGGAGCAGTAGCAGGAGCAGTAACAGCATGAACTGCCACTGTTTGTTGTTTCTTGGAGGGCTCCTGCGAAGACTGACCCTTCCGTTTGTTACCAAACTTCTTCTTCTTCCCACCGCTTTCCTTTTGTGGATCGGAGACAGCTGTCACCTCATCCAGGTCGATTCCATGATCGATCAGAGTCTGTGCCAGATCCTTGGCGCTTTCAAAAGTAATCGGTCTAGCAGCCAAGACATTCCCTTTTGTTGGTTGTGTTAGTCCCCAGATGTACCTTTCGATTTTCTTGCTTTCCGGGGTGACCATTCCCGGACAGAGGAGAGCCAGATCACAGAATCTAGCAGTGTAGGAAGCGATGTCGGAACCCTTCATCTTCAAGTTCCAGAGTTTGTGCTCCAACTTTTGCACTTCGCCCCTAGGGCAGTACTCCGCGAGCATGAGCTCCTTCAGTCTTTCCCAACCCATGGCATTAGCCACTGGCAGGGTTAGGGTTTTGACCCGACCATTCCACCAGGTCAAGGCTCTGCCGGTGAAGGTGCAGGCGGCGAACTTCACCTTGTTTGCTTTAGAACAGACGCAAATTTCGAAGATGGATTCGATCTTCTCGAACCATCGAGTCAGGGAGATGACACCTCCATTTTCATCGAAGGACTTGGGTTTCGCAGTAATGAAGTCCTTGTAGGAACACTCTTTTTGATGTCCCTGACTTCCACCTTGTCTCTGTGGGTCGGTTCCACCTCCAGCCCCACCAGCATTCACTTGTGCCATTGCTGCAGTCACGGCGGCGGTAACTGCTGCCTGAAACATGACAGGGTCGAACTGAGGAGGTGGTGGTGGTGGCGGAGTGTCGTCGTTCCTTCTGATGGGTCTTGGTCGAGGAGGCATCTTGTTCTAGAAACAATCAGGAAGAAGAGGATGGTAAGTCCTCGAGATATATATATAACAAGATATATCTCATCCTGATAATAAAAGTATACTACCGAGCGATAAGCACAGAAAAGTTACTGACGCAAGTAAGTTATCTCTTTAAGGAAGAAGAGGTAGTAACACTTAGAGTGAATCAGTATACTGAGTTTGGCTCTAGCTAAAATACTCCTATAGTATTTTATGTGAGATGATTTTTGGTAAGTTTTTAGGCCTGCTGTAACACCACAGTCACTCCCAAGCACATGTTGGTCATGTCTCGACTGAATATAGTTGATCAGGCTATATTCACCCTAGACATGATTACATAACTGCCCAGGTTTAACCACAGCGTTCCAACATCCAAATACTTTTCGTTTTGCTCTACTAGTGACACGAATTCTGTTATGTATGCATGCTCGTATACTTTTTATAAAAATACTTATATTTTTGAAAGTATACTTTTAGCGTAGAGCACTTAGGCCCCTTAGTGTTTATAGTTGTATACCACGTAAGGTTCGGTATACTAGTTCGCTATAAACAAGGGCTCTGATACCAATCTGTCACACCCCGAAACCGTTGGCGGAAACGTTCCGGGGCGGAGGACGTCATGTGTAGCATCACAACCAATGAATAACAACAATCATAGCAACACAACCATTACATTGAATACTTAAATAAAAATATTTACATCAGTTGAAACTTTGTCTGAAACTTTGTTTGAATTACATCCAATAGCTTTGTATAGAATAAACATAAAACTCTTATTGCTCCAGTTCCTCGAAAATCCAGCAAGTACCTGTCTACTGATTTCCTGAGAATACAAGCAGTTTGAAAGAGTATCAGCATAAAGCTGGTGAGTTCATAAGCGGTGGTTTGTAGTGAAAATCGTTGATGAGTTCGCAAAAATGTTTGTATAGTTCCAAGAAAATCCGATATTTTCTTTAGTAAAAATGTATTGTTCCCAATTCTGTATAAAACCATGAATGTTAGTCACTGAAAACCGTAGTAATATGCGAAAATACTACCTCATGTGACTAGCTAGAGCTAATCATGAAGTATAGGTATTTTGTATGTGAAACCAATGCATAATCGGTTCTGTTTGAAAACCCTGACTTTAGCCAGTATACGTAGTGTGTGCTAGTTCTATTTAGTATAAATAAAACTGTTGAAGAGTGTCAAGTTGTAAACTAAAGGTGATTTATACATATTGTGAGTCGTATAACCATGCTTGATATGACTAGTGACCTTTCCAACGTTCTTCAGGCGTTGAGTGAAATGACATTTGTCACCCCAGGCATGCCTTCCTAACTGTAGCTAGCAGTTCGGGTGTGGGATTGTCAGTCCCGAATAGATCTATTCACAAATCTCACGCTCTCCCTCCAGGAGACTCTGGTTATACTATGGTAGGATTTATCCCTGTACACCTAAGGGTACAGTAGTGAAGTAGCGCCTCACAGTATCATACAATCTAGTTTACATGTAGTGTAGTAGCGTTCTACCGTAGTGAAAACCCGTATGTTTACCGTATATAGTGATAATTACAGTTATGAATACCATGATAGAGTAGTGATGTAAACTGTAAACGATTTCTATCTTAGTGCATATGTTTAGTAGTGAAAGTTTCTATACTTGATATGTTTTAGAAAAATCCCAAACTATACCAATTATAGTTTGCATGTAAAACGTAGCGAATAGCATGTCCGGAAAAACTATGCAATTTTAGTGAAAACGTCTCTTATGCTCAGCATAGTACAAAAGGGATTTAAAGTATGAGATTTGCATAAGTTTTATGTATATTATTGAAAACATTTATGTTTAGCTTGTATTCCCCCCCCCCCCCCCTAAAAACATTGAAAATATGGAAAATGTAGGGGTATGAACTCACAGTTGTTGCGTGAAATCGTTGACTGAAATGAAGATCCTCGAGTTGTTGCACGTGACACTTAACGAAATCCTACTATCAAATAAATACATATATATATCTAAATTAGCGATTTCGTTAGATAACGTGTTAGAGGAACACTTGTATTCGGTTGAGGAATGTTACCGGGACTTGATCGAATCGATGAAAGTGAGTTTTCAGTCAAAAGCACCACTTAAAAGGTGTTTACGGCCGTGAACAAGAGTTTACGGTCGACAGACAGTTTACGGCCGTGAACAGGGTTTACGGTCGTAAGCTAGGATTTACGGTTTCTGAAGGCTCGGTGAGTTTACGGTCGTAAACTCAAGAACAGAGTTTACGGTCTTTGAAGGCTTGGACCGTAAACTCAAGAACAGTGTTTACGGTATTTGAAGATGGACCGTAAACTCGAGAACAATGGTGCTGATTTCGAAGAGATAAGCGTTTCCAGACGTTCCAAGGTGACTCCAAACGGGGTTTCTCGATGTTTTCCGAAGTTTTGAAGGCGTTTTCAGGTGTTTACGGTCAAGGTTCTTAGAGAGAGAAGGAGAGAGTTTTTGGCCAGAAGTGTTCAAATGAAGGTGGAGGTCTCGTATTTATAGTGGTTTTGCGGTCGGTGGTGGGGTCCACTCTTTACTGACCGTAAACGGGTTTATGGTCGTAAACGGGTTTACGGCTGTAAACTCACTTAGGCCGGAATTGATTGATTTTTCGGGATATTCGGGTTTCCGCGCTATTTTTGGTTCTGAATCGCAAATAATTCAATTATATATAACTAGATTATTTTCTAAACCAAGAAATTTGACGAAAAAGTTAATGAATTCGAAATTTTATTAATGGAAATCGTGTAACGGAAACGGACAAAGTTTCGGGTTGTCACAAAACATATTCCTGTTTTTATGACACTGGATCTTGGGATATTCTGATTTTGAATAATACTTTTGAAATAATGGGTTTGTAAACACTTTATGAATGAAATGGGTTGTTTTTGAAAATTTTAAATTTATATGATTTTTGGGATGTTACATATGGTTGACATAAGGTTTCATCACTTGAACATCAAATAAATACAACATTAGAACCCAAGGTGCAATTCTTGTCATAAATCTCTAATTTGGCTATAGCAATCCAAGAAGCTTGAGATTACCTATACTTTTCTTAGTTGTTAATATAGTTATAGAAGCTCATAACATATTTCCTTATTTAAATTCATAATTTTCATTAAGCATGTAAGTAGTGAAAGTTAACTAGCATCAAGAACCAAAAAAGTCACCAAATCCAAGAGGAGTCAAAAGCTTTCACTACCATGTTGGAGAAAATGTTTTTATGATTGTGTGAAGTGAAAAATAACACAGGAACCACTTGTTGCTTGCTAATTTGAAGATTCATTACTTAATCAAGAAATTAGCCAACTAATCACTACATATACATCTAAACTCATGTATAAAGACATATAAGTAGAAAGAAGATGTTAAATGGAAAACACTTTCATAAAGATTCAAGAACAAGTTCATAATGTTCTTTAGTATCAACCAAACATTCAAGAAATACCACTTAAGTCAACCAAAAGAATTTTAGCCTAGCATGGCTAAAGTTAAGAACTTAAGAAAACAAAACAAGAATTAAATGGACCAAACATTCAAGGTGAAAATAAGATGAAATCACAATCTTCAAAGTGTTATTAGTGTTCTTCAAAAGCTCCAAAATGCAGAGAGAAAACACAAATTTTCAGATCCAAAAAGTGATACAAAAGACTCCTACAAACTTTCCCCATATACCAGCCAAGTTTGAATTTCTAGATCTACCCATGAGAACTCATGCAGACCGTTTGACATACACAAGCGGACCACGTGAGTCGCACATAATTGGTAATTTGGCCCATTTAAATGGACTTCTTCTTTCACTCTTCTATCTTCTTGGTCAAGCCCACATGAGATTCCACTTAGCCTATTTTTTTTTCTTCTAGACAAGCCCATTGCTCCTTTGATCTTCCATAGCTTAAAATAATTACATCATCCTCCAATCCTCATTCAAGATTAAACCCTAATTTAATTCTTTCTTCTTTTTGCTACGAAGCCCAAGTGCACCATTTTCAAGTCCACAAGCATACCACAATCCTCCGCGTTGAATAGTCTTCGATAAATTTGCAATTAAGCTCAAAAGACTAGAAAGTACCCGATAAAGATATAAAATAACAAAAAGAGAAAATATGCATGAAAATTAACTAGAATGAGATGAAAAATGCTAAAATAAACTAGAAAAGTAAGTAATAAATTGAATCTATCATGTATATTGGAGCTTGGGTCACTAAGTGAATGTCCCCAAGTAATGAGATGAAGAATATGTATGTAAGAGCATGTATCAGAGCATGTACACATATTTTGAGTTTGTAAGAGGTATACATAAGATACATGTAATAGAGCATGTATGTATACAAATGTATGCGGGTTTAGATGAAAAAGGTATTTGTTAATACCCAATAGACAGTAGAGAAAGATAGATGTTGATTACATGCAGTGTAATCATAGAGTATGTATCTATGTTTAGACATTAATGGTATTGTAGAATGCCAAATGTTATTAGACATAGATAGGGATTAAATAATTATTGAGTTAAGTACTAGAAGAGGAATATTAGATAACCTCTCAATAAGACAAAGAGATAGATGTCCAGAGGACTAGTTTTATGCGATGAGTCACATAAAAAAGATAGAGATATAGAGATAGAAGGTTCCTTCCGGAACAAGAGTATGGTTCCTTCAGGGAAAATAGTATGTTTCCTACGGGGACAAGATATAGAAGGTTCCTTCGGGGACAAGAGTATGGTTCCTACGGGGACAAGAGATAGAAGGTTCCTATGGAAACAAAAGTATAATTCCTACAAGAATGAGATGATGGTTCCTTAGGGAACATAGATAGAGGATTCCTTTCTGGGGATGTAGATAGATGATTATTGCGAGAATCCAGATTGAGTATGATTAGAGAAGATAGAAAAAAGGTTTCGTGAGAAGAACAAGATAAGAGAGTTCTTTGTAAGAACTTAGATGTAACCCACGAGGGGTTAGGTGTAAGCAACCCACGAGGGGTTAAGTGTAAGGAACATAGATAGAGGATTCCTTTCTGGGGATGTAGATAGATGATTATTGCGAGAATCCAGATTGAGTATGATTAGAGAAAATAGAAAAAAGGTTTCGTGAGAAGAACAAGATAAGAGAGTTCTTTGTAAGAACTTAGATGTAACCCACGAGGGGTTAAGTGTAAGGAACCCACGAGGGGTTCAAGAGTAGAAATAAATAGTAAGGATCCAAGAGGGATCATAAGATAGAAGAGTAAGTCCTGATGAGTTCACCCGAAAATGAAAGTGGGATGTTGTTTCACTTAGAGTATAGATGAGATTAAAGTATGAGATGTGACCGTTGGGTCTATATGAGAAAAGAATGTTGAGGCATTAAAGTTGAGAATAAAGAAAGATGAAGAGTAAGCAAATCATGTGAAGGCATGTTAAGAGTTAGAGCACAGAGTAGAGAAAATATAAAGTTAGAGACATAGATAGAGTATGAGTAGAGTATGAAAAGAGCCAGAGAAAATGATAAAAGAATAGTATGAGAAACAAAGTAGATGATAGAGATAGAGATATATGAGATGAGAAAGAGTTGAGAAGAAAGATAAAAGAGCTAGATGAAAGAAGAAGGAATAACATTGTATGCTATTAGAGAAAGAAAATAGATGATAGAGTATGAGAAAGAGAAAGAACGATGAAAGATAAGAAAAAACAGAAGAATAACTCACCAGACACAACGTATATGATATTGCATAAATGTTATGTTTTGCATGTTCAGGTAGTAGCATTCGTGGTACCAGAAGAGAAGACAAGAGCACAAGAAAGATATAGATAGTAGGATGTTGTTTGTTGTATTTTCTTATTGTTCTAATTTGTATGTAGATTTTTACTGTACACCCGTGATTATTCCTGGGAAGAAAGTGTTTTAATTAGAGAAAAATTTCGTAATCATATGAAAACTATTATATTTCCCTTAGATTAGATGTATAGAAAACATGGGTCGTTACAGAGCCAATGGTTTCTAAAGAGAACCTGTCACACCCCCGAACCAGACGGCGGAAACGTCCGGGGGCTGGCGTGACTAACAATTGAAATATCATCACAATGAATATACATGAAACATAACACATTCATCACCAAACATTACATAGTACAATTGGCATTGTTTACATCAAGTACTTAGTTTACATTACATGAATCCAAAATATAAAGTGTTTTGTAACGACCCAATTTTTTACAAAGAATTTTTTTCATTTTCAATTAACCAAACCATCCTCATAAACCATAGATTCCCAAAACATTTGTTTTCCAAATCACATTTATTACATCATTGCTTTTTTTTTGAAATCATCAGAGGGTCCCAAACAATCAAAAAAAGAGATAGAGTGCACGCCACGTCATCACGCCTTGCCCTTGCCCTTGGGCTTAGAAGTACCTGAAACAAATCAATAGCCTGTAAGCGAAATGCTTAGTGAGTTTCCCAGAGCATACCACACACAATCACATACACATATTCTGATAGCAGATAAAGCTATAAACATACCACATATATCATGTAATACGATTCAGCAAGAATGTCATGGGCTACCCCACATGGTCTTTACCTAGGACTGCCATGGGCTACCCCACATGGTCTTATGTCCAATACCATGGGCTACCCCACATGGTCTTCACCTAGGAATGCCATGGGCTACCCCACATGGTCTTATATCCAATGCCACGGGCTCCCCCCGAGGTCTTTCATGCAAAACACACAATCACAAATCATATCAAATCACAGAAGGACTAGCACATATAACATAATCACATAATGAGCCGGCCTTGGTGCCTTAGACCCATAGGCATGGTGAGAAGACTTACCTGTCACGGATGCTAAACTGACACTTTGCGACCAAATATGCCCCACATGCTGCTCCAACTCAACTGCCTAAAAGTGTCATACAATAACCAATCATTTCCCCCAAAGTCAACCCTGGTCAAGCTCAGTCAAGGTCAAGTCAACAGTCCATGTTGACCCTAACTCGCCGAGTACTTCTAGTGACTCGCCGAGTTTCTCGGAATATTGCCCACTCGCCGAGTCACCGAGGTGACTCGTCGAGTTCCTAAGGTTTGATCGAAATTCAAGACCACCAGTCGAGTTTTCCCTCCTTGCAACTCGACAAGATCACATGCATCCTCAGATGGGGAAAACTTTAACCGACTCGCCGAGTTGTTCCTGCAACTCGTCGAGTCTACGACAATCTTCATCGGACTCGCCGAGTTGTTCATCCAACTCGTCGAGTCTAGGCCTATCTTCATATGACTCGCCGAGTCAACCTTGCGACTCGCCGAGTCCCTACAGTCCTTAATCCATTCAGACTCTTTTAAGCCATGCAGTGGCTCCAAATTACAGATCCAAGCTTCTAAGGCATACTTTTCACGTAAAGTTGCAAACTTTACGTGCATGCATGGCTAAAAAGGCTCTTACGGACAAATCCAATCTCATAATGGGGGTTCAAACTCAAGGAAAGCTTCATTCAAGGCCAATCTCAGAGCTTTATGACTCTAGAACCCAAGGAGGGTCCAGATCTGAAGTTACAACTTCAGATCTAGCTCATATGCCACATAAACCTCTCAATCAAGCCATAAAAACCCTAAATCTCAACTACAAGAGATCTAGAAGGAAAATGAAGTGAAGGTGGCGACTTAATACCTTCAGTGATGCTAAACTGAGGTAACTTTCTACTTCCTTTCTCTTATCCTCTTGCCCTCCTAGCTCTTCTCCTCCAAGATCCACTCTCCAAATCTTAAAACACCCAAGGAAGAAGCACCACACGGATTAGGGTTTTCTAGACTCTCAAAGGACTGTCCAGAGGCCAAGGGAGGCTTATGATTCCTTAAATAGGGTGCACAACCCCGGGATTTAGGGTTTTATCTGCCAGCTCCTACTCGTCGAGTCCCCTTCTAGACTCGGCGAGTAGGTCATTAAACTTCGTGGACCAACCCGCTACTACTCGACGAGTAGGGAGACCAACTCGTCGAGTAAACCTGAAAACTCAAAAGATTTCATATTAATAATACCTGAGAATCGGGACGTTACAACTCTCCCGCACTTGAATTAGGCTTCGTCCTCGAAGTCTGCTGACCCAAACAAATCCGGATAGAACCCCCGCATTTCGTCTTCCGATTCCCAAGTCCATTCGGAACCCTTTCGGTGCTGCCATTGCACCTTTACCAACTTCACCTCCTTATTCTGAAGCCTCTTCGTTTTCCTATCTAAAATGGCAACTGGCCTCTCAACATAATTCAGACTCCCATCCAACTGTATGTCATCCAGGGATATGACTGAGGACTCGTCGGCAACGCACTTCTGAAGCTGAGACACATGAAAGGTGTTGTGAATCCGACTAAGCTCCTCTGGGAGCTCTAAACGATATGCCACCTTGCCCACCCGGGCGATGATCCTGAACGGGCCTATGAACCGAGGCCCCAATTTACCTGTAACGCCCGTAGATCCGGGCTAGTCAATTTAGAGATAATAGGGGTCGAAAACGACTTTTCGACAAAAGATTATTTAGAATCAATACTCTTAACCAAGTTGTAGAATATGTCTCAAGGGTTCCGTACATATAAAGAACGCCGAAATCCGAGTTATAACGAAGAAGTTATGGCCCGTCGAAGTTGTACGGCAAAACCGGCACGACACCGGGAAGCGTAAATAGTGAGTTTACGATAGAGCGACTTTTATCCTTAGTGATCTAAACGAAAGTCGTAGAATATGTTAAACCGAGAACATCCATAAAAAGAACGCCCAAATCTGACTTCGTATGAGGAAGTTATGATTTTTCTAAGATTCGGCTTAATAATGCACGGCCCGAAACTCGAATTTTAGTTCGAGCGGTTTTTGGCTTACGCAACCTAAATGAGAGTTAAAGATCTCATTAATAGGAACTCAACGATAAAAAGACAGACGAAAAGGGAGTCTGTATGAAGGAGTTACGAATTCTTCGCGATCATTTAACAGTCTAATCTCCTCGTACTGTTAAATTAAAGATCGGTCGAGAATTAGCCGACAGAGTCTAAATGAAAGTTGTAGATATTGTTTTTACCTACACGTGGAAAAAACGAACGTCGAAAACAGAGCTCGTATGCAAGAGTTATGATTTTTCTAAGTCGGGAGGCTGATACGCGAGTTTGGCTGACGTTGCACCACCAGAAAGAGGACACGTGGCACCACCAGAAGGCTGCCACATGCATCAACTCGGCGCGTTTGTGTCAAGACTCGGCGAGTCCATCAGATATTTCCACTATAAATAGAGGTGCCGGGTTCCTCCATTTCTCACACTATCCCAAACTCACTTTCTCTCTCTAATTTCTCTCTCTAGCTTCCCAAATCCCCCTAAAGCCTAGGTAAACCCCCTAGCACCCGAAGGAAGCCCCGAGGCTCCCGGAGCGCCTGACGGCTCCGAAGAGAAGAGCCTCCGGCTCAGAAACTCTGCTCCGGCAGAGCCCGGTTTTCGAGAAAACCCGCTGTAAGTGAGCTACGCCTACGCTATTTTTAATATAGCTTTTATTTAATTATAGTAACGTTATTAGGAACTTATAATAAGTACTTGGGCTATTATTATGGGTTATATAAGTATTGTTTAACGCTTATATAATAGTAATAATAGCTAGACTATTAATTTGTCTCGGTGAATATTAGACTAAACTCTAGTGGTAATGATACTAGGTTTTGTCCGAGGAAAATTGTGTTAAGTGTAACGAAGTGCTGTCCGAGTACCGAGTCACTACCTTATCAGGTGAGTGCATAGTTACTTTCATCTTACACATATATATGAAGTACTTTATATAAATTACGTGCTATGTGTGCATATTATCTGAGTACTTGTTGTCTATGCTGGATGAACGATTTTATACAAGTTTTATATGATTTAAATTGTATATGTATTTATATCTACGTTATATGTTGGGTAAAACATGGGTAGATGAAATATGAGTTGGATATGAGTTGAGAGGTGGTATAGACCATGAGGTAAGGGTGATAGGTGGACGATGTGAGAAGCCTTGTTCCCAAATGTTGGCCCCGTCATCTAACAGAGTATGGATGACAACCATGGACTATTCTAGACAGTCCAGTGGAACACTAGCAGACTCGCAACCTGTAGGTGTTGTGAACGATGTGTTCACTGGTGTACTCTAAAAAAACCATTGACATGTATTGCGAGTGGACTCTCGAAAACGATACTGTCAATAAACGAGATAACCCTAGCAGCTGTGCTCGAAGGATAATACTGGCAGTTGCGCCTCACATAGAATGTCACAATTCTGGCAGCTGCGCCTAAGTGATAGAACTAGCAGCTGTGCTTGACAGCTGTGTCATTGACAACGATGGACTTCGTACCTATTCCTTAGGATAATCCTTAGGAATGAATGAATGAGAAATAGCTGATTCTTAGGGTAGATCCTTAAGAGTAAAGAAGATAATGGGGATGGGTAATTGGGTTAACTGTTTGATGATTAAACATAATAATTATATTATTGTGGGTTGAAAACCCTATGTACTCACCAGGTTTCCCAACCTGACCCTCTCAGTTTATTTATATCACAGGTGTTGATATGAAGTCACATTACACTGAGAGATTAAGGAGATATAAATCACTAGTGATAATGAATGTAAGTTCTGTTTATGCTTATGTTTCTGTATTGATGATGACATCCCAAATGTTTTAAAATGAATAGAAATATTTTTCTTCGGAAATGCCCTGATAACGTATTTATCATGTTTCACTGGGAACAAATTCCGCATATTTTTATTAAAAAGAGGTACTCTGATTTTATAAAACATAAACAAAATCGGTCTTTTCTGGCCGTGAAAATGGGGATGTCACATTACCCCTCTTACGGAACCGAATAATCCCTTTCCAGGGCGACACCTTTAGAAAAACAAAGTCCCCTACCTGAAACTCGAGGTCCGATCGTCGCTGGTCAACATAATTCTTCTGACGACTCTGCGCGACTCGCAACCGGTCGCGCACCTGCTGAATCAGCCCAGTGGTCTCGAGTATCACCTCCGTGCTCCCCATGACCCGATGCCCAACCTCGTCCCAACATACTGGGGTCCTGCATCTCCGTCCATATAACATCTCGAATGGAGCTCGGTCAATACTGGCATCATAACTATTATTGTACGAAAAGTTCGCCAGTGGGAGATACGTATCCCAACTTCCCCCAAAATCCAATACACATGCCCGCAGCATATCCTCCAGTGTCTGGATCGTCCTCTCACTCTGGCCGTCAGTCTGGGGGTGATATGCCGTACTGAAATGCAGCTAAGTACCCAGTTCCTCGTGGAACTTTTTCCAAAACCTAGATGTAAACCGAGCATCCCTATCTGAAATCACTGATACCGGCACTCCGTGCCTAGCCACCACCTCTCGAACATAGATGTCCGCCAACTTCTCCGCGGATATACTCTCGGAGATCGGAACGAAGTGAGCACTCTTCGTCAGTCTATCCACGATCAGCCATATGACACCTACCCCCCTCGCTGTCCGTGGTAGCTTCGTAATAAAATCCATAGTGATCTCTTCCCACTTCCACATGGGAATGGGTAATGGCTGAACCTTGCCATGGGGGCGCTGATGCTCGGCCTTGACCTTCCTGCAGGTCAAGCACCGCTCCACAAACCAGGCGATCTCCCACTTCATGCAGGGCCACCAATAGCTCAGCCTCAAATCCCTATACATTTTCGTTGCACCAGGGTGTATAGAAAATTTGGACTTATGCGCCTCCTCTAACAACCTCTGTCTCACTCCCCCTGTCATCGGCACCCATACTCGGCCACACTGCGTCAACAAGTCGCGACTATCCTTAACAAACAAAGGATACTGCCCCCGAATTCTCTCCAACTTCCATTTATCTTTCTTCACCCCCTCGACCTGAGCCTCTCGAATCATGTCTAACAAAGGTGGACTTACAGTCACCCTCATACAAATACCCCTGATCAGCGACCCCGCCGCCTTGCGACTTAACGCATCGGCCACTACGTTGGCCTTTCCTGGATGGTATAGGATCTCACAATCATAATCCTTCAGCACATCCAACCACCTTCTCTGCCGCATATTAAGGTTTTGCTGGTCCATCAAATACTTTATACTCTTGTGATCGGTATAAATAATGAATCTCACCCCATACAAATAATGCCTCCAAATCTTGAGGGAAAACACCATTGCCCCCAGCTCCAGGTCATGCGTGGGGTAATTTGCT
The DNA here is from genome assembly GCF_052849685.1 of Lactuca virosa. NCBI lineage: Eukaryota > Viridiplantae > Streptophyta > Magnoliopsida > Asterales > Asteraceae > Lactuca > Lactuca virosa. Next base: position 29,230,674 of record NC_136430.1, on the reverse strand, counting down.
CGTGAGGCTTCAACTGCCTCGAAGCATAGGCAATCACGTGGCCTCTCTGCGTCAATACTGCACCCAACCCTGAAATCGATGCATCACAATATACCACGAAATCATCCAGCCCCTCGGGCAGTACTAAGATTGGAGCCTCGCATAACCTCTGCCTCAGGGTCTTAAAAGCCCTCTGTTGATCCACATCCCATCGAAAAGCCACATTCTTCTTGGTCAAACGGGTCAAGGGCACAACAATCTTGGAGAAATCCTGGATGAATCTCCGATAATAACCCGCTAAACCTAAGAAGTTACGAATCTCCGAGGCATTCCTCGGTACTTCCCATTGCATCACAGCCTCCACCTTCGCTGGGTCAACCGAAATACCTTCTTGATTGATGACATGCCCAAAAAATTACACTTCTCGCAATCAAAATTCACACTTGGAGAACTTCTCATAAAGCTTCTCTGTCCTCAAGGTCTCCAGCACCCCTCTCAAATGCTGCTCGTGCTGTTCCCTGGTCTTGGAGTAAACCAGGATATCATTAATAAAGACGATCACTGACTGATCTAGCATCGGCCTACACACCCGGTTCATGAGGTCCATGAACGCTGCCGGAGCATTGGTGAGCCCGAATGGCATCACCACGAACTCGTAATGCCCATAACGAGTCCTGAATGCTATCTTCGGTATATCCTCATCCCGAATCCTCATCTGATGATACCCGGACCGAAGATCAATCTTGGAGAACCAAGATGCACCCTGAAGCTGATCAAACAAATCGTCGATCCTAGGCAAGGGATAGCGGTTCTTCACCGTCAGCTTATTCAACTCCCTATAATCGATGCACATCCTGTGCGACCCGTCCTTCTTTTTCACGAAAAGAATCGGAGCTCCCCACGGAGAACTACTCGGACGGATGAACCCTCGGTCTAGTAGCTCTTGATGTTGTGCAGATAGTTCTTGCATCTCGGGTGGCGCCAACCGATATGGTGCCTTCGCTATCGGGGCGGCACCTGGCACCAAATCGATGCGAAACTCCACTTGCCGTTCCGGAGGCACTCAGGATAACTCTTCAGGAAAAACGTCCCGAAAGTCCCGTACTACTGGCACATTGTCGATATCCGTCACTGCCTCCACTCACGTATCCGAAACATAAGCCAAAAATCCCGTGCAGCCCTTCTGTAAAAACCTGCTCGCCCTCGCAGCTGAACAAAGGGTTGGGCCCTGCGAGGCCCTCTCGCCGTGGATAACCAACTCTCCCCCCCTTGGGGTTCGAACCCAAACCAACTGCCGCTCACAATCGATCATGGCCCCATTAGCCCCCAGCCAGTCCATCCCAATAATCACCTTCAATCCCCGCAACGGTATGGGAACTATATCAACGCGAAACCTCTCGCCATTCACATTCAGGACACAGTCCGGACATACCCTCGCAGCACTCACAGTGCGGTCATATGCAATCTCCACCTCGAGCGGGATATCCATAGTCCCCGGTGTGTCTCGAAACTTCTTGCTAAGTGCAAGAGACACAAAAGATCGGGTAGCTCCCGAATCGAACAAGATATGGGCCGACATACCATTGACCAGAAAGGTCCCTATACAAGGCATAATACGCACATATATAAGCATTTAACATAAATAAGAAAGAGAAGAATGAACACGTACCAGCCACGACGTCGGGCGCTGCCCGAGCCTCCTCGGTAGTCAGCTGAAATGCACGGTTCTTCACCGCTGGAGCTTCCGCCTTGCCAGGGCAGCCATCGGTAATCCTCATAGTGGCGGGCGCGGGCGCCACCACCGGTCCTCCTCCTCCTCCCTGCAACTTCGGACAATCGGCCTTTTTATGGCCTGTCTGGTTGCAGTGAAAACATATCAAGCCCTTCTTGGGGCAATCCTTACTCATGTGTCCCTGCTGGCCACAAGAGTAGCATCCTGACGTCCCGGCTGTCCGACAAGCCCCACTATGAAACCTCCCACACTTGGCACACCGGCCCCGGCCCTGCTGGCCCTTACTTGAAGAATCAGAGGTCTTAGACTTCTTAGCCTGAGCCCCCGCTGCCTGTACCTGCTCAGTCTTCCGCTTCGTGCGGGACTCCAACTCCATCTCCCTCTCACGGGCCTTCTCCACCATCTCGTTCGGGGCTTTGCACCCTGTAAAGCTCACAAATTCCCGAATATCATCCCTCAACATAGAATGATATCGGTTCCTCCTCATATCCTCATTTGTAGCATACTGAGAATCAACAGAGCTCGCTCTCGAAACTTGGCGGTGATCTCCGCCACAGTCTCAGTGGTCTGTTGCAGATTATGAAACTCCCTCACCATCCGTTGCACCTCAATAGGCGGTGCAAACTCCAGATCGAAACGTCGAACAAACTCAGCCCACGACATATCAGCCACACCGGCTGCTCCTACCTGACTAGTAACCTCGCCCCACCAATCTCGGGCCCTGTCCCTCAGCATACAGGAAGCAAATCCAACTTTTGCCTCCTTCGGGCAAGAACTCGTGCGCTAGGTATTCTCAATGTCCGCTACCCAGCGTCTGCTCACAATGGGATCCCTGACCCTAGAAAACTCTGGAGCTCCGCATGCCTTGAACTCCCTAAACGAGGGGGTTCGGACTCCACTCTGACCCGCATAAACATCGGCCCTGAATGCTCTAAGTCTCTCCTCCATGATCTCCATCATGCCCTCCTTGACCGTCCCGAAGATGACTGGGGTAGCGTCAAGGATGCCCCTTGTAACTTCGGCCGCAATCAGCTCGCGCAGCCTCTCATCAATATCATCAGTAGGGCCGCCTGACCCAACCCCGGATCCCGATCCCGATCCTGATCCCCCTGCTCCAAGTCGTGTCACCACCATGCTAAACTGAAATACCATAAAACATAATGATCAGGATACCCATAATGAGGGTACTTCTATACCGTTTCCCCTTGGAGTTCCCAGGTAGAACATGGATTTGGGTACAGGTCCTGTGCTTCTAGTAGTTTTGGCCCAGTACTACTTTCCATACCTACCTATACCTTTCCCCCACTGCTTTACCTAGTAATTCCAAATTGACCCAACACAAAACCACAACCCACGACTCTCGCATGAATCAAACCCTGGATGCCCTATGATTGTCCTACTTATAACAATCAAACCAATCACAGCAGGTTGCTTTTATGCATGCAAATTATACACAGATGGGATCAAATAGACTTTCGAATAAAAGATTCTTCCCTAAGACCACATCCAAACAAGGAAAAGAAAATAAGGCTAAATCAATCATTCTGAGGCTATCAGTTCCTAACCGTGTATAATTCTTAAAAACATACACTTAGAAATTTCATATAATCGACAGAGTTCACTATCAGTATAACATGGCTATTCAAATTGGGAAACTACTTACCTGGCTCGGCTGATCACGCGCGTTGCACTCTCATCTTTTTGGGTTTCTTTTAAAATCCTTTTTAGGTTACTTTTGAAAACATTTTACCACTTCCTTAGTTTGAGTCCCGACACACCCGAGGATGTGTCCGAATCCCTCAAACCAAGGCTCTGATACCAACTTGTAACGACCCAATTTTTTACAATTTTTTTTTTCATTTTCAATTAACCAAACCATCCTCATAAACCATAGATTCCCAAAACATTTGTTTTCCAAATCACATTTATTACATCATTGCTTTTTTTTTGAAATCATCAAAGGGTCCCAAACAATCAAAAAAAGAGATAGAGTGCACGCCACGTCATCATGCCTTGCCCTTGCCCTTGGGCTCAGAAATACCTGAAACAAATCAAGAGCCTGTAAGCGAAATGCTTAGTGAGTTTCCCAGAGCATACCACACACAATCACATACACATATTCTGATAGCAGATAAAGCTATAAACATACCACATATATCATGTAATACGATTCAACAAGAATGTCATGGGCTACCCCACATGGTCTTTACCTAGGACTTCCATGGGTAAGTGTCTGTATACGTATTGAATGTTATTGTTAACCCCAGGAAAACCCGATGTTTTCCATTTTGATAGTATAATGATTTTGTATTATCGAATAACCGCTTGTACGTTCAACATATACGAATTCGCTTTCCCAAGAAAATGAAATGAGCAACGGATCTCTACGTGAGTCGTTATAACCATACATAATAATGACTATTTCGCCTGCCTTGGCATTTGTGAAAATGCCGAATTTTTGATCAAGGTTTTGTCACCCTAGACTGGCCGAGTCTAACTGTAGCGAACAACTTAGGTGTAGGGGAGTCACCCCCGTATAGATCTATACACAAACTCTCGCTCTCCCTCCAGGAGACTCTGATTATAACCACAGGCTACGCCCAAACACTCGTTGGTGCTGAACGACGTTTCTCCCTAAATCCAAGCTGATAGTTTATGAATATGAATAGCCTCGTCCATAATTGTTTAATGTTTTTGTGGATATGAAATGGGCCTAACAAACATGAGAGAGGACCATGACGGACCGTAGGTCATGTATGTTATTCTAGGCCTTCGAGCATACGACGGGCCCATTAAGGCCCATTAAGCATGTGATGAATATTTGGACCGCATTAGTAATACAAATGGGCCACTGAGGCCCAATAGTATTTAAAAGCTAATGAGGGTCTACCAAATATGAAATTGGGCCACCAAGGCCCATTAAACGTATTTTAATTATAGTGGGCCCAAGAGATTATGAAATTGGGTCACGAAGGCCCAATAAGCACAAATAGGGAATAATGGGCCCAAATATCGTATTATGTATTTGTTTGTCTATATATTTAGTGATATAGAATATATTTTGATACGAAATGTTGTAACGTTCGCCCATTGTTTTATAACGATATTTAGGTTTACGAAATATATATATATATATATATATATATATATATATATATATATATATATATATATGTATATTTTTCATTCTAAATTCATAAGTTATAAAATTTTGTATTTTTGACCCAAGTATATTAATAGTAAAATATTTGACTCAGAAAAATGTAGGTTTGACCTATTCAGCCTTTCTCTTAATAAAAATGACAACTTTAGTCCTCTTTTTATAAAAAATGACATTTTAGATCCTTAAACTATTATTCTTGACATTTTGGCTCAAAGGCTTATTTAAATAATACTTTTAGCCCAAACTTTTGTTCTTAGACAGTTTCAGCCCTTATTTGAGAAGATTTATATTGAAATCCTGAATTTTCGCAATTTTTACAATTTTTACCCAAAATCCAAAAACTTTGCATTTTTAGTCCTATTTGATAAATAAAACATTTTTAACCCCTGAAAACTGTTTATTTACGTTTCAAACCCCTGTTTTGAGAAACTTACAATTTCAGCCCCTTAAAAATCATATTTTTCGCAAATTTGGGCCTAAAGGACGAAAAGCCCAAAATTTAGCCCAATAAGCCACAAATTTCGTTTTTAGTCCTTTGAAAAGCATAATGTTCATAGAAACTTCCATTTTAATTGTTTTGACATTTTGAACCTTGTAAAAACCGTAAATGACAACCTTTTCCCCAAACTTTTGTTTATTTGACAAAAATAGCCCAATAATGGGTTTTATGTTGTAATATGCTTATTATAACTCCTTATATGATATTTTTCTTAACTTGTTAAGTGTGATACTTCATAGATCACTTATTTTTCCTTTTTGAACTATAGATCTCGAAATATCTTTCATTTTAGCACATATTCACCACATAAACACAAGAAAACACACATATCATACAAATACACATGGATCTACACATTTTACTTGTATTCTCCCCCAAAAATCATATGAAAACCGAAAATAGAGGGGTATGAACTCACCTTTGCTTGTTGTTTTTGATTTGAAGAAAGAAATGGAAGAGTTTGATGTTATCTTCGGCCCTAGAAAGCTTCTTGAGAAGACTTTGGCTTAGATAGGTTCTAAGAAGCATGATCATGAACTTTCATGAGTTAGAAGGGGATTTATAAAGGAATCAAGAAACTAAACCATGGATCTAAGTACAACTTACCAAGGATAATGATTTCTTATGGAAGAACCTCCTTGAAATGCCCTAGATCTCGAAATTTTGATGGAGGTATGAAAGTGTTCTTGAGGGAATTTGGAAAGAGTTTGAAATGAATTATGTGTGTGTGTGTCTATCTTCGGCCGAGAGTAGGAGAGAAGAGGGGAGAGATAAATAGATGAAGTGATGGTGCATGGGGAGGAGAGGATGTGCATGGATACCCAAAATGTAAAGATTAGGTGTCTAACCCTCAATAATTCACTTCTCTCCTTTTTTTTTATTAATCTCATGGGTGTGGGCCGAGAATTGTGCTAGGGAAAAGGAGTTGAGTATTTTTGGGCCATTAGTTGCCCTAGTTCGAAATCATAGGCCCAATAATTTTTAAAAGAGTACGTTTTTACGGCGCAATAAAGCTTATTAGTTTAGTTAAGGCCCATTAGGATAATTTATTTCATTTTAGGCCCATTATGGCCTAAAATGTTAAATTTTATGAAAGTGGGTTGAATTAGAGCCCAAATACGAGTTCTAAGCCCAAAATAGTCACATTGGAAGTTTATTGGTGTCACACCCCCGAACCTGGACGACGGAAACGTCCGGGGGCGGATGACTTCATGTACAGTATCATAACAATTGAATATAAATAAAGCATAGCAACCAAACATCATACAAGTCGTTTTGAAAAGAGTCAACTAACAAGTTGGTGAGTTCATAAGCAGTTTTGAATAAAAATGGTTTTTGTACTTGTTTAGAATCGTTTTCATAGTGCTTTCAAAAATCCAATATTTTCTAAAAAGAAATGGTTTGAAATATTTGTGTCCGATCTTATATTAATGCATGTGTGTTAATGTTTGCGAAAATAGAAAGAGAATGATTTCCAGACAACCCGATGTTGTCTGCAATAGATAATGCTGAAATCTCAACCCCGGTGGTTGAGTATCGATGCTTATAGATTGTCGTTTTATCAAAAAGAAGGTTTCCCGTTTTTATCCCAAAAAGAAAATAGAATGGTAACCTTTTTTATCCCAAAAAGAAAATAGAATGGTTTCCCGTAAATCTTATAACGTTAATTCCTCTAAGTGAGTCGTTATAACCATACTAAATAATGACAATTTCGCCTGTCTTTGCGTCTTTGGGACGTCGCCGGAATAGAATAAGGTTTTTGTCACCCTAGACTGGCCTAGTCTAACTGTAGCGAACAGCTCAGGTGTGGGGTGTCACCCCCGTATAGATCTATACACAAACTCCCGCTTTCCCTCCTGGAAACTCTAGTTATAACTACAGGCTACGATTGTACACTCAAAGGTGCCAACTGACAGGTCTCACTAGATCCTTAATCGAAAATTTATACGGAAAAGAAAGAAGAACACATATAAAACTCATTCCCAGGCCCAATAAACATGCAAGTGGACCACTAAGGCCCACTATACGTATCTATTATTTCCAGGCACAAAAGGAATGTGAATGTCTACCCTGAGCCCAATATACATGTAAAAGGAGACTAAGGCCACTAAACATGTATATTATTTCCAGGCCCAATAAGGATAAGAATATCGTTTTTAACCCGTTTGTTATTGTTCAGTTTATTTTAGCTCGATTATTTACAAAATTGATATACAAAACCCCACTTTTTGTAAAAATGACGTTCTTGACCCAATAAGCCACAACGTTTTCAATTAAGGCCCAATTATAGTAAAAAATAACACTTTAGCCCCCATTTTGTTCAAAACTTATGTTTTTGACTAGTTTGTGGTAAAAATAACATTTTAAACTCATTTTTGTTAAAAATATCATTTTTGGCTTAATTTTTGTGAAATACACATTTTTCTGGTTTTTGGCTTTTCTGACCTAGTTGTTGGAAAATTTGTAGAAAAATCATCGTAAGTCGAAATTTGGATCCGTAAATTCTGGAAGTTTGGAAATTTTGTCTACTTTGTTTACAATTTTTCTCATAATTTTTATTGGCCTCTAACAAGTGTGAAATTTCTCACCTTCACAGGTTGGTCTGAAATTATTTCAAATCTGATAGGCAGTTTTGTAAAATTCGCCAAAAATAGTAGAAAAATCGTATGAAAACGTGAGCGTAGTCATTTTAAAGGTAATAACCTGCACTGTTTTCATATAAAACAGTTTTGAAAAATATCACCATTAAGGAGGTCAAAACAGTTTGAGATTGGACTAAAACTTTTCTGTCAAGGGCTGATTTTTGATTTTGAGTTATCTAAGTTTGTTCACAACACTTGTTTTTGCTATTTTAAGTGGATAAATCCCAGATCTACAAGTTTACAAGTATTATATGTGAGGACACATAATTTTCTCAAGGTTTATATGAAGATCCAAGTGATAAACTTCATTTTCAAGTAAAGATCTAAAAGTTAAACACATAAACATGCATATATACATAGATCTAACACAAAATCACTTGTATTCTCCCCCAAAAACATTATAAAACCGAAAACAAGGGGGTATGAACTCACCTTGGGGATTTTCGAAGTGTAGAAGGAGATGAAGAAGAAACTTTGAGTCTAGCTTGAACAACTTGGAGAGATCTTGAAAATATGGGTGTTCTAAGGGCACAATCACGAAATTAGAGTGTAAGAGGAAGGATTTTTAGTGTAAACTTGGCCAAAACAAGAGAGTTTACCCAAGAACTTACCAAACTTATGAATCTTGAGAAAACCTCTTTGAAGAACCCACACACCCACGAAATTTGAGAAGAAAGAATAGGAGAAAAATGGAGTTTTTTTTAGAGGAGGAAATGGGAGGATGTTCTTGAGAGTTTAGTGAGGAAAGTGAGATTTGTGAGGTGTGTGTGAGTGTATATAGGCCGAGATTCCAAGAGGAAAGAGAGGGGAAGAGAAGCATGGAAACATGTTGGGTATTACTCTCATTTCCTAGATGTATGCAAGTTAATAACATGGTTATATGTTATGTAATAATGAGGTGTCAACCTCTTGTATTTTTCCTTTCTCTTTTTTTTTTATTATTATAAAGGCCCAACCAAATCAAGGAGATTCTTTGGCCCAAAGAAAAGCACAAACGAGATCTTCGGCCCAATAGGGCCCAAGGAAAAGGCTTTCGGTTTTGGCTTGGCCCATTAAGGGGTTTTCGGCCCAAGAAGATTAAATGAAGGGAGAATTATCAGCCCAATAGGCCCAATATAGATGTCTTGGGCCAACAAGGGATTTGTATTAAAAATTCTTGGGCTCAGGCCCAAAAATGATTGGATTAGGCTTATTTGATCGAGTTTTGGGCTTATCTAAGGTTGTTTCGACTTAAGTGATAATGTATGAAAATAGAATCTTAGTAGCATCGAAGTTTGAATCTCACTAAATGGGCTATTAATAGTTTACATGGGGAAAATTGTCTCGCACAAGACCAAAATCTTAACCCTAATTTACTAGTTGTGACATCATCCCCCCGTTAGAGGGAATTTCGTCCCGAAATTCGCTTCTAAAGCAGTATCCCAAGTACTAAGGAAAAAGGTGTGAGTGTCTCTGTTATGTCTAGTCTCTTCGTTCTTAGGAGAATTGAAGTCTTTGCTTAGTGTTCTAGCGGACCTTTGCTACTGGCCTTTGACCTTGTTCCTTTGGTTAGTTAGGTGTTGGTCATCTTGACCTAACATAGAGGTATTCTGCCTTTGAGTCTTATATGGCAAGTTGAATGGGTGGTTATGGCTATTTTGGATTTGTGTACTTGATGTTCCCTAAGTAGTGTCTCCTAAACTTTAAGGCGAACACTTATTGTCACCAAGTTAAGGTTGCGTGCGGTATATTTGGACTCATACTTCTTAGGTTGCCATGGGAGTTTCTTACTACGAGGTTTTGAACTAGTGGGAGGTCGGTCTTTGCTTGCTCCTGAGGGCAGGTCTTTGATTCGGGTTAGGGGATATTGATCCTTGAGGATGAGTTCATTTGATTCTTAGTAGTTAGTGGTCCTATGGACACTTAGCCCTTCCTATTTATGAGTTGGATAAGCGTTCTCTAATGTTCAAGTCTTGGTTTGATAATTCTCATACTTACTAGGTCATCCCATTGACCAGATCCCTTCGGTGTCTATGTTGGTGCTAAGTTGTCTTGGTGGTCTGACTATGAGAATGGCTCTATGAGTTGAGTCGATCTCCGAAATCAACTTGGCATGTAGGTGATGTTTCCAAAAGGGCATTGGAGACATCTTAGGGGGGTTTATAAATCTCTAGGTTACCCTTGGTGTCCTTTGCTCCTTGTTTCCTTATCCCTATTATGGGCTAGAAATGAGTGTGGTATTACTTTCACGGGTACCTAAGGGTTTAGATGTCCGAGATAGTTCGGGGATTGTCGTTACAAGTTGTAGGGGTCTCGTTAATCGATTGGTTAAGGTGAAGAGTCTCGTTGGTACATGAATTTCGTATGGTGAGGATCAAGTCAGCCCATGTCAATTGACACCGTTGGGCTCCTTATTGTAATAGACGTTAGATAGATCTGAAAAGGGGTAGTTGTTTGAAATGATAGTGTGTTCTATGTACACGTTTGTAATGTTACTAATTTTGTCCTCAGTATTACTACTGTGGTTATTGCGTTCTGAATTTTTGGGTGTCCGAGCAATACGAGTGCCTTGATATAAACGATGTGATTTCGTAGTCTGATTTCTATTAGACCTCTCTATGATGGTTTGATGTAGCCTAGTCGTACGTAATTCAAGATTGAAAAGGTTGTAAACTGAGTGGTAATGCCCTAATCCACAGTCAACCAAGGAATAAGAATTAAGGTGGTTCCACGCACTCTAAGTTTGTAGGATCTTAATTACACACGACCTTACGTTTACACCAAGTCATCATAACTTTCGCAAGGATCTTTAGTTTTTCCTACGAAGGATATGGTTAGTTCGAATGAGGGGGGTACTTTATGATTATGATTTTTAATTGGCAAAAATTTTGTGAAAATGCGATGCTTAATTTTTGTTGTTTTGAAACGTACCGGTAATCCCAGTAGGGTTCCTTGTTGCTTCATCATGTCCTGTTGTTAAATTCCTCCTGGTCCTTCGTCATTCTTCTCTGTTGGACAATTCCTCTTGAAGTGTCCCGTATCACCGCATGCGTGGCATACTGGACTTACTTCTGGGTTGAGGGTTGGAGTGACGCATGGGGTCGGGGCCCTACAGATGCGGGAGATATGCCCCTTCCTGTTGCACCTATTGCAATGCAATTCCCGGCAGACTCCATGATGATGGTAGCGACACTTGCTGCAGAGTGAGAGGTATCCATGATACGGTTTTCTCGGTGCTGGGGGGCTAGTGGGGTTAGGGGCTGCTACAACTTGTTGCCTTTTGGGAGGCCCTTGAGTCGATCCGCTTCCTTTCTTGTTCCCCTGCTTTCGCTTCATGACCTTAGGTTTGGAGTTTGGGGTGTCTGGGTAAGTTGTCCCTCGTTGGTTTCCTTGGTTGATACTATGGTTGGAGTTATCGACACCATTTCCATTTCCATTTGGATTGTTGGAGTTGAGTTGTGCCATGATGGCTGTCACGGCGGCTGTTACAGCGGCTTGGAAGGTTGCAGGGTCCATCTGCAGAACTGGTGTTTCGCCGGCTAGCTGGTTGTTTCCATGGGAAGACATGATTCTGTTGCATGATGAGAAACTGGTTCGTGAGTAACTACGGTTATATCTAGTCGTATCTCATCTATGATTATAGATATGAAATTATGCATGTACGCATATGAATCACATGTTTTGTTGTACGATTCTCGTGGTTTCGACCTACATCCCTATGAGGTATTAATGGTAGTATGTAGAAATAGGTATTGTACAAATGTTAAGTTACCCTAATAGATTATAGATATCAGATCCTTAAGCTGGCTCAGGTTACATGAGTTCTCGTAGGGCGTACCTCTCTCGATTTACTACTACTAGTTGTGACGAATTACATGGTAGACCTAGGACTTAGTGTGATGACCCTCATATGTCTAAATAGCGTAAAGGTGTCCAACCATTTCGCTCATTTCACGAGTGGCCTTTTCCGCTCTCTGCTCTGCTAAGGCTGCTCTAGCCCAGCTTCCATGAGCTATTGCCTTAGGGTGGTCACCTCCTCTTCTAAGGAGTAGAGATGATTGGTAAGGTCTTCATGTTCTGCGTGTTGGTTTGGTATTGCTTCCTAGGGGTAAGGCTCGCTAAGGATCTCTCCGGCACCTTCATCCATGTCTGACTCTTCATCAGAATACTCTCCCTCGTGGTCCATCTCTTGGTATTCTTTAAGACCCATTTCTGGGTTCTCCCTTTGCACTTCCTCCGGTTCTCCCTCGATCCATTCGTTGGCTATTACCATAGGGTAATAGGGGTCTTCGGGGTGAAGCTCAGTCATGTTGTCTTCACGAGAGTGGAGGTATGAGGTACATGTAGAAGATTTAAGTGTGGAGGTCATATGGTATTCTAAAATGCTACTATAGTATTACATGTTTGATCCTAGGGCTTCCTGATGTACGAAATCGATACGTTTTTAGACTTGTTGTTATTGTTTAGTATCATAAAATACTCCTATAGTATTTTAAACCTTAGGTTTGGTTCTAATGCTCTTTTACACGTAGGGTTTGTAAGTTTTAGACTTGTTGCAACACCACTATCACTCCCAAACACATGTTGGTCATATCTCGAATAAATACAGTTGACCAGGCTCTATTTATTCCAGATATGATTACATAACTGCCCAGGTTTGACTGTAGTGTTCAACATCTGAATACTTTTCTTTTGTTCTTATTATGATACGGTTCTAGCAAGTATGTATACTTTTAGAAGATACTTATATTCTTAAGGTATACTTTTAGTCAGAGTGTTTTTAGTCCCATTGTATTTATAGTTGTATATCTTGTATGGTTAGATATACTAGTTCACTATAAACAATGCTCTGATACCAACCTGTCACACCCCCGAACCTGGACGACGGAAACGTCCGGGGGCGGATGACTTCATGTACAGTATCATAACAATTGAATATAAATGAAGCATAGCAACCAAACATCATACATTAGAAATACACGCTTATATAGTTTACATATTGAACTTGTTCATCAGTTATACAAAAGTAGGAAAGTAAAATTTCTTGAAGTTGCACCACTTGATCTCCTAGTCGAACTTACTATCTGCTACTGGAATTCCTGAGAATACAAGTCGTTTTGAAAAGCGTCAACTAACAAGTTGGTGAGTTTATAAGCAGTTTTGAATAAAAATGGTTTTTGTACTTGTTTAGAATCGTTTTCATAGTGCTTTCAAAAATCCAATATTTTCTAAAAAGAAATGGTTTGAAATATTTGTGTCCGATCTTATATTAATGCATGTGTGTTAATGTTTGCGAAAATAGAAAGAGAATGATTTCCAGACAACCTGATGTTGTCTGCAATAGATAATGCTGAAATCTCAACCCCGGTGGTTGAGTACCGATGCTTATAGATTGTCGTTTTATCAAAAAGAAGGTTTCCCGTTTTTATCCCAAAAAGAAAATAGAATGGTTTCCTGTTTTATCCCAAAAAGAAAATAGAATGGTTTCCCGTAAATCTTATAACGTTAATTCCTCTAAGTGAGTCGTTATAACCATACTAAATAATGACAATTTCGCCTGTCTTTGCGTCTTTGGGACGTCGCCGGAATAGAATAAGGTTTTTGTCACCCTAGACTGGCCTAGTCTAACTGTAGTGAACAGCTCAGGTGTGGGGTGTCACCTCCATATAGATCTATACACAAACTCCCACTTTCCCTCCTGGAAACTCTAGTTATAACTACAGGCTACGATTGTACACTCAAAGGTGCCAACTGACAGGTCTCACTAGATCCTTAATCGAAAATTTACACGAAAAAGAAAGAAGAACACATATAAAACTCATTCTCAGGCCCAATAAACATGTAAGTGGACCACTAAGGCCCACTATACGTATCTATTATTTCCAGGCACAAAAGGAATGTGAATGTCTACCCTGAGCCCAATATACATGTAAAAGGACACTAAGACCCACTAAACATGTATATTATTTCCAGGCCCAATAAGGATAAGAATATCGTTTTTAGCCCGTTTGTTATTGTTCTGTTTATTTTAGCTCGATTATTTACAAAATTGATATAAAAAGCCCACTTTTTGTAAAAATGACGTTCTTGACCCAATAAGCCACAAAGTTTTCAATTAAGGTGTAACATCCCAAAAATACAGGCCAAAAATTTCATTTTTAAATACATTATTATAAAACCAACAATATAAGAAAACATCCATAATATCATGTCATGTCAAAACCCAAGTAGAAATAATCAAAACATGTTATCATAAAACAATATCAGAGTGTAATCCCAAAGATCTCGTGTGCGGAAAACCATAGTGTGATGCGTTGCGATCAAGCCGGCTCCTTTCCTTTGAAAACGAGTACCTGAAACCAAAACTGTAAACCGTAAGCACAAAGCTTAGTGAGTTCCCCCATCATACCACATACCATACAATCACATAACATTCATACTGTGGGGCAATTCTGGGGTGCCCGACCTACCCGATACGACCATTCTGGGGTGCCGACCTACCCGGTACGACCATTCTGGGGTGCCGACCTACCCGTGTCAAGCCATTCTGGGGTGCTGACCTACCCGTGTCAAGCCATTCTGGGGTGCTGACCTACCCATCGGTCCTTACAACCGACCCTCGGGGACTATTCCACCCCTACTGCTACTATCACATATATCATAACGTAAACATACTATCAGACATATCTGGGGTGTCCGAACTACCCTTCGGTCCTAACAACCGAACTTGGGGACTATTCCCGTCCTACTACCACTATCACATATAACATATCATGCCAGCATATAAACATATCATCACATACTGTCAGACATATATGGGGTGTCTGACCTACCCTTCGGTCCTAACAACCGAACTCTACTTCTATCACATATAACATATCATGCCAGCATATAACATATCAGGTAGTAGCAAAACTAGATGATATCACAAGGACAATCATCTAACATACAACTCCTACTGGTGGGTCGGCATTGTGGCCGTAGACCCACCGTTACTGGAAGGTAACTCACCTCACACTGCTGAAGTCCCATAGACACAATCCCACTCTGCTGAAGTCCCGTAGACTCAACCCCAGCCGCTGGATGACAGATTCCCGAACTGTCAACACCAAAATAACACCCAATTAATAATTGGGTCCCACTACATAACCATAAGTACATTCTTTGGGTAATTATCACATTACCCCTAGCTTGGCTTATTCAAGCCCAAGGCCCAATCCATAGGCCCAAAGTCAATTAGGAATCAAAGCCCAACACATGGCCCAATTTTCCAAATTGGGCCTAGGCCTATACATGGTCTCATTCTAAGGCCCAACATCATATAATCATTAAGGCCCAAACTATGGCCCATCTATGGCCCAATTTTCCAAATTGGGCCTAAACCCCTTACATGGGCCTTACCCTAGGACCATTAAATTATTCTAGTCCAATTGCTTGACCTTGGATGGCCCATTAACAACCCAATCATCAAGGCCCAATTGAAAGGCCCAATAATAAACCCAAGTGAAATTAGGGTTTCACATAAAATGATGATTAGGGTTAAGTTTCCTACTTAACCCATTAAGGACTTAATCCTCTAAGGACTTAATCCATTAAGTCCACTGTCGCTTAGATTAATCTTGCCAATGATTATTATTTAATATCTCAAGTTATTAAATAATTCTCGTGTGTGTGTCCCGATTAATTCTTAAAGTTTGGGTTTCATTGGCATTAGGGTTTTCCAATCCAAATATTAGCCCATTTATCAATTTGTTGGCCTTTTATGTCAATTAGGGCTTTATTGGGCCTATTAGGCCCACTGGACTATCATTAAGCCCATTAGGGTTTTCACTAAGCCCATTAGGCTTCATTGGGCACATTAGGGCTTCTTTGGGCCCATTAGGGTTTCAAGCACCCCAAACGAGTCAACACAATCCGGCAAGGCACACTGCCACCCGACACGGTGGCCGGTGGCTCCGGTGGCGGCAGGAGGCGGCAGCCACCACCCTACGGTGGTGGTTTGAGTTTCTTTTCATTATTCCAATTTTACAATTTACAATGAACTCACGAAAAACACACACACTATACTAAATGAACACACACCCGCAACCACCCTTGTGGTGGTCGGTGGTGGTACACGGTGGCAGCCACCACCTCACGGTGGTGGTGGTGCCTTGAACCTAGAATTCCGGCCAAACACACACTAAGGAAATAAACACACACACAAAATTAACCCATACATCAGCATACACAACCGCTATGGCGGTCCTTGAGGTGGCAGCCACCATGGCCGGCAGCCATGGTGGTTCTTCCTTGGGTTTTTCCGGCAGCAACAACACATAGCGGCGGACATGGCGATGGAATAAATAGAATAAGAAGAAGGGTAGTAGCGATTAGAAACAACTACAACAGCCGTGGTGGTCGCGAACGACAGCGGCAACGACGGAAGGCAGAAGAAGGACGTCAACAGCGGCAGCGACGCTCGTCGTGGGGGCAGGCTGCGACGTTTGGCGACTGAAGTGGTGGCGGCGTTCTGAGACCAAGGAAAACACGGCAGTGTAAGGTCTCGCCGGCAGCGACACATCGACGGAACAAATAGGAGAAGGGCAGCGGTTTCTGGTGGTCGCTGTCGTCGGTGGTTGACGATGGTGTTCCATCTCCGACGTGGTGGCAACGCCGGTGGTTGGTGCTCGAACTCGTCAAGGTGGCAGCAGCCGGCAATGGGGATACAAGGTCGGCAACATCATGGGGTGGCGGCTGGAAGGGTTTAGCTAGATTTAGGGTTACGGAAAAGCTTTATACCCGATACCATCCCAAACTTATTCCCATAATGACGCCTTTAGTCCCTCCCCTCCTATTTTCTTTCAAAGCAAGGCAAATAAATTACCATTTAACCCCTCCTTTTGAAAATCTTAACAAGATAACTCTGAATTTTACTAAACAGCCCTTGCATTCTAAAATCTTTACAAGACTAATCCAAAATTTACCTTTTCAACCCAATCCATGGAAATCCCTTACAAATTAAGTCCCGATAATTACTATGCAGCCCCTCCTCTACAAATTCTTTGCAACAGAAATCCATATATTACCATTCAGCCCCTAAGCCTCTAAACTCTCTTCAATTTAAGTCCCAGAAGTTAGCATTTAGTCACTGCCTTCATTATTACTTACAAATTAAGTCCGAATTTTACACTTTTAACCCCTAATCTCTTAAGGTGTGACAATTAGCTCTACGAGACCATCATTTGGTATATAATTATTTATTTTAGGGCTTCTATTCGTTCATTAGCTTATTTATTTAACTAATAAATAAACGGGTGTTACATAAGGCCCAATTATAGTAAAAATAACACTTTAGCCCCCATTTTGTTCAAAACTTGTGTTTTTGACTAGTTTGTGGTAAAAATAACATTTTAAACTCATTTTTGTCAAAAATATCATTTTTGGCTAAATTTTTGTGAAATACACATTTTTCTGGTTTTTGGCTTTTCTGACCTAGTTGTTGGAAAATTTGTAGAAAAATCATCGTAAGTTGAAATTTGGATCCGTAAATTCTGGAAGTTTGGAAATTTTGTCTACTTTGTTCACAATTTTTCTCATAATTTTTATTGGCCTCTAACAAGTGTGAAATTTCTCACCTTCACAGGTTGGTCCGAAATTATTTCAAATCTGATAGGCAGTTTTGTAAAATTCGCCAAAAATAGTAGAAAAATCGTATGAAAACGTGAGAGTAGTCATTTTAAAGGTAATAACCTGCAATTTTTGTATATAAAACAGTTTTGAAAAATATCACCATTAAGGAGGTCAAAACAGTTCGAGATTGGACTAAAACTTTTCTGTCAAGGGCTGATTTTTGAGTTTGAGTTATCTAAGTTTGTTCACAACACTTGTTTTTGCTATTTTAAGTGGATAAATCCCAGATCTACAAGTTTACAAGTATTATATGTGAGGACACATACTTTTCTCAAGGTTTATATGAAGATCCAAGTGATAAACTTCATTTTCAAGTAAAGATCTAAAAGTTAAACACATAAACATGCATATATACATAGATCTAACACAAAATCACTTGTATTCTCCCCCAAAAACATTATAAAACCGAAAACAAGGGGGTATGAACTCACCTTGGGGATTTTCGAAGTGTAGAAGGAGATGAAGAAGAAACTTTGAGTCTAGCTTGAACAACTTGGAGAGATCTTGAAAATATGGGTGTTCTAAGGGCACAATCACGAAATTAGAGTGTAAGAGGAAGGATGTTTAGTGTAAACTTGGCCAAAACAAGAGAGTTTACCCAAGAACTTACCAAACTTATGAATCTTGAGAAAACCTCTTTGAAGAACCCACACACCCACGGAATTTGAGAAGAAAGAATGGGAGAAAAATGGAGTTTTTTTGAGAGGAGGAAATGGGAGGATGTTCTTGAGAGTTTAGTGAGGAAAGTGAGATTTGTGAGGTGTGTGTGAGTGTATATAGGCCGAGATTCCAAGAGGAAAGAGAGGGGAAGAGAAGCATGGAAACATGTTGGGTATTACTCTCATTTCCTAGATGTATGCAAGTTAATAACATGGTTATATGTTATGTAATAATGAGGTGTCAACCTCTTGTATTTTTCCTTTCTCTTTTTTTATTATTATAAAGGCCCAACCAAATCAAGGAGATTCTTTGGCCCAAAGAAAAGCACAAACGAGATCTTCGGCCCAATAGGGCCCAAGGAAAAGGCTTTCGGTTTTGGCTTGGCCCATTAAGGGGTTTTCGGCCCAAGGAGATTAAATGAAGGGAGAATTATCAGCCCAATAGGCCCAATATAGATGTCTTGGGCCAACAAGGGATTTGTATTAAAAATTCTCGGGCTCAGGCCCAAAAATGATTGGATTAGGCTTATTTGATCGAGTTTTGGGCTTATCTAAGGTTGTTTCGACTTAAGTGATAATGTATGAAAATAGAATCTTAGTAGCATCGAAGTTTGAATCTCACTAAATGGGCTATTAATAGTTTACATGGGGAAAATTGTCTCGCACAAGACCAAAATCTTAACCCTAATTTACTAGTTGTGACAATTGGCCCAATAAGGAAATCCTAATCCATAATGGACTTAAACCGGGATTTCTAGGGTTTTCAACTTTTCTTGATGAATCTAGGTTTGAATGTGCTCCCATAGGTTGAATTTCAAGCATAACATGAATTAGGGTTTACGAGTTTACAGTAGATAATGTTTACAAGAGTACATAATTTCCTAGCTAGAATGCTAGTTGTGACATCATCTCCCCTGTTAGAGGGAATTTCGTCCCGAAATTCTTTTTGAAGCTAGATTTGAGAATGCGAGAATAGGTGAGGGTACTTTTGCTTCATCTGGTCTTCGCGTTCCCATGTGAATTTCGGTCCACGTTTCGCGTTCCACCGAGCCTTCACTATTGGAATGCGACTTTGCTTAATACGCTTCACCTCCCTGTCCATGATTTCAACTGGTTCCTTGATGAACAGGAGATTCTCGTTGATTTCGATTTCATCCAATGGAATGACGAGAGTTTTGTCGGACATGCACTTCTTCAAATTGGAAACATGGAACACGGGGTGTACACTGCTGAGTTCGGTAGGTAGCTGCAGTCTATAAGCCACGGGACCGATTCGGGCAAGAATCTCGAATGGTCCAATATACCGTGGGTTTAGTTTTCCCCGTTTCCCGAAACGGATCACCCCTTTCCAGAGAGATACTTTTAACAACACCCGATCCCTGACTTGAAATTCCAAGGGCTTTCGCCGTTTATCAGCATAGCTCTTTTGTCGGTCGCATGATGCTTGAAGTCGAGCTTTAATTTGAACTATTTTCTCTGTCGTTTCGCGTATGATTTATGGTCCTGTTAATGCATTGTTTGGTGTCTGCCCTCTTGCCAGTTGAGTGTCGTCTACCTCTGTCCAACACAACGGTGATCTACATTTACGACCATATAATGCTTCGAAAGGAGCAACTTTGATGCTTGTGTGATAACTGTTGTTGTACGAAAACTCAATTAAAGGTAATTGGGTATCCCACGACCTTCCAAAGTCTATCACACACGCTCGAAGCATATCCTCAAGCGTTTGAATGGTTCGCTCACTTTGGCCATCCGTCTGTGAGTGGTAAGCAGTGCTCATGTCGAGTTGTGTCCCCATAGCCTTCTGTAGCGATTGCCAAAAGCGTGAAGTAAACCTACTATCTCGATCTGAGATGATAGATATTGGTACTCCATGGAGTCTCACAATTTCCTTGATGTAGATTCTTGTTAGTCGCTCCATCTTGTATGTCTCCTTTATTGGCAGGAAATGAGCGGATTTTGTCAACCTGTCGACTATTACCCATATGGTATCCAATCCGTCTGTTGTCTTGGGTAATTTGGTTACAAAGTCCATAGTAATCATTTCCCATTTCCACTCGGGTATTATCGGTTGTTGTAATAGTCCCGAGGGCTTCTGATATTCTACCTTCACTTTGGCACAAGTGAGGCACTTGCTAACGTATGTGGCAATTTCTGCCTTCATGTTAGGCCACCAATACTGTTGCTTGATATCTAAGTACAATTTATCTGAACCCGGATGGATGGAGTATCGCGTCTTATAAGCTTCATTCATGACTACTTCTCTGAATCCCCCAATTTTAGGGACCCAAATTCGGTTCATGAAATAATATGTTCCGTCCTCCTTGACTTCGAAGTTCTTTTCCATTCCACATAACGCTTCGCTCGTTCTGTTTTCTGTCCTCATGGCGTCGAACTGGGCTGCTTTGATTTGTGAGGACAGATGGGATTGGATGGTTATTGAAAGAGTCTTCACACGACGATTGGAGTATTCTTTCCGACTCAAGGCATCAGCTACCACGTTAGCCTTGCCTGGGTGGTACTTGATTTCACACTCATAATCGTTTAGCAGCTCAACCCATCTTCGCTGCCTCATGTTTAACTCCTTTTGATTTAAAATGTGCTGGAGACTCTTGTGGTCGGTGAAAATGGTGCACTTGGTACCATAAAGGTAGTGCCTCCAAATTTCTGCCTTCATGTTAGGCCACCAATACTGTTGCTTGATATCTAAGTACAATTTATCTGAACCCGGATGGATGGAGTATCGCGTCTTATAAGCTTCATTCATGACTACTTCTCTGAATCCCCCAAGTTTAGGAACCCAAATTCGGTTCATGAAATAATATGTTCCGTCCTCCTTGACTTCGAAGTTCTTTTCCATTCCACATAACGCTTCGCTCGTTCTGTTTTCTGTCCTCATGGCGTCGAACTGGGCTGCTTTGATTTGTGAGGACAGATGGGATTGGATGGTTATTGAAAGAGTCTTCACACGACGATTGGAGTATTCTTTCCGACTCAAGGCATCAGCTACCACGTTAGCCTTGCCTGGGTGGTACTTGATTTCACACTCATAATCGTTTAGCAGCTCAACCCATCTTCGCTGCCTCATGTTTAACTCCTTTTGATTTAAAATGTGCTGGAGACTCTTGTGGTCGGTGAAAATGGTGCACTTGGTACCATAAAGGTAGTGCCTCCAAATTTTCAAGGCGAAGACCACACCTCCCAAATCGAGATCATGGGTGGTATAATTCACCTCATGTGTTTTTAGTTGTCGCGATGCATAAGCTATCACCTTACCATGCTACATGAGTACACAGCCTAAACCCTGATTCGAAGCATCGCAATAAACTACGAAGTCCTCTGTTCCCTCTGGTAGTGATGGCACTGGTGCACTGCAGAGAGCTCGCTTCAAAGTTCGGAAGGCAATCTCCTGCTTTTCTGTCCATTCAAATGGTACACCCTTCTGTGTAAGCATGGTAAGTGGCTTGGCTGTTTTGGAGAAGTTCTGAATGAATCTCCTGTAATAGCCTGCGAGACCTAAAAATTGACGAATTTATGTGGGTGTTGCTGGGACTCCCCATCCTTCAATGGCTTTGATCTTAGAAGGGTCCACATGTATCCCTTCTTGGCTGACAACATGACCTTAAAAGTTTACGCTACGGAGCCAGAACTCACATTTAGAGAGTTTTGCGTATAACTTTTCAGTTCGAAGGGTTTCCAAGATTTGCCAGAGATGTCGGTCATGCTCCTCTTCGCTTCGAGAATAGACTAGAATAACGTTGATGAAAACGATGACAAAGTTGTCGATGAATGGTCGGCAGACTCGATTCATCAGGTCCATGAATGCGGCAGGGGCATTCGTTAGACCGAAGGGCATTACAACGAATTCATAATGTCCATAGCGGGTTCGGAAAGCGGTTTTGGGAATATCCTCTTCCTGGACCTTGAGCTGGTGGTAGCCGAACCGTAGATCTATCTTAGAGAAGTAATTTGCTCTCTGGAGCTGGTCGAACAGGTCGTCGATTCGTGGAAGTGGGTAGCGATTTTTGATAGTGAGCTTATCCAGCTCTCTATAATCGATACACATCCTAAAGGATCTGTCCTTCTTCTTAACGAAAAGGACAGAAGCTCCCCAGGGTGAGAAGCTAGGTCGGATGAATCCTTTACTCAAGAGCTTGCTGAGTTGGCTTGACAGTTCTTGCATCTCCGCAGGAGCCAACCTATAGGGTGATTTGGCCATTGGCGTAGCTCCCGGTACCAGGTCAATTCGGAACTCGACTTGTCTTTCTGGGTGTATCCCCGGAAGATCTTCGGGAAAGACGTCCGGGAAGTCGCAAGCCACTGGGATGTCTCGAATATTGACCTCTTCCTTTGACTTATCCACTATGTGTGCCATAAATGCCAAGTTCTTCTTTTGTAGATACTTTTGTGCCTTAATGCACGAGATAAGACGAAGGTTCGTACTGGGTTTGTCTCCGTATATAATTAGGGTTTCGTGACTAGGGAGATGAAGGCAAACGGCCTTCTCGCGACACAAAATTTTGGCATGATGGGGGCTCAACCAGTCCATACCTACAATCACATCAAAACTCCTAATAGTTACAGGCATCAAGTTTATTTGAAAGGCATGTTGATTTAAAGTTAGGGTACATCCTACATAGATTTCCCCAGCTGATTCTGTTTTCCCATTAGCCATTTCCACTGTAAAGGTTTCATTAAGCTTTTGGGGTTGTTGTTTTAGCAAGTGTTTGAATTTGTTACTCACAAAGCTTCGCTCTGCCCCGGTATCAAACAGGATGCATGCATATGAGTGGTTAAGGAGAAACGTACCGATGACGATAGTGGGATCTTGAACCACTTCTCCTTGCCCCATAATCAGCACTCTTCCTGCTACTCCTGTCACCTGGGTGTTCGCATTGGGACAATTTCGTCTGAAATGTCCAGTTTCCCCGCACCCATAACAGGTATAACTGGCTCCATCCTTGGTGTTGTTGTTGTTGTTATTGTTGTTGTTGTTGTTGTTGTTGTTGTTGTTGTTGTTGTTGTTGTTGTTGTTGTTGTTGTGCATCTGGTTTTGTGGAAACTGGGTCCTACAATATTTTGCTGTATGGCCCTTCCGGTTGCATCTTGTGCACATCATCTCTCTGCATTCCCCGAGGTGATGGTAGTTACATTTGTTACACTTGTGAAGATTCCCCGTGTACTACTTCGGAGTATTCGGCGTGGATGAGGCTGGAGCATGTGGTGTTGTGGTAGCTTGGGTTGCTGCATGGACAGTCACTGTCTGTTGCTTCTTAGATGATTCTGAGTTCTATTTACCTCTTCTCTTGTTGTTCTTCCCTTTCTTATTCTCTTCTTCCTTCTTAACATTTGCTTCCACAATCTTAACACTCTTCTTGCTGCCATGATCATACAGTTTCTTGGCCAATCTTTTGGCGCTATCAAACGTCTCAGGGTTTGCCGCAATGACATTCCCTTGGATAGGTGCAGTCAATCCCCAGATGAACCTTTCAATCTTTTTCCCTTCTGAGGTGATCATACCCGGACACAGAAGGGATAGCTCGCTAAACCTGGATATGTATGCTTCGATGTTGGATTTCTGAACTGTCAAGTTCCACAATTCTTGTTCCATCTTTTGTATCTCGCCCCTAGGGCAGTACTCTGCCAACATCATTTCCTTTAGTTCTTCCCAGGGCATCGTGTTTGCCACTGGAAGGGTCATGGATTCAATGTGACCATTCCACCATGAAAGAGCTTGATCAACAAAGGTACATGATGCAAACTTGACCTTGCACCCATCTGGACACCCGCAAATTTCAAAGACGGATTCGATTTTCTCAATCCACCTCTTTAGGGCTATGACGCCTCCCGTTCCATTAAAGGTTCGTGGCTTGGCGTTGGTGAAGTCTTTTTAAGAGCATGTTTTGGTAGGTCCTTGATTTATTCCGTTGTTTGAACTTCCAGCTCCCTGCCCGTTTCCTCCGCCATTGTTCCCTTGGTGGATTTGCGCCATGGCTGATGTGACCGCAACAAATACAACGGCTTGAAACGCGGCTGAGTTGACTTCCGGTGGTGTCGGTGGTTGACTGTTTCCGCGGGTTGGTCTCTGAGGCATCTTGCTGTTACGGAACAGAAAGACGTTGAGTATGTATTGTTTTTAAGTTGAGAATTTCTTGAATCGATTTTTGTATCTAATTGTTCCTATATATTCACACCAACAATAATAGTATAGAACACATAGCAGGTCACAACATCGCCATAACACACATAATATTTTTCACTAATATTCGTACATGAAAATTTGCTCGAAAGAGCATACATAGAGGTACAAAGTTCGACAACATAACGACTCTATGAGTAGTGTAATCACTTAAACATGGAGTCGGTAGTACATAACAAACATAAGAGAACATAGCACTGGTAGGGAAGTCTACTGGTCCGAAGTGCTCTGAGATGCGTCGGGTGGTGGAGCTGATGATGTAGATGCGCCCTGAAGACGCGCCACCTGTCGTTCTGTGGCTCGTAGTCGATCCTCCCACATCGCTTGACGTACATGAAAGTTATGGATTACTTCCTGAGTTTCTCGCTTCGCCCGGGCCACTGCGACTCGCATCTGATTCAGCTGCTCGGCCGTGTCCTGGGCCAGGTCGCCAGTGTTCCGTAATCGTCTCACCATGACCGGGAGTGCTCGGTCAGCCGGTCCTCCCTCCCTCAAGTCATAGAACTGGCGAGCCATTCCAAACGGGGGTTGTTGTCCCTGTTGTCTGCTCCATCTCCAAATGTCGATACCCCAGGGAGGGGTAGGGCCGTTAGGGCCCATCCGGTGAGCTCGCACCCTCACTGGGTATGGGGGGTTGATGACTACAGACTCAGTGTCCGAATCATCGCTGCTGTCGCCACCCGACTCTTCCTCTTCCGTGTCTGCCACAGGTTCTGCAGGTCCTTCTTCGATTTCCTCTTCCGGTTCCTCTTCTTCCATGGGATCCTCTTCAGGCTCCTCGTCAGATTCCTCTAGCCATCTGTTATTTCCTGATTGGGGAAATACGGATCTCCAGGGAGATGGAACCCAGCCATACTGTCTGCACGAGGGGGGGTATACGTAAAGAGGTATATAAATAAGCTATTATTAATCCTAAAATATATATATTTTTTGTAGTTGTAAAAAAAAAATTGAGTTGATGCATTCTTCTTGATTAACAATAGGGTATGCCTTGGGTTTACTGACCATCGCGATTCGTTCCAGGGCATGTGATAGTGTACTACGAAGAAATGTAGTTGATCAGGCTACATTTGTCCCTAATACAACTGTGAACAGTCCTGGCTTAACCGAGATGTCAGGTTCTCCCAATCGTCTTATTCGATTTGTTATTATGTTCATTTTTCTAAGTCGTACAAACAAGAGTGTTAATTACCACATTTTATTCGTTTTGTTCAGAGTTATTTAGTCCCTTGTTGGGTTTATAGTTGCATATCAATGCGTGGTTAGATATGCCAGTTCACTATAAACAGAACTCTGATACCAACCTGCCACACCCCCGAACCAGACGGCGGAAACGTCCTGGGGCTGGCGTGACTAACAATTGAAATATCATCACAATGAATATACATGAAACATAACACATTCATCACCAAACATTACATAGTACAACTGGCATTGTTTACATCAAGTACTTAGTTTACATTACATGAATCCAAAATATAAAGTGTTTGGTGATTAGCAACTACAAAAGAAACTTTCAACACACTGGATGCTTCCTTGTCTAACGATTACTAATACAAGTTATTTTGAAAATGGTCAACATATATAATGTTGGTGAGTTCATAAGTATATTTGATGTGAAATAGTTTATGTCGCATGTATCTTCCAGAAAATCCGATATTTTCTGTAAAAAGACTGTTTATGAAAAATGTTGTGAAGATCCCATAAATGTATGTGTATATGATTTGTGAAATGATTAACTTCCAAATTTGTTCATTTAATAGTAGATAAGTGTATGTATACGTATTGAATGTTATTGTTAACCCCAGGAAAACCCGATGTTTTCCATTTTGATAGTATAATGATTTTGTATTATCGAATAACCGCTTGTACGTTCAACATATACGAATTCGCTTTCCCAAGAAAATGAAATGAGCAACGGATCTCTACGTGAGTTGTTATAACCATACATAATAATGACTATTTCGCCTGCCTTGGCATTTGTGAAAATGCCGAATTTTTGATCAAGGTTTTGTTACCCTAGACTGGCCGAGTCTAACTGTAGCGAACAACTTAGGTGTAGGGGAGTCACCCCCGTATAGATCTATACACAAACTCTCGCTCTCCCTCCAGGAGACTCTGATTATAACTATAGGCTACGCCCAAACACTCGTTGGTGCTGAACGATGTTTCTCACTAAATCCAAGCTGATAGTTTATGAATATGAATAGCCTCGTCCATAATTGTTTAATGTTTTCATGGATATGAAATGGGCCTAACAAACTGTATCTTCACAATGAATATACATGAAACATAACACATTCATCACCAAACATTACATAGTACAACTGGCATTGTTTACATCAAGTACTTAGTTTACATTACATGAATCCAA
Source organism: Lactuca virosa (assembly GCF_052849685.1). NCBI lineage: Eukaryota > Viridiplantae > Streptophyta > Magnoliopsida > Asterales > Asteraceae > Lactuca > Lactuca virosa. The sequence goes on along the minus strand of NC_136430.1, from coordinate 29,203,776 downwards.
AATATAAAGTGTTTGGTGATTAGCAACTACAAAAGAAACTTTCAACACACTGGATGCTTCCTTGTCTAACGATTACTAATACAAGTTATTTTGAAAATGGTCAACATATATAATGTTGGTGAGTTCATAAGTATATTTGATGTGAAATAGTTTATGTCGCATGTATCTTCCAGAAAATCCGATATTTTCTGTAAAAAGACTGTTTATGAAAAATGTTGTGAAGATCCCATAAATGTATGTGTATATGATTTGTGAAATGATTAACTTCCAAATTTGTTCATTTAATAGTAGATAAGTGTATGTATACGTATTGAATGTTATTGTTAACCCCAGGAAAACCCGATGTTTTCCATTTTGATAGTATAATGATTTTGTATTATCGAATAACCGCTTGTACGTTCAACATATACGAATTCGCTTTCCCAAGAAAATGAAATGAGCAACGGATCTCTACGTGAGTTGTTATAACCATACATAATAATGACTATTTCGCCTGCCTTGGCATTTGTGAAAATGCCGAATTTTTGATCAAGGTTTTGTTACCCTAGACTGGCCGAGTCTAACTGTAGCGAACAACTTAGGTGTAGGGGAGTCACCCCCGTATAGATCTATACACAAACTCTCGCTCTCCCTCCAGGAGACTCTGATTATAACTATAGGCTACGCCCAAACACTCGTTGGTGCTGAACGATGTTTCTCACTAAATCCAAGCTGATAGTTTATGAATATGAATAGCCTCGTCCATAATTGTTTAATGTTTTCATGGATATGAAATGGGCCTAACAAACATGAGAGAGGACCATGACGGACTGTAGGTCATGTATGTTATTCTAGGCCTTCGAGCATACGACGGGCCCATAAAGGCCCATTAAGCTCGTGATGAATATTTGGGACCGCATTAGTAATACAAATGGGCCACTGAGGCCCAATAGTATTTAAAAGCTAATGAGGGTCTACCAAATATGAAATTGGGCCACCAAGGCCCATTAAACGTATTTTAATTATAGTGGGCCCAAGAGATTATGAAATTGGGTCACGCAGGCCCAATAAGCACAAATAGGGAATAATGGGTCCAAATATCGTATTATGTATTTGTTTGTCTATATATTTAGTGATATAGAATATATTTTGATACGAAATGTTGTAACGTTCCCCCATTGTTTTATAACGATATTTAGGTTTACGATATATATATATATATATATATATATATATATATATATATATTTCGTAAACCTAAATATATATGTATGGAAAATCTGCGAAAAAGTCCCAAATTTTTGGGTCAGTTTATGATCTAGTCCTAAATTAAATTTCATTAATGAAAAAGGACAGGAAACCGGCTATTATAATCACTTTAGCCCTCTTTTACTTTTTCAGCAGGTTACCTGCTGAGGTGTACGCCCAATGAACTGTTGGGGTGATGTGGCAGGGCTGACGTGGCATGGCCTTTCTTTAAAATTAAAAAAAATCAGATATTTGGGGGAAAAATGTGTGAGGGGGAATCGAACTTGTAACCTCCCTCTCTAAAACCAAGCTTTTAACCAATTGGACCACAATCCTTTTATGTATTTTTTTCATTCACGTTTATATGTAATGTATTGGTTAAATTTCATTATTAAATGTGGATCCCACTCATCCTTCTATTCTTCCTTATTACCTCCTTCACTACTAGTATTGCCCTTATCGAACCAATCCCATTAAATCTCTCCAGGAACTCCATCGTCAACAACCCTTCTTCTCCACTTGTTGTCCCACTTCTCCAATCATGTTGGACATCTCTACCCCTCTGTATTTTCTACGATTACACACCCAACAAGACAAGGTTCTGAAACAAAATCGGATTTCAAGCTCTAAGGTTTAGAATCAAAGTTTTCGGTGTTTTTTTTTCATTTGTAAATAGTTGTACATAAATTAAATCTTGCGTTGTTTGTTGATGCAAAATCAAACATGCATCAAAATTTATGTGTCCGGTGAAACTTTTTTTTTATATGTGTGGGTTTTCTGGCAGGTTAGGGCATAAAAGGGAAAGTGGTGAGCAATTTTTGTTTCTGGCGAGATTAGGTCTTCAAATCATAGTTCCTCAGAACTCCAAAGATATTGTGGGTGGTGACAGTGCAATAGACCGAAGATCTCAAGGGCACATGTGATTTTTGCATCGATTTTCCAGTAGGATAAGGGTTAGAAGTGTAAGAGCGGCGATCTTGTCGACGATAACGGATCCTCAAATCACCGATGGTTTCAGGGTGGGCGGCGGTACTGCAAAAGACTGTTGATCTCTTTCATGGTTGTCTAGTGTTTTCCGAAACGAGTGTAGCGTTGGACCAATGGTTTCCGACCAAATAGTTGTGGTGTACCTGTGGTTTCCGGTAATATGTGGGAGGGACGGGAGTGATAGTGAGGTGATTATAGGGTTTGGGATATGGACGTTGGGGCCCACATATACTATTCAACAATTTTTTAGTAAGCTAATAATAATAATAAAAGCATTTAAACGAAAAAAGGGTATAAATGCCACATCTACTGCCATTTCAGCCTATCAATCCATTTGGCATGCCAGCTCAGCAGGTTACCTGTTGAAAAGGTAAAAGAGGGCGAAAGTGATTATAATAGCCGGTTTCCCGTCCTTTTTCATTAATGAAATTTAATTTAGGACTAGATCATAAACTGGCCCAAAACTTTGGGACTTTTCTGCAGATTTCCCTATATATATATATATATATATATATATATATATATATATATATATATATATATATATATATATATATATATATATATATATATTCATTCTAAATTCATAAGTTATAAAATTTTGTATTTTTGACCCAAGTATATTAATAGTAAAATATTTGACTCAGAAAAATGTAGGTTTGACCTATTTAGCCTTTCTCTTAATAAAAATGACAACTTTAGTCCCCTTTTTATAAAAAATGACATTTTAGGTCCTTAAACTATTATTCTTGACATTTTGGCTCAAAGACTTATTTAAATAACACTTTCAGCCCAAACTTTTGTTCTTAGACAGTTTCAACCCTTATTTGAGAAGATTTATATTGAAATCCTCAATTTTCGCAATTTTTACAATTTTTACCCAAAATCCAAAAACTTTGCATTTTTAGTCCTATTTGATAAATAAGACATTTTTAACCCCTGAAAACTGTTTATTTACGTTTCAAATCCCTGTTTTGAGAAACTTACAATTTCAGCCCCTTAAAAATCATGTTTTTCGCAAATTTGGGCCTAAAGGCCGAAAAGCCCAAAATTTAGCCCAATAAGCCACAAATTTCGTTTTTAGTCCTTTGAAAAGCATAATGTTCATAGAAACTTCCATTTTAACTGTTTTGACATTTTGAACTTTGTAAAAATCGTAAATGACAACTTTTTCCCCAAACTTTTGTTTATTTGACAAAAATAGCCCAATAATGGGTTTTATGTTGTAATATGCTTATTATAACTCCTTATATGATATTTTTCTTAACTTGTTAAGTATGATACTTCATAGATCACTTATATTTCCTTTTTGAACTATAGATCTCGAAATATCTTTCATTTTAGCACATATTCACCACATAAACACAAGAAAACACACATATCATACAAATACACATGGATCTACACATTTTACTTGTATTCTCCCCCAAAAATCATATGAAAACCGAAAATAGAGGGGTATGAACTCACCTTTGCTTGTTGTTTTCGTGAAGAAAGAAATGGAAGAGTTTGATGTTATCTTCGGCCCTAGAAAGCTTCTTGAGAAGACTTTGGCTTAGATAGGTTCTAAGAAGCATGATCATGAACTTTCATGAGTTAGAAGGAGATTTATAAAAGAATCAAGAAACTAAACCATGGATCTAAGTACAACTTACCAAGGATAATGATTTCTTATGGAAGAACCTCCTTGAAATGCCCTAGATCTCAAAATTTTGATGGAGGTATGAAAGTGTTCTTGAGGGAATTTAGAAAGAGTTTGAAATGAATTATGTGTGTGTGTGTGTCTATATTCGGCCGAGAGTAGGAGAGAAGAGGGGAGAGATAAATAGATGAAGTGATGGTACATGGGGAGGAGAGGATGTGCATGGATACCCAAAATGTAAAGATTAGGTGTCTAACCCTCAATAATTCACTTCTCTCCTTTTTTATTAATCTCATGGGTGTGGGCCGAGAATTGTGCTAGGGAAAAGGAGTTGAGTATTTTTGGGCCATTAGTTGCCCTAGTTCGAAATCATAGGCCCAATAATTTTTAAAAGAGTGCGTTTTTACGGCCCAATAAAGCTTATTAGTTTAGTTAAGGACCATTAGGATAATTTATTTCATTTTAGGCCCATTATGGCCCAAAATGTTAAATTTTATGAAAGTGGGTTGAATTAGAGCCCAAATACGAGTTCTAAGCCCAAAATAGTCACATTGGAAGTTTATTGGCCCAATAAGGAAATCCTAATCCATAATGGACTTAAACCGGGATTTCTAGGGTTTTCAACTTTTCTTGATGAATCTAGGTTTGAATGTGCTCCCATAGGTTGAATTTCAAGCATAACATGAATTAGGGTTTACGAGTTTACAGTAGATAATGTTTACAAGAGTACAAAATTTCCTAGCTAGAATGCTAGTTGTGACAGAACCCAAGGGAAAGTTCAAGCAACTTATTACATAGTATGTTTAAGTTTAAAGTTGGGTTTTGTGTTTTAGCCTAGTCCGCAGTGTGGTGATTGGCTTACTAAGACGTGGTAATGCCTTGTCACCATCGCATGACATCTATTAGGACCACAATGTGATGTCGCAATGGGCTCAAAACCCTAGTCCTCGAATGATGAGCCTTATTTAAAGAATGATGTTTCTAGGGTTTCCCCAACCCCTATCTCAATCTCTTCCAGAAAGACTCCCCCAAAACCCTAGCCCCCATTTCATGTTCTAAGCCTCTTTGTGTGTTTTTGGTAATCTTGAAGGAAGATTATCACCTCATTTGGAGCTTGAGAGTGTTTCCTGAAGAGATTCGACATCTTGTGTATCATTTGGACTTCTGTAAGTGTCCAAATTCCTAGCTTTATGGCTTAAACTTCCTAGATCTAGCATTTTATAGAATTTTGGGTCCCTTTTATGGTTTTGGTTGGAGTTTATTAAAGAACTCCATATAAAGCTTGCAACTTTATCAATCTTGAGTATCCCTATAGTATTTATCTTGTAGATCTAGAACTTAATTGTGATTTTGGGCAATGCAAAGAATAAAGGTCATATATTCACCATTTTGATGTAGGATATGCATGGGGTGTGTATGTGTAACATCCCAAATTTAATAAGAGATTTTTCATTTAAGTTATATTGAACAATAAAAAAACTTTAACTTAGAAACATGAAGTAACATCCAATTATTTGAAAACCATGTGATTAACATCGTTGAATTACAAACAACGAAAACCAATATCTTTGATGTGAGTGTACAATCCCATCGAGCCCTTACCACGAACAACATGCAAAACATTTTGGTGTAGGTGCCTGGCGTACTGGCACAACATACTCCCACGGTAGTCCCCTCGTATACTTATCAAATTTTGTTAGTTCGTTAGGGATGATGCACAAAGCAAACTCCATCTTCTCTCGAAGGCATTGGTATACTCGTCAATTGACATGTTGCCCTTCTTCAACGTCAGAAACTGATTCTCTAGTTCTAGCATGTTTTGGGCTGAGCAGAACTTGCGTTTAAAGTGTACCAAGAACTCTGACCATGTCAGTTGTAGTGGCTCATTGGGGCTTATGGTATTCCCCAAGGTGTTCCACCAGCAAACAACACCACCTCTAAACTGATGCACTGCATAAGTGGTTTGTAGCTTGCCCTTGCAACCACACATTATGAAAGCTAGCTCCATTTCAAAAATCCAATCCATAACTTTGATTGGATCTTCTTGCCCAGTAAAAGTTGATGGTTTGCAAGTCGTGAAGTCTTTGTACTTGCATCCATTTTTTTCAATCCCTTCATCTTGGTTATTTCTTCTAACCACGGGCGGTTCATCTTGGCCAACGGTTCTACTATAGTTTCCTTCTTCTAAATGACCTTCATTCAGTTCAGGCTGTTCAACAGGCACAATAGGTTCATCCGTATTCTGTTGAAGTAGACACATTGTCTCTTCCATCTGACGATCCAACATCATTTGAATCATTGCTTGTACTCCTGCCATAGTGATTGGCTCGGGTGCAGCCGCTACCTCTGGTGCACGCTCAATCACATGTCGCTGGTTAGCATTAGCATCTTCATTAGAGTTTCTGAATCTGCTTCAAGTTCTTGCCATGTTGATCAATACACCAAATTAGGTGAATTTAGATCTTTATTTATGATAGACGTTTAAATCCTCTTTGTCACTCCGAAAAGTTACATATCAGTTATAATATTGCAGTCGAACGTTTAGAAATCTAAACACATAAATTTTCCAGATCCGGTCGGCAACAAACCATAGATCCGTTCAAATAATAGAATATAAGGCATCCCTATAGCTATAACATAAATCATTTAGCACATAAAAGCAATTTAAGCATCTTTCCTAAAATAAGCTAGTGCTTGTGTCTAAAATATAACAGACACTCACCTCACAATCATCGCTTAGCATTCTAATTTTAAGTCTAGAAATCCTACAAATTCCTAATTCGCTTAAATTAATGTTGTGATACCAACTGTGACATCCCCAATTTCACGGCCAAAAAAGACCGATTTGTTTATGCTTTATTTGAAAACCAGAGTATACTTTTCAAGAAATATGTTGCGGAATTTGTTCCCAAAAATATGATAAGTAGATTATCAAAGCATTCCTGAAGGAATGGATTTTCATTATATTAAAAACATTGGGATGTCATTGTCAATACAGTACATAAGCATAAACAGAAATAATATCGGCCTTACAACATCTATTATTCTAATGGCCTATGATCCATAGATCTCTCATCAGATCAACACTCCTGTGCTCTTTTGCCACTACCTGTAATGCAAGAACTGAGTGGGTCGGGATTGGGAGCTTGGTGAGCACATATGGTTTTCAACCCACAATAATTAAGTTCTTTAGTTTCATCAAATCATTCAACCCGATTACCTGTTCCCGTTATCCTCACTTTATGTCCCTAAAGTATCTAATTCAAGGGAACTAGCCTAAGGATCATCATCGGGAAGACAATATTGCTTAGGGGATTCCTCAACAATATGTGTCAGTAAGACAACCATGAGGGGGATGGAGTACACTGCTGAACACATCATTCACAAACACCTACAGGTTGCGAGCCTGCCAGCGTTCCACTAAACTGTCTAGAATAGTCTGTGGTCGTCATCTATATTCTGCTAGATAACTAAATCAGCTTAAACATCGAGGCCTATCATCATTTTATTTCATTTCTCATCATCTATTTCGTCTCAGTATGCTCAAGTACCAACCACACGTTCTTGCCCCGTAGACACTTGCTCGGGGCAAAACAACGTCCTCTCATGAAACATCCTTGTAATCTCTGCCACAGATTCTGTCTTCTGCTTGAGAGACAGAAACTCCTGGTCCAACCACTCCCTCTCCACCTGGGGAACGTACTCATCTCGGAATAGATGTGTGAACCTTGTCCAAGTCACTGCTACATGGTCCGCAGGAGAAAAATCAGTCGTCACGAACATATCTGGCACTTGAGGAGGTCAATCTTAAGTTTTTGGAAGCTACTGCTAAGGTACTCCCCCTCATCTATAAAGGATAGGCAATTGAGAGAAAATAGGACGATAGCGATAGACACAGGAACTTAAATAGATTAAAAGATGACTTCCGTAGAGGAGAGGGGAAACCTGCTTAGATAGGGTGCTCCCAAGCGAAGCTGGTTCAGTGCAAATCGAACCTTTAGGTTCTCCGGGCATGAACAAGTATAAAAACATCCCTCAATAACAGAAATCCATCTCATAGCAGAAATCGGATCCTGGGTCCCGTCGAACTATGGTGGATTCGTGTTGCAGAACTCCTAAAGCAACAACGAATCACTCCCTTGAGGCCTCGCAGTAGCTAGGGCTGCAGTGGCAGTAGCCTCTGTGACAGCTGTTGGGTTTTGAGCATTCTAACACTCCTAAGTGTACATGCAACCCTAAATACCTTAGATCTATGTTTTCTCTATTATACATGCAAATATGAATATTCCAAGGTATTACCCTATCTAGCATACAATCCTTGATACTTGGGTAATATAACAAGTTAGAATACATACCTTTTAATGAAGCTTGAAGTCTTGAACTTTAAGAGCTTAGCCCCAATAGTGTGGAAGCCTCAAGTGGAATCACAAATCACCAAAACACCTTGGAAGACTTTAGATAATATGGATACTTGGCTCACACTTATGAAATCGGTTATTGCCCTCTTTAGTGTATCCACACTAGCCACTAGCCTAATTTCATGAACCATAAGACCCTTTATATAGTGTGGAGGATTAGGGTTAAACCCTAATACCCATGACCTTTCATTTCCTAGGATCCATGGGTTAAAGCTCCATGGACTATCCATGAAGACTTAGCCCAACCTAAATGAACTTGGCCCACTACACATATATATCTAAGAGTCCATATTTAATTAGTTCCTTTTGATCACTTAATTAATTATAAATTAATTCTTGATCAATACTAATTAAATAATATGATTATATATTAATATATTAGAACTTATAATATATTAATATAAATCATAAATATACTATTCTCAAAAGACTATCCATATAAATTGTGCCGGTGAAGTGCAACCCAAATGGACCATGCCTGGTCGGGTCAAGTACATACCAAATATAGTTATGGACTTAGACATTAATCCAACAGTCTCCCACTTGGATAAGTCTAAAATTATTATTGAGTATGACTTCAAAAACCAACAGGCAATCGTAGCTCTTAAAGCAGCTGTCGAACTCTGATCTTGTCAACGAACTCTGACCTTTGTCAATGACTTGTCCATTAGATAAGGGATCATATATTCCTCCATTCTAGATATCATATGGACTGAGACATGGATTATAATCATTCTCTCTGTCCATTTGTTGTTTCCCGATTTTCGATTTATGACGACTGACTGATTGAACAAATCAAATCAGTCCTGGCTTGGCCAAGCACTCACATGTGTCATCACTAAATCATCTAGGGGCCCACAGATATCGCTTTTATCCCGAAGGTAAAAGGAATGGATAAACTTCGACTCATATGGATTGTTCTACTACTTATTGAATCATACACAAGGGCACGTTTTATAACATCGAGTTACCGAATGCGTTTTCGTGCAATCAATGTACAACCAACTCATAGTAACAACTCATATCTCTAGGTTTGAAGAATATAAGATATTATCGTCTCATGATCACTCGTGATAAAATCCATGAAGTGATTCAAATGAGCGCGGGTTGAATCCAATACTCAGAACTTATGAGCACTCATGAGTGTTGTAGCACAACTTTGTCCACCAACTTGGACCTCTACAATCCAACCCATGACAGTCTTGATTCATATCTACTTCCAACATATGACCGACTGTGGATGGTTTGAATAACTTAGTCAATCCGGAAGAATAACCTAGTTATTATGGAAGTCAAAACATGCAAAGTGAAACACAAGAATAAATGAATCTAATATGGTATCAAAACCTATGAATATAAATAAAACACTTTCTATTTATCACCATACTGATTACTCATTATTCATTGTGTCGGTTTTATCAACTTTATACTTGAATTAAAAACACTAGTTGTCCCATGCTCCAAGCATGTACACTATGTTTTTCTAAACAATAGCTTTGCCATACACCAAGTATGCACTCTATGTTTATCTATGATCCTTACTTTGTGAACTAGATCGATTGAACATAATTTCAATGATTCTCTTTTCACACTTACAAATCCTTGTCGTAAATGTAAGAATTCCTAACATTTATCGAAATCTGTTTAGATTTTAAACTTATATGCACTGTTCCTCTTGTAATGATTATGCACAAAGCCACAAAGACTTGGCAACAATTATCACAGAGTGTTCCAATGGAGAGCAATTCCATGGAAACGATGTCTTAAATTCAAAGTCTATTGCTTTGAACATGCTTCTTGCATTAAGTTTGTTTAACCTTACACAGATTGCTTCCACCTATGAAGACAACTCTATATTCCCATTTTGACTACCACTTCTGAACAAGAGTTGCCTCTTTTCAGACTATGTCAATATGGTCCTTCCAAAATTAACAGTATACTTCCCACTGTCCTTGAGCAACCAATCTTTGGTAAACCTTAGATTGTCCTCGACAATTTCTTAATCACTTTAGTCATATCTAATTCTAGACATTGTTCCCCTTAATGCCCCAAGGCATTTGGAAAATTCAGAAAGGATAAATATTATAGCACATGTAATCGATCTTGTACCCAAAGTAAATGGGACACGATTCATGATGTTTCACATAAAGACATGGTTCTAGACCAGTCTTTTGCCATAATAATTTTTTGTTTGCCATATTCTCAAAATTTGACTATGAAAAGGGATGCCGTAATCATAATCGAATTTTGAGAACGCAATATATAGAATTTTCTTAAGTTGAACCAATCCAACATGAAATTCATATATATATATATATATATATATATATATATATATATATATATATATATATATATATATATATATATATATATATATATATATTCTTGACTAAAGGTGATTAAAATCTCAATATAAGCTCTTTAGAATGATTATAAACTCAATCTAAGTTTTTTAGAATTGAAATGAAATATAATTTCTTCTCCCTTAATTATAGCAAAACAACTTTTTCAACCCCTACAACCTCACGAATTGAAACTTTTGTTTTCTATAATTAACATTGCTAACTTGCAATACTTATCATAATTATCATGCTCCCACTAACATGATGATTATTAGCATAACACTTATGCTCCCACTAGCTTTGACATGTATCCAGAAAACAGCTGGACCTCTAGAAGTCAATACTTTATTGATATTCTTACCAAAGTTCAGATTTCTGATACTAGATTGCTTTGATAAGACTTTATCAAAATCATACACCTTATCTTAGATAGATCACAGGTGTGTCTAAACAATTTCAGAACTATGAAAAGGGATGCCATAATCATAGTCTCAATTGTTTACACCTTTTGCCATTTCTCATAAGTCAATGTTAGTCTGTCGGTTAACCACGCACGCTCCACTAACGACTTTGAGAACTGCAAATATTACAACTGCTACTTAAAATCTACTTAGTGAAAGAATTTCCTCACCATCATTTTCATGAATCGGAGAGAAACCTTATGACACTTAGATTTTATGGTGTATGTGTTCTTATCCATGTGAATTTGTCAAACCATAATCACAAGACTAGGTTAGTGACAAATCCTAACTCATATGGATTGAACTTGTGCAATCTTAACCTCTTGCCACCTGACAGCACAAGGGCCTGCCATTGCTTCCAAGTAGTTATGCAAACAATTGAGAACATGTAGAACTCAAATATATATAGCCAACTTAACTGGAATGGGCACAGAAATGTCAACACGATAGGTTATAAACCTCTAGTTGTGTGCTAGTGATGAAATACAGGTTTTATTCTTGATTACTTCTTGAGACCCTTTCAGGATCTTTTAGACTCCCACTGTCTCCTTGACCTATAAGACTTTCTTGCCAAATATTCAAGAGATAGTGTGGATTCTAATCAAGACAAACACTTAACACAATTGGCCTAAGTTGGTCTCTGTTTTATCCAAAACATCACAACTTACCAAATTCAAATGTACAAGAGTAGAAAACCTTTTACTCTTACATTTCACTAGTGTTAATAAACCTTCTTTAAGATGTGTCACTCAAGTTACATTTGTGGTGGGCTTGATCAGTGCACAAGAATGTGTACTCGATCCCTTAGTCCTTTACTTGACTCACACATCCATGTGAATAAGTAATTAGTCTTAATTTTCCAATGCTTGAAAGTTCTCATTCATCATACTATACAACCTGCATGATTCCAAGTTTCTATCCAACTGAAACTTGGGTGATGAAAATCTTTCCTTATTTTGAAAATTTAGACACTACCACAAATGAAAGAATCAAATTCATATTTCCACTCTTGCTATTAATGGAATCATATAAGCAACAATTTTTTTTCCTTTTCACAAATGCCATTGTAAGGAAATTTTAAAATAAATAAAATCAAAAAATTTTTCCTTTTATTTTAAAAACTTTGATGAAAAACTATCCTTACAGTGCAAAAGCACATGAAAAACTTTGTTGTTATCTATTCCTAAGCAATATATCATAACTCCTAAGCAACAGCTCAAAATTCTGATCACAGAACCATGCGATCGAGATCCATCTTCGTGATCAGAATCAGCATATACTTCCTTTAAGTTTCTTCACTTTTCTTTGATTCATAAAACATCAACATGTGACCCAGTCACATCATGTAACAAGAATCTCAGAATAGAAACTTAACAGAGTTAGATAGTGGACTTTACCTGAAGTAGAGTCAATCTTCTTGAGTTGATCAACCTTATGATCTTTTGAGGTACATAGGCTGCTTCGCAATCAATGCCCCTTCCTTTGGCAAGAGAAACATAGGGACTCTTTGGGAATGGTACATGGGACTATCGCAAACTTAGCCTTTCTCTTTACCATTTGGTCAACCTAGTTGACTATGGTCAATCCCTTTCCTTGGGAAGAGAAGGCTTTTCTAGATATCCAATGTTACCATTGTCAATGTCCATGGTAGTTTGGGAAGTTGATATACTAATCAAATTTGCTCTCCCAGTGCTCCAAATTATTGCTGATTCAGCAGCACCAAGCAAATAGATAAGATCATTAAGGGTCATGTCATAGTCTGTTTCATAGTAGTCCCAAAGGAATTCACTATGTGACTTAGAAAGTGATTGAACCACCAACTTTCTCAAGAGTTTGACACCCAACTCTCCCGGCTTGTCAATATGTGACTTCATCTCCAAGATGCGATCACACATAGACCTTGCTTGCCAATAGGGCTTTAGTGACCTTGAACTTGTGGGTTAGGGAGAATAATTGGAGGAGGTGGAGGAAGTGAAGTTCCAAGAGATTTGGGAGGATCATAGATGTATGAACCATACATCTTTTTGGGAGATATTCAAGATAGTTGATCTAAAGTCCTTAATATAACACCCAATATGAAATATTAAGGCTAGGACCCAGCAAACTATTTTATAACTTGGAAGAGGATGTCGTAATCCAAGCTATAAAATATTTGAAGGTAGGTGAATGACGATTCACCAATTTCCAGCAAGATAAACGAAATGTATTATTAGGTTTTAATTGGTTTTGAAACTCCTAGATTCTTTTTGAGATTCATTGAACTTTTCAAAGGCATGTTTTAATCTCGAGTGTGCCCTTCAGGTTTTGTGACTGGGATGCCGAGGATCACAAAACCAGGTGTGAATAACCATGCAAATATACTTGGTACCCTTAATATTTACCCCTCAATTGATGTGCCGGTTAACCACACACGCTCCACCGATACTATGATAAACATTAAGTTACCCTTTGCCTACCTTGTTAAATCAAGCTAGTGTGCCGGTTAACCACACACGCTCCACTAACTGACTTAAGCAAAGTGCAAAGTGTAATTTCATGGGTTAGCAACAAATTCACATTTTCCTAAGTAACTAAGATTGGGTATTAATAAGAGTTTAGTTACTTAGTATTTATCATTAATACTTTTAATGAAGGGAGAATTATAGTCCTTGTCCTACCCGTTCGGCTAACGACCCTCCACCGGTCAAGGAAGCGGTGGGTGAGAGTGGACACCCATTAAACTGCCATTTTATAGGCAGTAACCTTATACCCCCCTTATAGATCGGCTTCGTGAATGAGACCTACTAATGGTAAGACGACTTTACTCTTATACATATATATAAATATTATTAACTTATAATATTATAAAGTATAAGGGTTGAATTTTAACTTTTAAAATTCTAAGGGCTTAACTTGGAATTAAAATATTCTTAAGTGAAAACTTTACAAATTCCAAAACTTGAGGGCAAGTTTTTGAAACTATTCAAAACTTTTCATTTCATAACTTATGAGTTTAATGGTTCATTAAAATGAAGACTCTTCATTTTTTATGTAACCTCTTATTCTTTAATAACACTTTTAAAGAAGTGACTCTTAAACATCCATAACTTGAGGACAAGTTATGGAGTCATAATACTATTTAATGAAAAAGACTCTTCATTTTTTTTATGTAACCTATGGCACTTTTATGAGTTTTAAGATTCATAAATGTGACCTTTTATGTAACTTGAGGACAAGTTACAAAAACACATTTTATGAACTACCTCTAGATTAATTAGGATTGAAAACAACTAAAACACAATTTTTTTTCAATTAATCTAAACTAACTCATAAATCAAGGAAACATAAAACTTTTGGTAATCCATAGCTTATGGAGTTAAATGCTTGTTTTATGATGAAACTTTTCATGTTCCATAACTTAAGAATAAGTTATGGAATTCTTTAAAACATTAACACCAAATTTTGTAACTCCATAAAAACTTTGAATCAATTTTTTTTAAAACCTTTTCATATCCATAACTTATGGAGGTTTCAAAACACTTAAGATCACAATTTTAAAAAAACTTTTGAGCTCCAAAATTTTATGACAAAATTTGTAACTCCTTAAAACATTTAGATCAAACTTTTAAAACTAATAAAATAATCATATCATTTTATATTTTACTAAATTTGACCTAATTCAACTCATATAGCAAATGATTCAAATTTTACAAATAATTAGTTTTTCACAAAACAAGTAATTATCTTAAAATTTGACAAACTTCATGTTTTTTTTTTCTTTTTTTCAACTTTGAAAATCAAACATTTGCATGAATATAACAGAAAACAACCCATGGCTCTGATACCACTGTTGGGTTTTGAGCATTCTAACACTCCTAAGTGTACATGCAACCCTAAATACCTTAGATCTATGTTTTCTCTATTATACATGCAAATATGAATATTCCAAGGTATTACCCTATCTAGCATACAATCCTTGATACTTGGGTAATATAACAAGTTAGAATACATACCTTTTAATGAAGCTTGAAGTCTTGAACTTTAAGAGCTTAGCCCCAATGGTGTGGAAGCCTCAAGTGGAATCACAAATCACCAAAACACCTTGGAAGACTTTAGATAATATGGATACTTGGCTCACACTTATGAAATCGGTTATTGCCCTCTTTAGTGTATCCACACTAGCCACTAGCCTAATTTCATGAACCATAAGACCCTTTATATGGTGTGGAGGATTAGGGTTAAACCCTAATACCCATGACCTTTCATTTCCTAGGATCCATGGGTTAAAGCTCCATGGACTATCCATGAAGACTTAGCCCAACCTAAATGAACTTGGCCCACTACACATATATATCTAAGAGTCCATATTTAATTAGTTCCTTTTGATCACTTAATTAATTATAAATTAATTCTTGATCAATACTAGTTAAATAATATGATTATATATTAATATATTAGAACTTATAATATATTAATATAAATCATAAATATACTATTCTCAAAAGACTATCCATATAAATGGACCATGCCGGGTCGGGTCAAGTACATACCAAATATAGTTATGGACTTAGACATTAATCCAACAACAGCAACGTATTGCTCGTCAAAAGTTTCAATAAGTGTGGTCTTAATAGACCCAAACATCTATGGTATAGCCTTTCTGATGGTTGCGGCCACCTCCTCATGAATGATCTTGTGGATCTCCTCGTCACTGGTATCATTGCTCCCGGGGTTGTTGCAGGTAATCACCATAGTGTCTCTGAAACACAATCACAAAATCATCAGAGACTAGCTCAAACAATCACACACTCGATTACCCACCCCTACATGCTCCTTAGCATCCAAAGGTTCTTACTTGGGCCGCATACAGATCTGGTGCTTTCAGTAGTACGAGCCCAACACTACCTTCCACACCAACATGTAGTCGTCCGAAGTCCTCCTCCTAGGATCCTAATTCAAACTACTCTCTCAGTAGATTCCTCAATGCTCATCTAGGTATCTCTCCTAGATTACTCAAAACTTTCTCTAAAAGATTCCTACTAGGTACTCCTACTCAGCAAATAGCAGATAATATCAATCAATAACATTTCCCTAGGCTAAGGCATCATGAATCAGGCAACTCTAGCCCTAATTTCCGAAATACCTAGCATATCCTCTAGCATGCAACTCTAATATCTCATAAATATCTCATAATGTAAACAAATAATGGTATCTTGGGAAATCACCGCTCGGGCTCTGGCTGATTGTACACACTGCTCCGTCTCGTTTTCTCTTTAAACTCTTACTCGTTTTAGAAAAATCATTTTTTTAAGAAAATTTTCTCAAATCCTCAGTTGAGTTTAGACATACCCGAGAGTACATCCGAATCCCTCAAACCAAGGCTCTGATACCAACTTGTAACACTGTAAATTTTCAAATAAAATTTTCATTTTAAAAATCACATGTCTCAATATCACATTTCCAAAAAGACCACAAAATGTATAAGTTGTCAAAACACAATTCAACAAATGTTTATTAAAATCCCAGAATCCTGAAAATTAAAATCTCTGACTGGTGTGTACAATCAAGTCGGCGCCTTCCCGCGATCCTGAGAAGTACCTGAAACACATATCACACAACACGGTAAGCATGAAGCTTAGTGATTTCCCCAAAATACCACACACAAATATTTAGCCTCTCATGGCTATATCTCCAATAAGACCCTCCGGTCCGTGTGTCTCAGTGAGGACGCTCCGGTCTCACAACTCGGGTTGGACCCTCTGGTCCTAACCAATAAAGCACAAAATAGTATACATCATAAATCACAAAGAAAAATGCATAATATCACATAACTCAGCATAAGCATATAAGACCCTCTGGTCACACTGTATCACTGCTCAGGTAAGTATAGTGAGAAGACTCACCTCGTAAGTAAAGCAAGTATGTCTCGTACTTGAACCACCGGTCTAGCCTCCGCCTAACATATATCGTAATTAACTCTAATTAATAAACGAACCCTAAAGATGTTAGGCTAAACCCTCTACTAATTCTCAGAAGGATAAAAGACCATTTTACCCTTCCATGGCCTCCAAAGTCCACAGTTTGACCAAACCCTAAAAGTCAACACCAGCGCGTACGCTGGGCGTACAGCCCTTTACACTGGCGTACTTCTTCACCATGCATGCATCGGGAAACTTCGACGCTACGTTGCGCGTATCTGGGAGTACGCTCAACGTACGTCCCAGACTTATTTTTCCAACTCTTCTGGTCTTAATTCGTTAAGACCATAGCTATAATCTCAGATCTGAACTCCCTAAAGGCTAATACTCCATAAAGTTTGTGACTTTAAGCCTTAGCGTGGCTAAGCAAGTCTAAAACTCATAAACTCTCACTCCTTACTCACAAAAGTTCTCATATATCATGCATGGGGAGATCTTGACATCCAAGATCCCATTTTTATGAGTCCACTCAACTAGAGACACTTAAAGGGACAAGTATTATGCTCTGGAGTTCAACAAACTCATAAAGCTTCAAGCTTTGGGACATAAACCCTAAAATGAACCACAATATGCACAAAAAAAACAATGAGAAAGCTTTGAGCTTGATACCTCCAAATGATGCACCAACCACAGGGAAACTTAGATCCAAAACTTAGACTCCAACTCTACTCTCTTCAAAGCTCCTTCTTCATCCAAAGAATCCACAAAGATTACTCAAAAGCTTCAAATGTCCACTCAAGCTAAGAAAACAGAAATTAGGGTTTTGAGGGGAGTTGAAGACTGGAAATTGTGGCTGGAAATGAGGCCATCGTGTTCCTTAAATAGGGACACACCACACAATTAGGGTTTTTACTCTGAGCCAAGTACGCTCAACGTATCCTCTGGTACGCCCAACGTGCTAGGTGGCCTCCGCGTCCATAATACACACATGAGTACGCTGAGCGTACACACGCGTACGCCCCGCATACTCATTTTCCATCTTTTGTCAATCAAGGGATATCTTTGACAATTTAATAAAGAGTAAGGGTTATTGATACATACCTTATTTCGGGGTGTTACAATTCTCCCCCACTAGGATTAGAATTCGCCTTCAAAGTCATCATCTGGAAATAACTCTGGATACTGCTCTCGCATCTTGGACTCCGTCTCCCAAGTCCACTCGGATCCCTTCCGATGTTGCCACTGAACCTGAACCAAAGGCACCTCTTTATTCCTCAATACCTTCACCATCCTATCCAAGATCGCAATTGTCTTCTCAATGTAGTTCAGGCGATCGTCTCTGAATGTCCTCTAAAGGGACCACTGCCGTCTCATCGGCTACACACTTCCTCAGCTGGGACACATGGAAGGTGTTATGAATATGGCTCAACTCCGCAGGCAGCTCTAACCGGTAAGCTACCTTACTTACTCGCACGATCACTCTGAATAGACCGATGTATCTAGGGCCCAACTTGCCCCGCTTCCTGAACCGGATCACCCCTTTCCATGGGGATACCTTCAGAAGGACAAAATCCCCGACCTGAAACTCTAGCTCTAAACGTCACCGGTCTGCGTAACTCTTCTGACGACTCTGGGCCGTCAGTAACCTCTGTCTGACCTGCTGGATCTGCTATGTCATCTTGAGAACTATCTCAATGCTCCCCATCACTCTCTGCCATACCTCTCCCCAACATATGGGAGTCCAACACCTCCTCCCGTATAAACGCTCAAAAGGAGGCATACTGATACTGGAGTGATGGTTGTTGTTGTATGAAAACTCAGGCAAGGGCAGATAAGTGTCCAAACTTCCATCGAAGTCCATAACACATGCGCCTAGCATGTCCTCGAGCATCTGAATCGTCCGCTCGCTCTGCCCGTCTGTCTGTGGGTGATATGCCGTACTGAAATGCAACAGGGTACCCAACTCCTCATGAAATTTCTTCTAGAACCTGGAAGTGAAACTCACATCTCGATCTGACACTATCGATGTTGGCACCCCATGCCGTGCTACCACGTCTCGAATGTAGATCTCGGCCAATTTCTCTGCAGAAGAGCTCTCATTGATAGCCAGAAAGTGAGCACCCTTCGTCAACCGATCTACAATCACCCATATCGCATCGACACCTCGCGCGGTCCTCAGTAATTTTGTGATAAAATCCATGGAAATATATTCCCACTTCCACAGGGGAATCTCTAAAGGCTGCAACTGGCCATGAGGACGCTGATAATCCGCCTTGGCCTGACGACAGGTCAAGCATCTCTCGACTACACATGCCAAATCTCTCTTCATACAGGGCCACCAATAATCCCATTTTAAGTCCAAATACATCTTGGTGGCCCCTGGATGGATCGATAATCTCGACCTATGGGCCTCCTCCCTCAAAATACATCGAGCTCCACCTATATATGTCACCCATATCTGCCCACGGAAGCTCATAAGCCCCCGACTATCCGTCTCAAACTCAAAAATCTGTCCGATCACCCGCTCTCTCTTACGGTTCTCTGGTCTCACGGCCACCACTTGGGCCTCTCGGATGGTATCTAAGACTGGAGTCATCACTGTCATCGTCATGCACACGTCTCGGATCGGAGCACTCACTGCTCTATGATTCAGGGCATCGGCTACCACATTAGCCTTGCCAGGGTGATACAAAATATCACAGTCATAGTCTTTCACTACATCTAACCACCTCCTTTGTCTCATATTCAAGTTGGGTTGATCCATATGGTACTTCAAGCTCTTATGGTCTGTATATATGGTACACCAGACACCATAAAGATAGTGGCGCCAGATATTGAGGGCGAACACCACCACCCCCAGCTCCAAATCGTGGGTGGGATACCTCGTCTCGTGAGGCTTCAGCTGCCTCGACGCATATGCTATCATGTGTCCCCTCTGCATCAGCATGACACCCATCCCTGATATCGATGCATCACAATAGACTACAAAGTCCTCCACTCCCTCAGGAAGGGCTAAAATTGGAGCTTCGCACAATCTCTGGCGAAGAGTCTCGAATGAAGCCTGCTACTCGGGCCCCCAAACAAAAGTAACACCCTTCCTGGTCAATCTGGTGAGAGGAACGACAATTTTGGAGAAATCTCTGATAAACCTCCGATAGTAGCCTGTCAGGCCCAGAAAACTCCTGATCTCGGATGGGGATCTCAGCACCTCCCATCGCATGATTATCTCGATCTTAGCCGGGTCGACCAAAATCCCATTCTGGTTAACGAGGTGTCCCAAGAACTGGACCTCTCGTAACCAGAAATCACACTTGGAGAATTTGGCATAAAGCCTCTCCATCCTCAATACTCCAAGAATCTCCCGAAGATGCTCCTCGTGTTGTTCTCTAGACCTCGAGTACACCAAAATGTTGTCGATGAACATGATCACCGACCTGTCCAACATAGGCTTGCACACCCGATTCATGAGGTCCATGAACGATGTCGGTGCTTTGGTGAGCCCGAAAGGCATCACCACAAACTCGTAGTGCCCGTAACGAGTCCTAAAGGCCGTCTTCTGGATATCCTCCTCGCAAACTCTCATCTAATGATACCCAGATCTCAAATCAATCTTGGAAGACCAAGACTCCCCTGGAACTGATCGAATAAATCGTCGATCCTCGGTAGTGGATAACGGTGCTTGACCATTCATTGTTCAACTCCCAGTAATCGATTCACATCCGGTGTGAACCATCCTTCTTCTTAACAAAAAGGATCGGCGCTCCCCACGGCGAGCTACTCGGCATAATAAAACCCTTCCTTAGCAGCTCCTGGAGCTGCGAGGATAACTCCTGCATCTCGGGTGGCGCAAGGTGATAAGGTTCCTTGGCAATAGGCGCCGCACCCGGAATCAAATCGATCTGGAACTCCACCTGCCTCTCGGGAGGCACACCCGACAATTCCTTGGGGAAAACATCTAGAAACGCACACACAACCGGAGCATCGGAGATAGAACTCGGCCTCTCAGTGGCAACTCTCGTATCCGTCATATATGCTAAATAACCCATGCATCCATGCTGTAAACTCTGCCTCGCCCTGGCGGCAGAGCAAAAAGCTGATCCAGATCTGGTCCCCTCACCATACACAGTAAGTACTCCCCTACTAGGGTCTCGTATAGTCACCATCTGACGCTCACAGTCAATCTTATCTCCAAACCGGCTTAACCAATCCAAGCCCAATATGACACAAACATCACCATCGCTTTTGGCACTGGATCTATCGGGAACTTAACACTGAAAATCTCTAATACACATCCCTGGAATACATCAGTGGCAAAAACCGCATGTTCATCGGCTATAGAAACCCTCAGTGGTCGACTCAACGCCTCGCATCCAACACTAATGTGACTACTAAAGGATAAGGACACGAAATATTGACTCGCACCCGAGTCAAATAACACCAAGGCAGGCACATAACTCACAAGAAAAGTACCTATAAGCAACACAATATAAGCATAAACAAATCTTAAAATAATATAAATAAGGAAATACGTACCAGTAACAACATCAGGCGCGACGCGGACCTCCTCCGCAGTCAGATGGAATGCTCTCCCACGAGCTCTCAGAGCCTCGGCCTTCACTGGCCGGCCATCAGTAATGCACAAAGCAGTATGAGCAGAAGCCTGGGCTGATCCCTGTGTGAGCTGAGGACACTCGGCCTTCCGGTGGCCGGTCTGGTTGCAATGAAAGCAAACCGCAAATCCCTTGGGGCAGTCCTTCACCATATACCCCTCCTTACTACATTTGTAGCAAATCCTTGACCGGCAAGATCCCTCATGACTCTTGGCAAGTGCGGCCCTTCTGGCCTCCAACTCTCAAATCAGCGCGCTTAGCCCGCATGGCGCTGGCTGCGACTGCACTGGTCTCCAGTCTCTACCCTGAGACTCCTCCTCCTCTCTACTCTGAAACTCCAGTTCAATCTCCCTCCTCCTGGAATTGGTCTGTAACTCAGCCAATGTCCGATACGAAGAGTTTGCCACGAACTCCCAAATATGTCGTCTCAGTATGCTCAAGTACCGACTCACACGTGCCTGTTCCGTAGACACGTGCTCGGGGAAAAACAATGCCCTCTCATGAAACATCCTCGTAATCTTTGTCATGGTTTCTGTCTTCTGCTTGAGAGACATAAACTCCTGGGCCAACGGCTCCCTCTCCACTTGGGGAATGTACTCATCTCAGAATAGTTGTGTGAACCTCGTCTAAGTCACTGTTGCATGGTTCGCAAGAGGAAAATCATTCGTCACGAATCTCCACCAGTCCTTCGCTCCCAAGCGAAGCTGGTTCAACGCAAATCGAACCTTCAGGTCCTCCGGGCATGAACAAGTATAGAAACATCCCTCAATATTAGAAATCCATCTCATAGCAGCAATCGGGTCCTGGGTCCCGTCGAACTCCGGTGGATTCGTGTTGTTGAACTCCCGAAGCAACAACGAATCAATCCCCTGAGGCCTCGCAAAAGCTAGGGTTGCGGTGGCTTCGGCGGCAGCGGCCTCTGTGACAGCAGCATATCGCTCGTCAAAAGTCTCAATAAGTGTGGTCTTAATAGACCCAAACATCTCTGGTATAGCCTCTCTGATGGCTGCGGCCACCTCCTCATGGATGATCCTGTGGATCTCCTCGTCACTTGTATTTTGTGCTCTCGGGGTTGTTGAGGTTAATCACCATAGTGTCTTTGAAACGCAAACACAAAATCATTAGAGACTAGCTCAAACACTCACATACTCGATTACCCACCCCTACATGCTCCTTAGCATCCTAAGGTTCTTACTTGGGCCGCATACAGATCCGATGCTTTCAGTAGTATGGGCCCAATACTACCTTCCACACCAACCTGTAGTCGTCTGAAGTCCTCCTCCTAGGATCCTAATTCACAATTACCCTATCCATCATGGATATCAAACTACTCTCTCGGTAGATTCCTCAATGATCATCTAGGTATCTCTCCTATATTACTCAAAACTTCCTCTAAAATATTCTTGCTAGGTACTCCTACTCAGCAAATAGTAGATAATATCAATCAATACCATTTCCCTAGGCTAAGGCATCATGAATCAGATAACTCTAGCCCTAATTTCCAAAATACCTATGTGACATCCCCAATTTCACGGCCAGAAAAGACCGATTTCGTTTATGCTTTTTAAAATAAAATCAGAGTAACCCTTTTAAAAGATGTTGCGGAATTTGTTCCCAAAACAAAACATGATAAAAATTTATCAAAACCTTTCTTTAAGAAATATATATTTTCATTTCATATCAAAACCTCGGGATGTCATGTTCCGATACAGATCAAAAGCATAAACAAGACATTATAAGCCTTACAACAGTTATTTATAACTACTGGCCTATAATCCAAAAATCACTCATCATCATCATCCGACTATGCTCGGGGTCCACTACCTATAATATAAAAAGCTGAGTGGGTCAGGCTTGGGAGCCTGGTGAGCATATAGGGTTTTCAACCCACAATAAATAATAAACTTTTTAAGTTTATCAATCCACAAATAATTTATTAATTTCATCAACCAAAATAACCCTAATTACCCATTCCCGTTATCCTCACCTTACGTCCCTAAAACAACTATCACAAGGGACCTAGCCTAAGGATTTTCATTAGGGGTGACAACATTGCTTCGGAGGTTCCTCAGCAATTTATGTCAAATAAGGCAACCATCGGGGTGACAACACTGCTTTCCTCAACAATTTATGTCAAATAAGACAACCAATGGGGTGACAACATTGCTTTCCTCAACAATTTATGTCAAACAAGACAACCAATAAGGTGACAACATTGCTTTCCTCAACAATTTATGTCAAACAAGACAACCTGACATAAAACAACTAATAAGGTGACAACATTGCTTTCCTCAGCAATTTATGTCAAATAAACAACCAATAGGGTGACAACACTGCTTTCCTCGGCAATTTATGTCAAATAAAACAAACATCGGGGTGACAACATTGTTTTCCTTCAACAATTTATGTCAAATAGGCACGAAGTCACATCGTCGCCAAGGTTTATACAACAGGCACTAAGTCCATAGCTGCCAACGTACATCTATACTGTACTAAATTCATAGCTACCAACGTACATCTATACTGTACTTTTATCCCTCATACTTTATCTACCCATGTTTTACCCAACATATTTGAAGATAAAATATTTATACATTTTAAATCATTTTAAACATGTATAAAACATTCATTCAACATCCATCTCAAATAAACAAACAACATATATACACATAGCACGTATTTTATATAAAATACTTCATATCTATGTGTAAGATGAAAGTGACTACACACTCACTTGATTTAATGAAAATCGGGCAGCAATTCGTTTCCTAAAACGATCGTTTCTAATAAAAGCGGGAGTTTTATTGAGAAACCGGGCTCTGCGAAGGGTCGGGCTTCGAAACCGAAAAGATAAATTTTCCGGGCTTCTCAGGCACTTCGTGGCGTATTCCGGGGGTTATAATTGATACTGGGGCTTCGGGGGATGTCGAGATAGTAAAAATATTGAAAAAGGGGGTGAAAAGTGTAAAATTTCCAAAACTACCCGGACAATCTCGCATGCCTTCTATTTATAGGGAGGTCCGAAGGTCGGCTGAGAAGGGGAGTCAGCACCGAGGACACGAAGCAGCAGGAGGCTCGGACACGTCTCGTATGCGAGGCCACGGGTCAAGCTTCGGACGAGCCTCATCACCGGTAACTAAGCTGCTTCGGACACGGGGTGCACACGCGTCGGATATGCGAGGGCCGAGACTTTGGTCGAATCAGGAAGCGACATGCGACTGCCAGCTTCTCGGATGACTCAGCCATTTCGGACACGTGGCACATTTTGGGCGAGGGTGACGTGGCCGAAGCCACCTATGCGAAATTTCTCGATTTTTGTGAAAAAACTTCTAAAATCCATAACTTTCGCATACGAGCTCCGTTTTTGACGTTCTTTATATGCACGCGTAGGTAAAATTACGCTCTACAACTTTCGTTTAGACTTCGTCGGCTAATTTTGACTTTAAATTTTATATTATTATTTTTAACAGACCGGGACAGGAAATCCGTTAAAAATTCATAACTTCTTCATCCGACGTCCGTTTTCGTCATACTTTTTACCGTTGTGCTACTATTTACGAGACCTTCGATTCTTGTTTAGGTCGTTTCAACTAAAAATCACTCGATCTAAAATTCGAGTTTTTAGTTGTCTACTACTAAGTTGAAACTTCGAAAAATCATAACTTCGTCATACGAAGTCAGATTTGGGCGTTCTTTTTATACCTACTCTCGGTTTAACGAACACTACGAGTTTCGTTTAGATTACTAAGACTAAAAAGTAGTTTATTAAAAACTCACTTTTTACGACATTCGGCACCGTGCCGGTTTGTCGCGAAACTTCGACAGGTCATAACTTCTTCGTTATAACTCGGATTTTGGTATTCTTTATATATATGTAATCCTTGTCGCGACCACTACAACTTTATTAATAGATATCGGCTTTATGTAATATTTATTTTTGACGCTCATTTTTATTCTTAATTAATTAAACCCTAATAATTAATCATAAAACACATAATTTTCACATAATTCCTTTTCATTTCTTCTAAATGAGTCACAAAGGTTAACCGAGACTATTATGTCAATTCTAATGCCTAGCCTAGAAACACGGGCGTTACAACCTAGCCTATCCTCTAGCATCCAACTCTAATATCTCATAAATATCTCACAATGTAAAGAAATAATGGTATCTTGGGAAATCACCGCTTAGGCTCTGACTGATTGTACATACTACTCCATCTCATTTTCTCTTTAAACTCTTACTCGTTTTAGAAAAATCATTTATTTTTAGAAATTTTTCTCAAATCCTCAGTTTGAGTCCAGACATACCCGAGAGTACATCCGAATCCCTCAAACCAAGGCTCTGATACCAACTTGTAACACTATAAATTTTCAGATAAAATTTTCATTTTTAAAATCACATAACTCAATATCACATTTCCAAAAAGACCACAAAATGTATAAGTTGTCAAAACACAATTCAATAAATGTTTATTAAAATCCCGGAATCTTCAAAATCAAAATCTCTGACTTGTGTGTACAATCAAGCCGATGCCTTCCCGCGATCCTGAGAAGTACCTGAAACACATATCACACAACACGGTAGGCACAAAGCTTAGTGAGTTCCCAAAAATACCACACACAATATTTAGCCTCTCATGGATATATCTCTAATAAGACCCTCCGGTTTGTGTCTCAGTGAGGACTCTCCGGTCTCACAACTCGGGTTGGACCCTCCGGTCCTAACTAATAAAGCACAGAATAGTATAAAACATAGCTATAATCCGTTAAGACCATAACTATAATCTCACTCTCCTGGTCTTAATCCGTTAAGACCATAGCTATAATCTTAGATCTGGACTCCTTAGTTTGTGAATTTAAGCCTTAGCATGGCTAAGCAAGTCTAAAACTCATAAACTCTCACTCCTTACTCACAAAAGTTCTCATATATCATGCATGGGGAGATCTACACATCCAAGATCCCATTTTTATGTGTCCACTCAACTAGAGACACTTTAAGGGACATGTATTGTGCTCTGGAGTTCAACAAACTCATAAAGCTTCAGGCTTTGGGACATAAACCCTAAAATGAACCACAATATGCACAAATCAAAACAATGAGAAAGCTTTGGGCTTGATACCTCCAAATGATGCACCAACCACTGGGAAACTCGGATCCAAAGCTTGGACTCCAACTCTACTCTCTTCAAAGCTCCTTCTTCACCCAAAGAATCCACAAAGATCACTCAAAAGTTTCAAATGGCCACTCAAGCTAAGAAAACGAAAATCAGGGTTTTAAGGGGAGTTGAAGACTGAAAATGGTGGCTGGAAATGAGGCCATCATGTTGCTTAAATAGGGACACACCACACTGTAACATCCTGAGTCCCAGGTATTACATTCATTTATTTAGCTACTTTTTGGAATTAATGAGTGACTCGGCGAGTTGTGTGTTCGACTCGCCGAGTAAAGTAGGATTTGAGCATGCGGGTTAAATTATCGACTCGACAAGTCACAGATGCCGACTCGCCGAGTTACCGCTGTGTGAGGAAACCCTAAATCCCCGGGGTTGGGGCCTATTTAAGGAAACTTATGTCCTCATTTCCGTCTCACCAGCTACCCTACTCCCCTGAGAGAAACCCTAATCGGCCATTGAGTTAAGAGAGAGTGATAGAGCTAATATTTGAGTGTTTTGGTGAAGCATTGGAAGAAGAAGAAGTGAGATTCAAGCAAGGAACGAGGAAAGGCTGTGAGATCCAGTATTCATTCACTTGAAGCTTCTGTTGGAAGGTAAAAGTCATCATGTTGTTTAGATCTTGTTAATGAGAAGCTTTTGGGGCTTTTTCCATATTTCCTTGAGATTTGGTATGACTTGTGCTAGCCAAGCATTGAGACATCAGATCTGGACCTTGTGAGGTCCATAGAGTCCAAAGGTCCCAACTTTATCCATCCATAAGACTTATTGTGCTTAAACACCTTGGTGAGAGCTTTTATTTAGCATTATGGAGCAAACATGCCCTGCATGAACGTAAAGATCGAAGCTTTACGTGACATTCGACCCTTGCGAAGCTAGATCTAGAGTTTGGATTGATAGATCTGCCTTAAAACGTCTGAATGAGAATTTGACTTACGGGACTCGACGAGTCAAAGAGCTGACTCGACGAGTCGGCTAGGGTTTTCCCGGATGAGTCTGGACATGGGTAACTCGGTGAGTTGATGAGACAACTCGACGAGTTAAGTTGGGTTTTTGCGATGTTCTGAGGAACAGTGTGGACTCGGCGAGTCACATAGATGCACTCGGCGAGCCGGGTCAACATAGACAGTTGACTCGAGTGTTGACTTTTGTTGACTTTAGAGTCGGGTCAACATGGACAGTTGACAGTCGGGTCACAAACTAATGCTCTGATACCAACTGTGACATCCCCATTTTCACGGCCAGAAAAGACCGATTTTGTTTATGCTTTGTTTAAAAATCAGAGTAACATTTTAAATAAAAGTGTTGCGGAATTTGTTCCCAAAATAAAATACGATAAAGATTTATCAAAGCATTTCCGTATCTTTCGCATACGAGCTCCGTTTTTGACGTTATTTATATCCACGCATTTTTATTTACGAGTACTACAACTTTCATTTAGACCCCGTTGGCTATTCTCATTTTATCTCAGATTTACAAAACTGTATTGAATTTGTCGCGCTTGAAAAGTAGAGACTAAGCTTCGTCCATATCTTTCGCATACGAGCTCTGTTTTCGACTGTCTTTTTGTCGTTGAGTTCCTATTAATGAGATCTTCAATTCTCATTTAGGTCGTGTTGGCCAAAAACCGCTCGATCTAAAATTCAAGTTTCGGGCTGTGCACTATTATGCCAAATCTTAGAAAAATCATAACTTCTCCATACGAAGTCAGATTTGGGCGTTCTTTTTATGCACGCTCTCGGTTTAACGTATATTACGACTTTTGTTTAGATCACTACGGCCAAAAAGTCTTCTATCGTAAATTCATTATTTACGTCGCGTTGTGTCGTGTCGGTTTAGCTGTAAAACTTTGACAGGTCATAACTTCTTCGTTATAACTCAGATTTCGGCTTTCTTTATATCTCCGGAATCCTTGTCACGACCACTAAAACTTTCTTCATAAATATCGGGTTTATCTATTATTTTATTTTTGACGCTTATTTTCATTCTAAATTTATTGTATCGTTATAAACAAGTATATACACACATAATTCACATAATATTCACATAATTCCTCTTTATTACTTCAAAATGAGTTACAATGGTTGATTCTGACTATTACATCATTATACTAATGCTTAGCCTAGAAACACGGGCGTTACAATTCTCTCCTCCTTAGGATGATTCCGTCCCGGAAACATGCATCAACAAACAGATGTGGATAGCGACTCATCATGTCACTTTTTGTTTCCCAGGTGAGATTCGTCCCATTCGTATGTTTCCAACGGACAAGCACTAAGTCGACCATCTTGCATCGTAACTTCTTAGTCTTACGGTCAATGATTGCCTCGGGCTCTTCGATTAGCCTCTTATTCTCATCCATCCTTAACTTTGAGATTGGAATTATGTCGGGAACTTCTCCTGTGAATTTCCTCAAATAACACACATGGAAGGTGTTATGAATACCATCTAGTTCTTTGGGTAATTCGAGCTTATAGGCTTGGTTCCCAATCCTCTGAAGAACTTTGAACGGTCCAATAAACCTTGGACTCAACTTTCCTCATTTCCCGAATCTTATAAGTCCCTTCCACGGTGAGACTTTAAGCAAAATGGAATCTCCAACTTCAAAAGTCATCGATCATCTTTTCTTGTCAGCATAGCTCTTCTGACGGTCCTGAGCTGCTAACATCCTTTCCCTGATCACCTTTAACTTCTCAGCAGTCTGATGGACCATCTCGGGACCCATAAACTGCTTTTCCCCAGCCTTAAGCCAACAAGACGGCGTACGACACTTCTGTCCGTAGAAAGCTTGGTAAGGTGCCATCTTGATGCTCGAGTGGAAACTATTGTTGTAGGAAAATTATACTAAAGGTAAATGCTCATCCCAGTTACCTTGGAATTCTAGGGTACATGCTCTCAACATATCTTCAAGTGTTTGAATCATTCTTTCACTCTGACCATCAGTCTGTGGATGGTAAGCTGTACTCAAACACAATTTTGTACCCAATTCCTCTTGTAGACTTCTCCAGAACCTTGACGTGAAACGACTATCACGATCTGATACAATCGTTAGAGGAACAGTGTGATGTCTTACTACTTCCTTCACGTAAGCATTTGCGAGCTTATCCATAGACCACCTCTCGTTGGCTGCTATGAAGTGTGCACTCTTAGTGAAACGATCCATGACTACCCAAATCATGTCGTGACCGTTCTTCGTTCTGGGCAGTTTAGTCACAAAATCCATGGTGGTGTCTTCCCATTTACCCATGGGCACAGGTAAAGGTTCTAAACTCCCATACGGTTTCTGATGTTGTGCCTTAACTCTTGGACAAGTTACACACTCGGCCACATAATTTGCAGCATCGAGCTTCATCATTGGCCACTGGTAGTAGGGTTTTAGGTCCCTATACATTTTAGTGCTGCCGGGATGAATCG
Organism: Lactuca virosa; assembly: GCF_052849685.1. NCBI lineage: Eukaryota > Viridiplantae > Streptophyta > Magnoliopsida > Asterales > Asteraceae > Lactuca > Lactuca virosa. Next base: position 29,173,604 of record NC_136430.1, on the reverse strand, counting down.
AGTACATGGTTTTGTGAGCTTCTTCCATCAGAAGATCTCTTATTCCTCCCGTCTTAGGTACCCAAATCCGATCATTGAATACCTTCAGCCCTTGACTGTTTGTATCGAACTCCAACGTTTTGCCCAAACGTTCTTCCTTTCGGTCATTCTTCTCTGAAGCTTCTTCTTGAGCTTTCTTTCTACTTTCCACAATCGTCGAGACAACTTCAATTCTCAACGCTCTTGGCCTTTTCCTTTCAAGATTGACTTTCCGACTTAGTGCATCAGCGACAACATTTGCTTTACCGGGGTGGTAAAGTATCTCACAGTCATAGTCCTTGAGTAACTCTAGCCAGCGTCGTTGCCTCATATTCAATTCCTTATGATTAAAGAGATACTGGAGACTCTTATGATTAGTGAAAAGTTTGCACTTCATGCCATAGAGGTAATGCCTCCATATCTTTAGAGCGAAAACTACCGCTGCCAACTCCAAATCGTGAGTGGGGTAGTTCTTTTCATGCTCCTTCAATTGTCGAGATGCGTATGCTATCACATTTTCTCTTTGGGTTAGAACACAACCCAACCTAACTTCGGATACGTCACTATAGACTGCGAAGTCTTCAACTCCATCGGGTAGAGAAAGAATCGGCGCTTCACATAGCTTCTTATTTAGTTTCTCGAATGCTTCTTTGTGCTTCTCACTCCATGTATATGTAGCTCCTTTGTGGGTTAAAGCTGTCAATGGAGCAGCTATCGAAGAAAAGCCTTGGATAAATCATCGGTAATATCCGACTAATCCTAGAAAGCTTCAAATCTCCGTGGGACTTTTCGGTCGTTCCCACTTCATCACAACTTCGATCTTTGATGGGTCAACCATTATCCCTTCTTGGTTAACCACATGACCCAAGAATTGGACTTCTCGGATCCAAAAATCACATTTGGAGAACTTTGCATACAACTTCTCCTTATTCGGTACTTCCAACACTTCTCATAGATGCTTGCCATGCTCCTCCTGACTTTTCGAGTAAATCAGAATGTCATCTATGAACACTATCATGGATTTATCGAGGAATGGTTTACAAACTCTGTTCATCAAATCCATGAACGTTGTTGGAGCATTGGTTAGTCCAAACGACATAACCAAGAACTCATAGTGTCCATATCTTGTTCTGAATGCAGTCTTCTCGATATCCTGCTCTCTCACCTTCAGCTGATGATATCATGACCTAAGATTGATCTTTGAGAAATAGCTCGAACCTTGCAGCTGATCGAATAGGTCATCAATCATCGGCAATGGGTACTTGTTTTTCACCGTTGGCTTATTCAGCTCTCTGGAATCTATGCACATTCGCATGTTTCCATCTTTCTTCTTCACAAATAGCACCGTAGCTCCCCAGGGTGATGAACTAGGCCTAATGAAACCATTGTCCAACAACTCCTGAAGTTGCATCATGAGCTCCTTCATCTTTTTCGGTGCTAATCGGTATGGTGCTTTTGCTATCGGCGTTGTTCCTGGTAACAAGTCTATTCTGAACTCTACTTGTCTATCAGGTGGTAATCCAGGAAGATCTTCAGGAAAGACCTCCGGATAATCACACACCACCGGTATATTCTGCACCTCCTTCTTTTCCTTCTTAGCATCGATAACAAATGCCAAGTATGATGCACATCCCTTGGACAAACATTTTCTGGCTTTCATCAGGGAGATGATTCCATAATTTACTCTGTGTTTGTCCCCGTACACCATAAATGACTCTTTTCCGGGTGGGCTCACCCTTACTATCTTCTTCCTGCAAAGAATATCAACATCGTTTGCGCTAAGCCAATCCATTCCCAAAACGATGTCAAAACCGTTCAACTCTATGGGCAACAGCTCTTCGTGGAATTCATTTCCATTTAGGTCGATGACGATGTTCCTAATACGATCACTAACAGGTACGAATTTGCCACTGGCAACTTCCACAATTAGGGAATTATCAAGTTTTTCTACAGGTAATGCAAGTTTCCCACCAAATCCATGCGATACAAAGGAGTAATTTGCTCCGGAATCAAACAATATACTGGCAGGTAAACCATTTACAAGAAAGGTACCTAAAGCGACATTTGTTGCCTCCTTTGCAGCCTCGAGTGTCATATAGAAGGATCTCCCCTTCGGCTTCGGTGGAATGTTGGGTCTTGCTGCCTCCTTCTTCTTCAGGCAGTCTCTCGAAATGTGCCCCTCCTCGCCACACCCGTAGCAGACTTTCTTGGTGAGGGTGCATTCATTGGCATAGTGCTCGGGCTTTCCACACTTAAAACAGGTGACTTCTCCGTCACACTTTCCAGAGTGCTTCTTCTTGCACTTGTCACACCACTTCGCTTCTGCTCATCCTCCTCTCGAACCAAACTTCGAGAATCTACTTTTCTTGTTGGACCTCGAGGATCCATCGAACTTCCTTTTCTCACCAACCTCGACCCTCTATAGACCCATTTCCCTTAGCTGGGTCTCTACATTCTTAGCTGATCGAACAGCTGCCTTCAGAGTGGTTTCTATCTTGACCGTCGGGCCAAAGTCGGCTAGCAGTCCATTTGCAAACCTCTCAATTTTGGAGAGTTCGGTTGGCACTAGGTATGGAAATAACTTCATCTTCTCAGTGAATGCAGTAGCATAGTCGTCAATGCTCATTCTCCCCTTCTTCAAGTTTTGGAACTCGTTGTTCAAATCAATCAGATCTATCTCTAAACAGTACTGCATCTTTATTTGTTCCAAGAACTCTTCCGATGACATCTTCAGGGCTTCTCCTCGTGGTATCGTATCTGCCAATAACTTCCACCAGCTCAAGACTCCGGTCTTCAGTTGGCTAACTGCAAAGACAATCTTCTGTTTCTCGCTACAGTTGCAGCTCTCGAAAACCATCTCTATTTCGGAGATCCAATCCATAATCTCAACAGGCTTCGGGCTTCCTGAAAGACTTGGTGGCTTGGCACCCAAGAAATTCTTATACATCCACCCATCCTTGTCGTTTCCCCTCTCAGGGTCATTCCTTAGTTCTCCTTGAGTCCCAACTTGACTCACATGGCGGCTATAGTTCCCTTCCTCCGATTGCTCGGGAATCAGCTCGGGTTGCTCAATATGCATGGTAGGTTCGTCCCTATTTTTGTGCAACATCTGCCTCATTTCCTCCCTTTGTTCTGCTAACATAGCCCGAATCATGGTTTGTACTCCAGCCATGGTGATTGGCTCGGGTTCAACTTCTACTACAACATGTATTTGTTGAATCATTGGGGGTTGATTCCTATTCCCATTTACATTCCCAGCTCCACTGCAGGTTCTTGCCATTTTGATCTATACACCGAATAAGGTGAATTTAGATCTTTATTTAGGATAGACGTTTAAATCATCCTTATCGCACTGAAACGTTTACATGTTAGTTCTAATATCGTGCTCGTACGTTTAGAATCCTGAACACATAAGGTTTCCAGATCCGGTCGGCAACAGACCATAGATCCGAACAAATAACAACGTATAAGGCATAAATCATTTAGCATATAAAGCATATTAGGCATACTTTCCTAAATAAGCTAATGCTCACATCTCACAATCATCGCTTAGAATTCTAAGTTTAAGTCCAGAAATCCTACAAATTCCTAGTTCGCTTAAACTAATGCTCTGATACCAACTGTGACATCCCCATTTTCACGGCCAGAAAAGACCGATTTTGTTTATGCTTTGTTTAAAAATCAGAGTAACATTTTAAATAAAAGTGTTGCAGAATTTGTTCCCAAAATAAAATACGATAAAGATTTATCAAAGCATTTCCGTAGAAATGTATTTCATTAAAAACCTCGGGATGTCATGTTCGATACAGATCAAAAGCATAAACAGTACAATATAAGCCTTACTACATTTATTCATATCTACAGGCCTATATCCGTAATCTCTCATCCCAAACATCATATCTATGCTCGTGCGCCACTACCTGTAATACAAGAAACTGAGTGGGTCAGGCTTGGGAGCCTGGTGAACACATAGGGTTTTCAACCCACAATAAATAAGTTTATTAATTTCATCAACCAACAATAACCCGATTACCCGTTCCCGTTATCCTCACTTTACGTCCCTAAACACCTATCATGAGGGACCTAGCCTAAGGATCATCATCGGGATGGACACTACTGCTAAGGGGGTTCCTCAGCAATAAATGTCCTAAAGGCAACCATGAGGGGGATGGAGTACACGGGTGAACACATTGTTCACAAACACCTATAGGTTGCGAGCCTGCTAGCATTCCACTGGACTGTCTAGAAGAGTTTGTGGTCGTCATCCATACTCCGCTAGATGACAGAATCAACAACAACAACATCGAGGCCTCTCATCATTTTATCACACATTGTCTATTACATCTACCCATGTTTTACCCCAACATTTTTGTAGATATAAAATACATATACAATTTAAATCATCTAAAACATGTATAAAAATCTTTCATCAGCATAGAAAGCAAGTATTCAGACAATATGCACACATAGCACGTAGCTTATATTAATGTAAGATGAAAGTAACTATGCACTCACCTGGTAAGGTGGTGATTCTGAACTCAGACAGCGCTTCGCTTCTATTAATTTATTTTCTTTCGACGAAACCTAGTATCATTACCACTAGATTTTAGTCTAATATTTATTGCGACTAATTATTAGTCTAGATTCATCATTAACTCAGAGTATACTTCATGATCTATCAAGTAAGGAACAACCAGGTAGGATCATATCGGAGGTAGGGTCCGTTTGGTATACGAAGTATACTGTTTGGAAATCTCACTTTAAACACCTCACTAAATCACAGCCTACACATCATTCCTATAAGTAGATCAATCAGTATAACGACTTTGAATCACTGATAAATCTTATTTATAGGTTCATAATAACGATATTATATTTAAATATAAGCTATATTTAAAGTACGATAGGCGTATCTCACTTACAGCGGTTTTTATTAAAAATTGGGCTTCGCTGGAGCAGCGTTTCCGAGCCGAAAGGTTTTCTTCTCGGAGCCGTCGGGCGCTCCGAGGATTCCTTCTCGTGCTAGGGAGGTCCCATAGACTTGGGAGGGGTTTAGGGAGGCTAGAGAGACGTTAGAGAGAGGAAGAAAGGCTTATGGTGTGAAGAAATTATGAAGAGTTCATCTCTTATTTATAGGAGTTTTATCGTAGAGTAGTCCCTAAGTTTTGTTCGTATCTTCCGCGTACGAGCTCCGTTTTCTACGTTCTTTATATCCACGCGTTGGTATTTACGAGTACTACAAATTTCATTTAGACCCCGTCGGCTAATTCTCATTCTATCTCAGATTTACAAAAACTGTGTCGTATTTATCGTGTTCGAAGAGTAGAGACTAAGCTTCGTCCATATCTTTCGCATACGAGCTCCGTTTTTGACGTTATTTATATCCATGCGTTGTTATTTATGAGTACTACAACTTTCATTTAGACCCCGTTGGCTATTCTCATTTTATCTCAGATTTACAAAACTGTATTGAATTTGTCGCGCTTGAAAAGTAGAGACTAAGCTTCGTCCATATCTTTCGCATACGAGCTCTGTTTTCGACTGTCTTTTTGTCGTTGAGTTCCTATTAATGAGATCTTCAATTCTCATTTAGGTCGTGTTGGCCAAAAACCGCTCGATCTAAAATTCAAGTTTCGGGCTGTGCACTATTATGCCAAATCTTAGAAAAATCATAACTTCTCCATACGAAGTCAGATTTGGGCGTTCTTTTTATGCACGCTCTCGGTTTAACGTATATTACGACTTTTGTTTAGATCACTACGGCCAAAAAGTCTTCTATCGTAAATTCATTATTTACGTCGCGTTGTGTCGTGTCGGTTTAGCTGTAAAACTTTGACAGGTCATAACTTCTTCGTTATAACTCAGATTTCGGCTTTCTTTATATCTCCGGAATCCTTGTCACGACCACTAAAACTTTCTTCATAAATATCGGGTTTATCTATTATTTTATTTTTGACGCTTATTTTCATTCTAAATTTATTGTATCGTTATAAACAAGTATATACACACATAATTCACATAATATTCATATAATTCCTCTTTATTACTTCAAAATGAGTTACAATGGTTGAACTTGACTATTACATCATTATACTAATGCTTAGCCTAGAAAAACGGGCGTTACAGATTCGGATGCACCTTCGGGGGTGTCTGGACTTAAACTAAGGATTTGAGAAAAGTTTTCAAAAGAAATTATTTTTCTAAAATGAGAAACAGTTTTAAGAGAAAACGAGTTGGAGCAGTGTGTATAATCAGCCAGAGCCCGAACGATGATTTCCCAAAATACCATTACTTTTTGTGTTATGAGATATTCATGAGATATTAGGAATGCATGCTAGAGAATAGGCTAGGTATTTCATATTCTAGGGCTAGAGTTGCCTGATTTGTGATGCCTTAGCCTAGGAGATGCTATTGGTCAGTGTTATTTGTTATTTTCCCTGAGTATGTATGGAGTTCTGACTTGAGGGTTAATCTAGGAGAGATACCTTGATGAGCATATGAGTAGCCTACTGAGAGAGTAGTCTGATATTTGTGAGAGATAGAGTACTTGTGAATTAGGATCCTAGGAAAAGGACTTAGGATGACTACAGGTTCGGTGTGGAAGGTAGTATTGGGCCCGTACTACTGAAAGCACCAGATCTGCATGCAATCCAAGTAAGAATCCTTAGGATGCTATGGAACAAGTAGAGATGAGTGGTCGAGTGTGAGTATGCTCGAGCGAGTCTCTGATGATTTTTGTGTTATGTTGCAAAGACATCATGGTGGGTACACGCCACAACCCCGAGAGCAGTGGGACTAGCGATGATGAGATTCGCAGGATGATTCATGATGAGGTGGATGCAACCATTCGAGAGGCGATTCCTGAGATGTTTGGGTCTATTAAGACCACCCTGATCGAGACATTTGACGAGCGATATGTTGCTATTACTAAGGCGGCTACTGCTGCAGCCACCGCAGCTGTCGCTGCTGCCAGGCCACAGGGAGGTAACTCGTTGCTATTTTGGGAGTTCAACAACACGAAGCCACCAGAGTTTGATGGGACACATGATCCGATTGCTGCTATAAGGTGGATCTCTGATATTGAGGGATGTTTTTACACTTGTTCATGCCCAGAGCATTTGAGGGTTCGTTTCGCGCTGAACCAGCTTCGCTTAAGAGGGAAGGACTGGTGGAAATTTATGACAACCAGTTTTACTCCTGAAGAGAATACTGCAGTGTCATGGGAGAGGTTTATGTTGATGTTCCGAGATGAGTATGTTCCCCCGGTGGAGAAGGAACGGTTGGCCCAGGAGTTTCTGTCTCTCAAGCAGAAGACAGAGTCGGTGGCAGATATTACGAGGATGTTTCACGAGAGGGCGTTGTTCTGCCTTGAGCATGTGTCTACTGAGCAGGCACGCATGAGTCGGTATTTGAGCATTCTAAGGAGGGATATTCGAGAGTTCGTGGCGAACTTGTCTTATCGGACATTTGCCAAGATTCAGGAAAATGCCAGGAGGAGGGAGATCGAGGTGGAGACTCAGGCCAGGGAGGAGGCGGAGTCTCAGGGGAGAGACCGGAGGCCGGCTCAATCGCAGCCGACAGCGAAGAGGGCTAAGCCCTATGATTCGAGATCAAGAGGCCAGAAGGGCAGCACTTGTGGCAAGTGCGGAAAAAGTCATGAGGGATCTTGCCGGACGGGGATTTGCTACAAATGTGGCAAAGAGGGGCATATGGAGAAGGACTGCCCCAAGGGATTTGCAGTTTGCTTTCACTGCAGTCAGACTGGCCATCGGAAGGCTGAGTGCCCTCAGCTTGTTCAGGGATCATCCCTGGGTTCCACTCATGCTGCTTTACGTGCTATCGATAGTCAGCCGGTGAAGGCTGAGGCTCCGAGGGCTCGTGGGAGAGTTTTTTAGCTAACAGTGGAGGAGGTCCGCGCAGCACCTGATGTCGTGGCTGGTACGTATTTCTTTATTTATTTATTTTGAGAATTATTGTGAATATTTTGTGTTGTATTTAGCTACATTTCTTGTGAGTTCTGTACCTGCTTTGGTGTTATTTGACTCGGGTGCGAGTCGATCCTTCGTGTCTTTTGCTTTTAGTCGTCACATCAGTATCCGACGTGAGACGTTGAGTCAACCTATGAGGGTTTCCATAGCTGAAGAGCATGCAATTTTTGCTACTGATGTATTCCGAGGATGTATGCTAGAGATTTTTGGTTTCGAGTTCGCGATAGATCTGGTGCCGATAACGATGGGTGATGTCTGTGTCATCGTGGGCATGGATTGGTTGAGCCGTTTTGGAGCAGTGATCGACTGCGAGCATCAATTGGTGACTATACGAGACCCTAGTGAGGGAGTGCTTACAGTGTATGGCGAGGGTACCAGATATAGGTCGGCTTTCTGCTCTGCTGTCAGAGTGAGACAGAGTCTACAACAGGGATGTAGGGGCTTTTTGGCGTATGTGATAGATACGTAGGTTGCCACAGAGAGGTCGAGTTCTACCATCGAGGTTCCGATAGTGTGCAAGTTTTTGGATGTTTTCCCCGAGGAGTTTCTGGGTGTGCCTCCCGAGAGGCAGGTGGAGTTCCGGATTGATTTGGTTCCTGGAGCGGCACCTATTGCCAAGGCGCCTTATCGCCTTGCGCCACCAAAGATGCAAGAGTTATCCTCACAGCTCCAGGAGCTGCTGGGGAAGGGTTTTATCAGACCGAGTAGCTCACCGTGGGGAGCGCTGATCCTTTTTGTCAAGAAAAAGGATGGTTCACACCGGATGTGTATTGATTACCGGGAGTTGAACAAGCTGACGGTCAAGAACCGGTCAACTCCATTAACCCTTGTATGTTAGGGTTTACGTTATGTAATCACTGTACAATTCGCTATTTTAATGAGAAAACATCATTTGGAAAGTTCATGTGTTTGATATTCCTTAGCCTTAACAGTGCTAAACAACGAACCAAAGCGATAAAACACTATTGCACAATCATCGGGATTGTGTAGGACACTAAATCATGGCTTAACGAGGTCTATGGACCTTGCGTTGCGAAGCCGGACACTCAAAAAGATCACAAACGAAACCTCTCTCAATCTCATTCAAACCCTACTCAAGATTACTTGACGCTAATAAGATCAAAACTCATACACTACGATATAAATTGACGTTAATAGCAACATAGTATAGTACAACGTTATAACTATAATCAAATTAAATTATGATACCATATTAAAATCAAATCAAAGTATAATGCTCTAATTAAATTTAAAAGAATCAAACTTGAATGCTATAATTAAACTTCAAATCAAAGTAGATTGTTATAATCAAATAATAACTCATCTTTTATAAAACTCCATTTTTATAAACTTTACATTAAATTTTATAAAACTCTATTTTTATAAACTTTACATTAAATTTTATAAAACTCTTATATTAATTATGTAAAAGATGCTTGTGTTAGTGGGAAATTATGAAGACCACCAAAAGCAAAAAGATTATTCCCATGGTCTCCCACTCACACCTCCCATCCACTTTCCTTTCCTTTTTCTCCCAACACATTATTCTCTTCACCACTTAAACCTTCTCTATTCTTTCTCTCACTCTCAATCTCGAAATTCATCCAAGAAATACTCATATTCCAGCCAAGAACAATCTATTATACTCAAATCTTCATCCCTCTTGAAGCATTCATCAAGGTATGTTGTTAAAAATTTCAAATTCATACAAGAAACAAATTAAATCCACCAAAATATCTAAAACTCATTTTATGCATAAACCTGATTTTTCTCAGAATCCCATCAATAAAATAAGAAGTTCTGGAAATTTTCAGAAAATAACTTATTTTTATTGAATTACTATAATTATTGCAATAAAGTAGGGCAATAATTCACATAAAACACTTTTTGCATTCAATAAATTCTGAGAAAATTCTGGGATGACCAATATATTGATTAAACATAATTTATGAAGTTTCATGCATTTATATTACTGTTTACTATTATTTATGATTTTATTGATTAATTAATAATGAAATATATAAAAAATACTTCCCATAGTCACAAATATCCGAAACTTATACACTGGACTCTATATCATGTTATAAAACTATGGTTAATTTTACAGAATTTTTGGGAATCATTTATTAGTTTTCCCGAATTTTGTTGTTGTTTAATCATTAAAGTATTAAATAAATATTAAAACAGTTCAGAAAAATATAAAAATTTTACAATAATTAATATTGTATGAAATAATGATTTCCTAATAATTTCATAATTTTTCAATACTGTGTACTATTTAAAACCATTTTCCTAAGTATTTAAGCATGTAAAAATGCATTTTAATGATTATTTCATATAAATAATTGTTAAAATCTGTAAATAATTATAATTGGGCAAATTATTATTTTAATAAGAAATTATTAAAATCTGGCCTAAATTGAAAATATAAATTAATTATGCAAAGTAATTAATTCAATTTAAAATTCATTTAACAAATGAATACCTTAATATTATAATCAAAATGAATTATTGTTAATTCATCTAATATAAGAATATGTGTCTAATTATTTGTATTAGTAATCTATTCTCGTTTAGCAGTTCCTAAACCAAAACTATTAATTATATTAGGTTCTACGTCATTTTGACCCGAACCGTCTATCGTACGACACACGCATTTCGTTTTGGGACTAATGTGAGTAATCTACCCCATATTTTATAATTTTCAATACTTTTGGGGTGTATCATGTGGTTCTAATATGTTCCAACTTCATTTTATTGTTTTATCACAATTGAGACATTGTTGGGACATTTATACGTGAGTCATTAATTGTATAACTATTGTTCGTTTACGCTACATATACTTGTAGTGCATTATCATTTTTAGTCTAATCTTCATGACTATGCCCGTATTCTTGAGGTACGTTATGGACAATAATAGCGCTATTGGGTTGACCACCCCGCCTTGGGACGCTAAGGTGATTGATCGCACGTGGTTGAGTGTGTATGATGATTAGATGCTCCATCATATATATATATATATATATATATATATATATATATATATATAGGGTGATGACTTATTGTTGTTATTATCATTTTTTAATCAATTTTTGATTTATAAACCGTTATCTCAAATACAATTGTTTGCCGACTTCAAAAGAAAACAAATTTCCAATTATAAAGGTTTCAACTTCACAATTTTCTCTACTAAAATTAGATTACTCACCAACTCTCGTAGTTGACCTGTTTTTACCCATGATGCAGATTTGAAGAATGAAGTTGATGAAAAATAGGTTGTGCCTTAGAAATCCACAAGACTATTTAAATTTAATGTAATAAATGTTGTTCGTATTTGGATTTGTATTTGTATGTTGTGGATCTTGTTTGCATACTTGGTACTTAATTGAATCTAATCATATTATAACATAGTTGTCATGAGACTTTGAACAATATATCACGCCTCGATCGATTCCGACAAGGATCGGGGTGTGACAGATTGGTATCAGAGCCCTTGACTATAGGGAATTAGGTTAATTGCCTTGACCTAGTCTATAGCCTCTAGGGTCCTCTCGTATGCTAGTTTATAAAATGCACACACAACTGCATGCAATTCGCACTTAGAAAATCCTAGGAATACCTTTGTGTGTTAATTGCTCCCTTATGTGCATACGTATTACTCCTGACACTTATATGTGTGCATACACTTGTGAATATTCTCCACTTTCTCTGAAAATCACACACATACTCAAGTTGTTTAACAAAATGTATATACATATATGTATTCGTTAGAGCTCATAGGAAATTCAAAGTCATCCACTCTAGTTGGGTAGGATCATAGTAATGGACGCGTAGTAACTGGAAGGGGGAGGTGCCGGTAGCCCGAAAGTCCTGACTAGGTAAGCATTCGTATACATCCCAATCAACCGAGGGACCAGTTTGCTTATCTGGGGACCAAAGGCGAGAGTTCCCAAACCTATAGGCCAAAGCGCGTCATTCACATTACTTTTGAGCCATCAAAATACCCGACCTTATCAAACGTATCCGAAAGGATACACTCCAAAATGGCCAACTCATTGGACTATTAAGTTCCCTAATGGGCCTAGAAGTGGGAAAGAAATGTGAAAACTTAGTTTTGTGGGGGCCCACGCAAGTGCTACATGTTTCACATTTAGTAACCATGGAAAGCCCGAAAGGTGCCCAACACTCCTAACCATGGCCCAACAAGTGTTTTACAATTATTTTACCCAACAATGTCTAAAAACTTTATTTCCATAATCAATTTACAAATAACTCACAAGTCCATATGCGTGTTTCTCGTAGTTGACTTGTTCCTTGTTTGGTTGTGGACTTAGGGTAGACTCATTAGGATCAACAGTCTAATAAAATTTTAATTACACGTAACTGGGGGCATGTCGAGTGAATCTTAGGAGTGGATCAGACATGGAACAAATCACAAGATTATAATCAAGTTATTCCTACTAAATTCATAAGTCTATTTATATAGACCTCTAGTATAGAGTCGTCGGCGTAGTCGTGTCGGCAATCTAGAATATGGCTAAATACATAATACAAACTATAATACCTAAATTATACAAAATTTTCTGCATAAAAAAAAATCAATAGACAAACAAACACAATGAAACTAAAAAGGGTATCAAACTATCAAGAGAAAAACACATACAATGTAGATTAAAATCCACTAATTATAACAAAATGGCTAAAAGAAAAGGTAAGGACTAAGGATTGTTAAGTCCTCTCTTCTTATAAATAGCTTTGAAGCAAGCTTGCCTAAGCTTCTTTGTTCTTTCTGTCAATTCCATACCTGGCAATTTCTCCATCATCTTCTTGTGCCCTTCTAACGTCTCTATCTCCTCCTTTAATCCCAACTCCTAGTTTTTTTTTTAAAAAAAAGGTAGATGCAATATATTTTTCGTGTGAGTTCACAAAATTTACAATGAGTTAAGTTTATATAAATATAAATCAGGAAATCGTAGTAAATCAATTGAATTGATGTGGAATATGCCTAGGGCCATTGTTTATGTTATAAAGAAACTAATAATTAAAATTTTAGAAAATACCAAAACTACTTTGGTTACCAAGTGCAGGCATGCATGCATGAGTAATGTATAGAAGGTTATTATCGTAATTTACCTTGGCATTTTGAATGAAGGATTGTAGGCTCGTAAGTTTTCTATGAGGCCATCTGTTTATGTTTAGCTCTCTGCATCTTTTCTTCAACAATGTTAACCCTATCCCTAGTTTCTTTGCCGCCATGATTATCGGCATCTCAAAGTACTTCGTTATCTCTTCAAACTCCAATGGTCTCAATCTCTTTGCCACCTTCCGGCCACCGTGATCAGTGGTGGCAGCACTAGAACTACATGTAGCCTCACCACCGGATTTACAGTCTTCACTGAAACTAACCAATGGTAAATTACCATCCTCCCAACAATCCCATAAGCTTATGTCTTTAAGGGGATCTAAATCGTGAAACTCATTTCTAGAAATGATGTTTTGATCTTTGTTAAGTACTGTGGAAACGTTCTGATCGAGCACTTCATGCAATTTTTCCAACAACTCGTAATCATGATGGTCGAGCATGTCACCACTGCAAAAATCCAAAAAAAAAAAAACTCAAGATAATCAAATCCAACACGATGAAAGACTCTTTTTGATCACTACAAATCCAAACCATGTTTTGATCAATATAGACAAAATCACTTTTCTGTGCGAAAGATGGGGTAATGAGTGACGTTTATATATACCTGAAAAGATCTTGATGATCAAAGTACTGAAACCAATCAAGGTCATCTATGGGGTTTTGATGATCTGCAGGTGGATCCATTTGTGAGGGAGAAGTTAAAAGTTGCGATAAGAATGTGATGATTTATATAAGTGAAGTGGGAGAAGTAATTAATAACAAATAAAGAAGAAATGAATATATATGGTCTTTGAGCTGTAACCTTCTTCTTCAATTCACACACATATACGTATATGTTGCCGCAAATTATGACTTATGTGCCTCATGCATTTAATACATCACATGCCTACTGCATGTTCTTGACTTTGAAGCTACGTACCAGTTTCAAATTTCCCCAGTAGCACACTTTTCATTAGAAAGTACTCCAAGTCTTCACACATGAACCAGTTAGAAAGTACTCCAAGTCTTCACACACAAACCAATTAGAAAGTACTCCAAGTCTTCACACATGCAAATTATGACTTGTGTGTCGCTATAGGTAACTAATAAAACTTTATTTTTTTTAACCCCTTAAATATCAGTACAAGCTTCTAACATCGACGTTTAAATTCTAAATTTCTTTTTATTACTAAAACTAGCATCAATTCAAGTATATAAACCATGAATCTTGAGAACACGGCAAAACCCAAATAAGTCTTATCATCTATGTAAAAAAAAACTCAGGGTTTTTACTAGTAAATCTATCAGTGGCGGAGCTTGAACAATTAACTTGGGGGGGGGGGGGGGCGAAAATATTATAAACTGAAATTAACAAAAAAAAAAAAATAATAATAACAGATTGTTTTCAACAAATAAACACCAAAAACACCTAGCAAAAGAATTACAACTCAGCCCGACGGCCTTTAATGTCTTTAAAAACATATTATGAATGATATATTAGTAAGCAGACAGCAATTTCTCTTTCAATGTTTTCATCTTTCCCATGATTATATCTAGAAAAATCAAAATGAAGGAACAATTGATTCAATCAAAAAAATCAAAAATCAAAATTTGAACAATAACCAATAACTCATTTAACAATAACCAAATCAATCTTTGTTTTCACTTTTCAGTTTTGTTTGAAGCTGCCTAGCTGTTAAGCATAACCAAATCAATAACGAAATCTAAAAATAAAAAAAAAATCAAACTAAAAACAGCAGCAACAGTACAAGACCCAACACCAACAATAACCAAATCTATAAGTTCATGACTTATAAATCAAATTGGCAAATCGCCAAATCGCAAATGACAGCCAAATTAAAAAGAAACTCAGTAAGACAGTAGTAACGCATAAATAGGCAACAGATTGACAGAAAACAGCAGCAGCAGTGCAATACGCCAACACCAACAATCAACAATCTTACAATCAGAAAAGAAAGAACAGCTGAACAGGATTTGGGTCTCGGGATTACATACCTGATTTATGTGAAGTGAGAATGGGGACTTGGGCACTTGGCCATGGCGATTGGCGAGAGTGAGACCAGGCGACTGACTTGGCGAGACAACGACAAACGAACAGCAGGCGAGATAGGCAGCGAATTGGGCAAATGGGGATGAATCGATTTTGATTTCTTGATACCGCTTGGTCACTTGGAGAATTTGGAGTATTGGACAATTCTGATTAGGAATCGGGAGGGGCCAAAGCCCAAGTTTGAAGATAGCAGGCTTATAACTATTTTATTTTGAACTACAATTCCTACTTCTAGCCCAAAAATCAGGAGGGGGCCACTGCCCCTCCTGGCCCCAATAATACTACGCCCCTGGAATCTATGATGGCTAGTGTAAACATTATGGTCATATATCATTAAGATTCCATGGACTTAGAATGTGTGATTCCGCCTCATTCCCTGTTCCTTGTTTGGTTGTGGGCTTAAGGCGGGGTCACCCATCCGAATGCCCTTGCAATCTTAATGATATACGACTAGTTTACGCCAAGCTACTATAAAAGAACTGGTAGGACTTATAATGCAAATTTCGTCAAAATTTGTTGAAACATAAGTAATGACGGAACTCGCTAACTACATTATAAAATATTAATAGTGGTAATACCAAGGATAAAACAGGGAGTATAAAAGCACACATATAATACTCTATCATCCCAAAACAATAAACTCCTTTTAAATCGACTCAGTCCCAGTCAAAATGCAAATTTCGGGACGAAATTCCCTCTAACGGGGGGATGATGTGACAACCATCAAATTTCGGTCAAGTCAAAGTCAAACAAAGTCAACAAGTTAAACCGGTCAACTCCATTAACCCTTGTATGTTAGGGTTTACGTTATGTAATCACTGTACAATTCGCTATTTTAATGAGAAAACATCATTTGGAAAGTTCATGTGTTTGATATTCCTTAGCCTTAACAGTGCTAAACAACGAACCAAAGCGATAAAACACTATTGCACAATCATCGGGATTGTGTAGGACACTAAATCATGGCTTAACGAGGTCTATGGACCTTGCGTTGCGAAGCCGGACACTCAAAAAGATCACAAACGAAACCTCTCTCAATCTCATTCAAACCCTACTCAAAATTACTTGACGCTAATAGGATCAAAACTCATACACTACGATATAAATTGACGTTAATAGCAACATAGTATAGTACAACGTTATAACTATAATCAAATTAAATTATGATACCATATTAAAATCAAATCAAAGTATAATGCTCTAATTAAATTTAAAAGAATCAAACTTGAATGCTATAATTAAACTTCAAATCAAAGTAGATTGTTATAATCAAATAATAACTCATCTTTTATAAAACTCCATTTTTATAAACTTTACATTAAATTTTATAAAACTCTATTTTTATAAACTTTACATTAAATTTTATAAAACTCTTATATTAATTATGTAAAAGATGCTTGTGTTAGTGGGAAATTATGAAGACCACCAAAAGCAAAAAGATTATTCCCATGGTCTCCCACTCACACCTCCCCTCCACTTTCCTTTCCTTTTTCTCCCAACACATTATTCTCTTCACCACTTAAACCTTCTCTATTCTTTCTCTCACACTCAATCTCGAAATTCATCCAATAAATACTCATATTCCAGCCAAGAACAATCTATTATACTCAAATCTTCATCCCTCTTGAAGCATTCATCAAGGTATGTTGTTAAAAATTTCAAATTCATACAAGAAGCAAATTAAATCCACCAAAATATCTAAAACTCATTTTATGCATAAACCTGATTTTTCTCAGAATCCCATCAATAAAATAAGAAGTTCTGGAAATTTTCAGAAAATAACTTATTTTTATTGAATTACTATAATTATTGCAATAAAGTAGGGCAATAATTCACATAAAATACTTTTTGCATTCAATAAATTCTGAGAAAATTCTGGGATGACCAATATATTGATTAAACATAATTTATGAAGTTTCATGCATTTATATTACTGTTTACTATTATTTATGATTTTATTGATTAATTAATAATGAAATATATAAAAAATACTTCCCATAGTCACACATATCCGAAACTTATACACTGGGCTCTATATCATATTATAAAACTATGGTTAATTTTACAGAATTTTTGGGAATCATTTATTAGTTTTCCCGAATTTTGTTGTTGTTTAATCATTAAAGTATTAAATAAATATTAAAACAGTTCAGAAAAATATAAAAATTTTACAATAATTAATATTGTATGAAATAATGATTTCCTAATAATTTCATAATTTTTCAATACTGTGTACTATTTAAAACCATTTTCCTAAGTATTTAAGCATGTAAAAATGCATTTTAATGATTATTTCATATAAATAATTGTTAAAATCTGTAAATAATTATAATTGGGCAAATTATTATTTTAATAAGAAATTATTAAAATCTGGCCTAAATTGAAAATATAAATTAATTATGCAAAGTAATTAATTCAATTTAAAATTCATTTAACAAATGAATACCTTAATATTATAATCAAAATGAATTATTGTTAATTCATCTAATATAAGAATATGTGTCTAATTATTTGTATTAGTACTCTATTCTCGTTTAGCAGTTCCTAAACCAAAACTATTAATTATATTAGGTTCTACGCCATTTTGACCCGAACTGTCTATCGTACGACACACGCATTTCGTTTTGGGACTAATGTGAGTAATCTACCCCATATTTTATAATTTTCAATACTTTTGGGGTGTATCATGTGGTTCTAATATGTTCCAACTTCATTTTATTGTTTTATCACAATTGAGACATTGTTGGGACATTTATACGTGAGTCATTAATTGTATAACTATTGTTCGTTTACGCTACATATACTTGTAGTGCATTATCATTTTAGTCTAATCTCCATGACTATGCCCGTATTCTTGAGGTACGTTATGGACAATAATAGCGCTATTGGGTTGACCACCCCGCCTTGGGACGCTAAGGTGATTGATCGCACGTGGTTGAGTGTGTATGATGATTAGATGCTCCATCCTATATATATATATATATATATATATATATATATATATATATATATATATACATATGTATATATAGGGTGAGGACTTATTGTTGTTATTATCATTTTTTAATCAATTTTTGATTTATAAACCGTTATCTCAAATACAATTGTTTGCCGACTTCAAAAGAAAACAAATTTCCAATTATAAAGGTTTCAACTTCACAATTTTCTCTACTAAAATTAGATTACTCACCAACTCTCGTAGTTGACCTGTTTTTACCCATGATGCAGATTTGAAGAATGAAGTTGATGAAAAATAGGTTGTGCCTTAGAAATCCACAAGACTATTTAAATTTAATGTAATAAATGTTGTTCGTATTTGGATTTGTATTTGTATGTTGTGGATCTTGTTTGCATACTTGGTACTTAATTGAATCTAATCATATTATAACATAGTTGTCATGAGACTTTGAACAATATATCACGCCTCGATCGATTCCGACAAGGATCGGGGTGTGACAGTGAAGGACTACAACTGTGAGATCTTATATCACCCCGACAAGGCTAATGTGGTAGCCGATGCCTTGAGTCGCAGATCCGAGAGCGCCCCGATCCGAGATGTGTGTATGAGGATGACGGTGATGACTCCAGTATTAGATACCATCCGAGAGGTTCAGGTAGAGGCTATGAGACCGGAGAACCGCAAGAGAGAGCGTGTGGTCGGTCAGGTTTCTGAGTTTCAGTCAAATAGTCGGGGACTTATAACTTTCCGAGGTCGGATTTGGATGCCATATACAGGTGGAGCTCGGCGTATATTGATGGAGGAGGCGCATAAATCAAGATTTTTGATCCATCCTGGGGCCACTAAGATGTATTTGGATATGAAGAGGGATTATTGGTGTCCATGTATGAAGAGCGATGTGTCTTGGGTAGTCGAGAGATGCTTGACCTGTCGTCGGGTCAAGGCAGAGCACCAGCGACCCCATGGTCAGCTGCAGCCTTTAGAGGTTCCCCAGTGGAAGTGGGAACAGATCACCACTGATTTCATCACCAAGCTACCGAGGACCGCACGTGGGGTAGACGCGATATGGGTGATTGTAGATCGGTTGACGAAGAGTGCTCACTTCCTCGCAATCAGTGAGAGATCTTATGTAAAGAAATTGGACGAGATCTACGTTCGAGAGGTGGTGGGACGACATGGGGTGCCGACATCGATAGTGTCAGATCGAAAGGTGCGTTTTACTTCCAAGTTTTGGAAGAAGTTTCATGAGGAGTTGGGTAACCGGCTGCACTTCAGTACAACTTACCACCCACAGACAGAGGAGCAGAGTGAATGGACGATTCAGACGCTTGAGGACATGTTGCGTTCATGTGTTATGGACTTCGGAGGAAGTTGGGACACCTATTTTCCCTTGGCCAAGTTTTCATACAACAACAGCCACCATTCCAGCATTGGCATGCCACCCTTTGAGCTTCTATATGGGAGGAGGTGTCAAACTCCCATCTGTTGGGGAGAAGTAGGGCAGCGAGTGATGGGTGGCATTGAGATAATGCTGAAGACGACCGAGCAGATTCAGCAGGTCAGACAGAGGTTGTTGACAGCCCAGAGTCGCTAGAAGAGTTATGCAGACCAGCGACAATCCGAGCTAGAGCTCCCGGTTGGAGATTTTGTCCTCCTGAAAGTATCCCCGTGGAAGGGGGTGATCCAATTCAAGAAACGGGGCAAGCTGGGCCCTAGATACATCGGTCCTTTCAGAGTGACCGCCAGAGTGGGTAAGGTAGCTTACCGGTTGGAGCTACCTGTAGAGTTGAGCCAGATTCATAACACCTTCCACGTGTCTTATTTGAGGAAGTGTGTAGCCGATGAGACGACGGTGGTACCATTAGAGGACATTCAGGTTGATGCGAGCCTGAATTACATCGAGAGACCGGTTGCGATTTTGGATCGGAAGGTGTAGGTTCTGAGGAACAAAGGGTCCGAGTGGACTTGGGAGCCGGAGTCCGAGATGCGAGAGCAGTATCCAGAGTTATTTCCGGGGCATGACTTTGATGGCGAAGTCTGATTCTAGTGGGGGAGAATTGTAACATCCCGACTCCCAGGTATTACATTCATTTATTTATCTATTTTTGGGAATTAATGAGTGACTCGGCGAGTTGTGTGTTCGACTCGCCGAGTAGAGCAGGATTTGAGCACGCGGGTTAAATAACTGACTCGACAAGTCAGAGATGCCGACTCGCCGAGTTGGAGCTGTGTGAGGAAACCCTAAATCCCCAGGTTTGGGGCCTATTTAAGTAAACTTATGTCCTCTTTTCTGCCTCACCAGCTACCCTACTCCCCTGAGAGAAACCATAATCGGCCATTAAGCTAAGAGAGAGTGATAAAGCTAATATTTGAGTGTTTTGGTGAAGCATTGGAAGAAGAAGAAGAAGTGAGATTCAAGCAAGGAACGAGGAAAGGCTGTAAGATCCAATATTCATTCACTTGGAGCTTCTGTTGGAAGGTAAATGGCATCACCTTGCTCATCATGTTGTTTAGATCTTGTTAATGAGAAGCTTTTGGGGCTTTTTCCATATTTCCTTGAGATTTTGTATGATTTGTGCTAGCCAAGCATTGAGACATTAGATCTGGACCTTGTGAGGTCCATAGAGTCCAAAGTGTTGGGTTTTGAGCATTCTAACACTCATATGGTGTACATGCAACCCTAAAAACTTTGTATCTATGTTTTCTCTATTATACATGCAAATATCAATTTTCCAAGGTATTATCCTAACTAGCATATTATGAAGTACAAGTAATATAAAATCTAGTAGAATGACATACCTCTTTGTTGGTGCTTGATTCCATGGAGCTCAAGAGCCTAGTGCCTCAAGTGTGACACCTCAAATGGCTCACACAACACCATGAACTCTTGGAATAACCATGAGAATAAGATATATGACTTGGAAATTGGCTTTCCCTCCATATTATGCACTAGTGCCCATTTCACCAACTCATGGGGTCTTTATATAGTGTGCACATTAAGGTTACACCATGTAACCCATGACTTTACCCATTCCTTATGCTCCATGGGTTTTTAACCTCCATGGAGTATCCATGGGTCACCACATCGGTTAAACCCAACATAAGGAATCTTGGATAAAAGGCCCACATATATAAGAATGAATGATTTACACAATCAATCCCCATATATTTAATTAGTCTCTTTTGATCACTAAATTAAGTCCAAATTAATTCTTCATCAATACTAATTAAATAACATGATCTCATATTAATATATTAGAACTTATAATATATTAATATGTCACAAATATATCTTTTTCTCATAAAAGGTCTATCCAAGCGTTCTGATGCCATGCAACCCAAATGGACCATGTCGGGTCGGGTCAAGTCTTACCAATTATAGTTATGGACTTAGACATTAATCCAACACAAAGGTCCCAACTTTATCCATCCATAAGACTTATTGTGCTTAAACACCTTGGTTAGAGCTTTTATTTAGCATTATGGAGCAAACATGCCATGCATGAACGTAAAGATCGAAGCTTTACGTGACATTCGACCCTTGGGAAGCTAGATCTAGAGTTTGGAGTGATAGATCTGCCTTAAAACGTCTGAATGATAATTTGACTTAAGGGACTCGACGAGTCAAAGAGCTGACTCGACGAGTCGGCTAGGGTTTTCCCCGATGAGTCTGGACATGGGTAACTCGGTGAGTTGATGAGACAACTTGACGAGTTAAGTTGGGTTTTTGCGATGTTCTGAGGAACAGTGTGGACTCGGCGAGTCACATAGATGCACTCGGCGAGTCGGGTCAACATGGACAGTTGACTCGAGTGTTGGCTTTTGTTGACTTTAGGGTTTGGTCAAGGCAGGGAGTATGGTGACCATGGAGGGGTAAAATGATCTTTTACCCATTCCATGAGTTTGATAGAGAGATTAACCTAGTTTATTTTGAATCGTGATTTAAGTGTTGATTGGAGATTATTATCTTATGTGTTAGGCGGAGGCTAGTTCGAGAGTCGTGTACGAGGTTATTACTTACTTGATTACGAGGTGAGTCTTCTCACTATACTTACCTTGAGTGGTACTTTCTTGTGACCGGATGGTCTTGTGTGCTTATATTGAGTATTGTGATATCCTACATTATGTCTTTGTGATTTATGATGTGTATTATGCTGAGCTTTACTGAGTTAGGACCGGAGGGTCCACCCGAGTTGTGGGACCAGATGGTTCCACTGAGACACATCGAGTAGAGGGTCTTATTTGAGATATAGCCATGAGAGGCTAATGAGTTATGTGTGGTATTTTGGGGAACTCACTTAGCTTCGTGCTTACCGTGTTATGTGTTATGTGTTTTAGGTACCTCTCAGGATCACGGGAAGGCACCTGCTTGATTGTACACACACCCAAGTTGGATATATGTTTTGGAGGATCCTGGATTTGTGTTATAAACATTTTTGGGACATGTGTTTTGATAACCTGATGTTTGTGGGATTTTGGCAATTTTGGAAATGAGATAATTGTTTTTTTTTATGAAAATTTTGTTTGAAAATTTACGGTGTTACACACACAATTAGGGTTTTCACTCTGAGCCTAGTACGCCCAGTGTATCCTCTGGTACGCCCAGCGTACTAGGTGACCTCCACGTCCATAATACGCACATGAGTACGTTGAGCGTACACACGCGTACGCCCCACATACTCATTTGCCACCTTTTGTCAATCAAGGTCTAGCTTTGACAATTCAATAAAAAGTAAGGGTTATCGATACATACCTTATTTCGGGGTGTTACAACCGGAGGGCATGCCCATTTTGGCATTTAAGCTGTTCTAAAATCCAACAACCCTATGCGACCCTTCAAACCAGATTCCCCGTACCGTGAGTAGTTAAAAGATATTATAATAACACTTTATATTTTATAATACTTAGCACATATATTATTTATAGTTTCATAATAACAATAATAAACTTAAACATAAGCTATACTTAAAGTAGGGTAAGCATAACTCACTTACAAGGGGGTTTAGCTAGGAACCGGGCTTTGTGGGGGGCGGAACTTCCGAGCCTAAAGCTCTTCTTTTCGGAGCCTTCTGGCGCTCCGGGACTCGCCTCTAGCACTTAGGAAGTACTTGGGAAGGGGAGGGATAGTTTTGGAGTATTGAGAGAGAAAGAAGGGTTGAGGTGTGAAGAAATGAGGGTGCCTTCGTATCTATTTATAGGCTGGACTCCTCGGTCTACGTTGGGCGTAGCTTCGGAGTACGCAACGCGTACTCAGTACGCTGCGCGTACGAGGGCCAACTGTCGAGATTTGAATGCGAGACTGTAGGGAGAAAGCAAGGGTCCAGATGGCGCCACGTGGAGAAATTTGGGACCGTGTATGCGAGTGCGTAGGGCATAATGCCAGCTGCGCAGGGCGTACATGTGTCACCTTCGCATCCATCCATAAATTAATAAACTTATAAATTTCGTAACTTTCGCATACGAGCTCCGTTTTCGACGTTCTTTATATCCACGCGTAGGTATCGATGGGATCTACAACTTTTGTTTAGACTCCGTCGGCTAATTTTGACTTTATTTCTAAAGTTATATTTTAACAGACTTAAACAGTTAAAATCCGTTAAAAATTTATAACTTTGTCATCCGACGTCCGTTTTCGTCTGTCTTTATATCATTGAGTTCTTAGTAACGAGATCTTCAATTCTCGTTTAGATTGTGTCAGCTAAAAATCAGTCGATCTAAAATTCGAATTCTGGGCTGTGCATTGCTATGCTAAATTTTAGAAAAATCATAAGTTCCTCATATGAATTCAGATTTGGACTTTCTTTTTATGCATGCTCTCAGTTTAGCGTATACTACGACTTTCGTCTAGATCAATAAGACTAAAAAGTATTTTATCGCAAACTCACTTTTTACGAATCCCGGTGTAGTGTCGGTTTTGCCGCAAAACTTCGACATGTCATAACTTCTTCGTTATAAGTCGGATTTCAACGTTCCTTATATCCCCGAAGTCCTTGTTACGACCACTTCAACTTTCTTCATAGATATTAGGTCTATCTATTATTTTATTTTTGACGCTTATTTTTATTATTATAATATTATTTTATTACGTCGTTATAAATAAGTATAATGCACACAAATCACATAAATCACATAATACTCAAATAATTCTTCTTCATTACTTCAAAATAGGTTACAATTGTTGATCATAACTATTACATCGTTATAATAATGCTTAGTCTAGAAACACGGGCGTTACAATCTAACACCAAATAAAGGTCAAACCTTAGTATACAACCAAAAACCTCCAAGTTTGACCCAATGCCGAACATGTCAAAAGTCAACGGCGAACAGTGAACAAAAGTCAACGATCAACAAAATTATCGGTCACTGTGCCGTGACGAGTCTTTGGTCACGTCGTGGCCAAGTCCAGAAAAAACAAACGTGAATGAAGCATGTCGCAGCACCATGGTGAACCACCCACCACGCCGTGGTGATTGACAAAATCAGCTTAATGGATTAAACTCTTAACCCTTAATCTCCAGCGTAATATCCCATTTTCACAAACAAAATTTTCATTTTTAATTTAGGTAAAACACCATTTTCATAAAACCCAAGTTAAGAAAACTCATTTATTCCAAAATACAATTATATGAAAATAGGAATAATATAAGTTAAATGCGAAACTCCAATGTTGCTGATGAATGTGTATAGTCATGTCTTTGTCTTCCTATGATTATCGAGTGTACTTGAAAAACATTAAATCCACAACTGTAAGCCAAAACTTAGTGAGTTCCCCAAAAATACCACACACCACAATATACAACCAAAGAGCATTGAGAGCTTTCAGGTCAGTAAACAACACCACCACTATGGTACCAGTTACTCCCAACAAAGAAGAAGAGAGAAAGGAAGAGGGTTGCAACATAGAAGAACACATAGAGGAAGAGAGAAGAATAGTGATCGACTCGTTGCGATCCGTGTCACATACCGCGAAATGCCACAGGCGTGGCTCTGGGTATGCTATGCACAACCGGGCCATCCTGCCACCTAGCCACGAGAGGAGCTTGTGGCTTGTATACCGAAGGCTTAACGAGTATTTATTCTCCCCTCCAATCAATATGTTTTCCTACTTTTTCTCTCCAATCAATGCTTTGGAAATTTATGTCACCCTTTTGTCTTGATTTAAGCATCGAGACATTTTACTAATTAACTAGATACTCCATTAATAAGAAAGTTCATATCGCTGCAATATGTGCTCGAAAATTTTATACTAGCTTTACTTACTTGAACGTATTGATTTGAGTTCAATCCGTAGAATGGATCCTATATATATTATCGAAACGTATGAATAAAAATGGATATAAAGTTTTGTCTTTAAAGATATTCATATCGAGATAACGTGTGTAAATGTGTAAAGCCTTGGTGATAAACGTTAGGGTGGTTTTGTGTATATATGTATAGAACAAGGGGTAATTAGCAACACAAATTACCCTCGTTTCGCAGACACAAAAACGAAAAAAAGAGTCGGGATTCGTAAAGCTGAAGTAGAGAGAGAAAGAGGAGAGAGAGTGTGTATGGGGTATCGGAAGAGCGCGATCAAAGAGAGAGAAAGAGGGCTCGTCGGAGTCTGATTCCGAGCAGCACAGATAGATAATCAGGCGGCGAAACATTAATGCGGCGGAGCAATTTCAGAAAAAATCGAAAATTTGAAACCAACAAATCAAAGCTATTGTGATTAGCTTGGGGGTTCAAACGAACAAAGACTTTGCAGATTGTGAAATCAAACACTTGAGTTTTTTGAATCTCAACTTTTGGAGAGCTATAATGAGGTGAGACTGGCCAATTGTTGTTTATTGTTAGAGTTCTTCGGAAGGTTACATCCTCTCATTCTATTGTTTTGATTCCCAATTCCGTGTGAGCATTTTGAAATTGCTGTTGGAAACTCTGCGAAGAGTTCAATATCTCGAGTAATTTTATTGCATTTCGAGTTCTTGTTTGAGAATTTGAAAGATTGATGAAATTGGGAGCTGTGTAACTTAGTGATTTGTGGGTTTGCTTGGAATTAGAGGGACGTATCTTCTATCAAAATTAAGGGTTTTCGTTTGGTTTAGAAGTCAGTATCGTTATGGAGTATGTGTCCTTTGGTTGTAATTTGAATAATTTGGGGAAATTGCCTTTTGGAGGGAGAGTTAGTTGGGAACTGTAGTTCTAATCTGATTCTTTTCTGCTTACGGAAACCAAAATTAGGTTTTTTACATGATGTGTTTTGGTTATTCATTATTGAATCGATCAAGTTTATTCTGGAAGATGGGATTCTATAGATGGAGTAAAACCCTAATTTAGTTGGTAAAATTTGGGGCTTTGAGTTTTGGTTTTGTGAAGTTGACAATCAATAGTTGTGTGTGTGTGTTTTATGGAATTTACGTGTTGAGAAATGCAACCACCACAGCATCATTCATGGATCAATCTTGGGGAAATTAAAGGTCAGTTAATCAAGAAGCTGGGGCTGGAAAGATCAAAACAGTATCTTGATTATTTGAATCTGTTTTTGAGCTTTAAGTTAAGCAAGCCTGAGTTCGACAAGCTTTGTTTAAGAACAGTTGGAAAAGATAACATCCGACTCCACAATCAGTTAATCCGTGCAGTTTTAAAGAATGCTTGTACAGGAAAAGCATCTATCCCTGATGATCCTTCAAGAACAGTTGGAAACAAGAAACCTTTAGATGGAGTTTACCATCAAAATGGAGGAGTTACAATTCCATTAGCTTTAGCCAATGGTGATATTCTGCCTCCATCCCCACGAAAGGCAAGAAGCGGGGCCCGTGAACGGAGAGTTGTGGACCGTAAAAGTGCTCTTGGGCCAAATGGGAAGACAAATTACACATCCATTTCATCATCTTTCCCACAATCGGGTGATTTTAGTGTTGTTTTGGAGAATGGGAATTCAAGTTCATCCCCTGATACTCGAAATGCAGCAGTGCATCATCATCATCAAGAACTCAAGAAACAACCAGAAAATGGTGATTTTGTTGGTGTACATCGTATAGAGCATACTGAATCACTAGTTAGAAAAGATGGGAAAGGTGTATCTGTATCTGTATCTGATAGGGCTTCATTACACGCTCCACTTGGGGTCCCGTTTTGCCCCGTGAGTGTAGGTGGGGCCCGGGCGTTACCAAGTAGTAGTAAAACCGTCAGTGTGTTGCACACTGACGGTTTGTTGGAAACCCCAACATTGAAGGAACGTATGGAGCAAATTGTAACAGCACAGGGCCTTCAACGGGTGTCAATGGATTGTGCAAATGTGATGAACATCGGATTAGATTCTTACTTGAAGGGTTTGATTAGGTCTTGTATTGAACTAAATGGAGCTAAGTCAATGCAAGAGTCAACGAAAAGCGATTTGGTCAAACACCCAGCTCAAATGAGGTCAAAACAGCTAGTAACATTGCTAGACTTTAGGGTTGCTATGGAGCTTAACCCTAAACAGCTTGGGGAAGACTGGCCTGTACTTCTTGAGAAGATATCTACACATGCTTTTGAGGAATAAAATTATTTGGGGTCAAAGTTTTCTGTGTACTATTTTAGCTTGTGGTGTCTAAATTACCTTTTGGCCCGTCTATGGCCTTTGAGTGTGAAGCTATTTAGTGATCAAGATTCCAGGGGTATTTTAGGAAAACACCACATGTGTCAGCAACCAAAACCAACCAGAAGAGAATCAAAAATTGAAAATGGAAAATCGAAAAGCGAAAAGCTGAATGTGAATGTAAGGTTGCTTTGTTGTAAGATTAGCATGTCTCACTGCATATTTTCTGCTTCTTGTGTAATTTAGTTGATGAGATAATTTAGAAAAGTTTTGCAGGAATAATCTGTGTAGCTCGTTACTTGATTGAAAAGTTGAGAATTGCATAATCTGAGGTTTCTTGTGTATGTATTTTCAACACTAGGCATTGATTGAAAT
The DNA here is from genome assembly GCF_052849685.1 of Lactuca virosa. Lineage (NCBI taxonomy): Eukaryota > Viridiplantae > Streptophyta > Magnoliopsida > Asterales > Asteraceae > Lactuca > Lactuca virosa. The sequence continues at coordinate 29,145,506 of NC_136430.1, read as the reverse complement.
ATCAAATATTAACAGAACATTTTGTAGCTGTAATTTATTTGTAATGAAGTATTCTCCTCTTTAAAGTAAGTTAATTATTTCACTAATGTTTTGGAATTCTTTTCTGTGTTTATTTCTATAATGTTTCTGTTTCTGTAGATTTAAGAAATGTGTAGTTTCAAGATGATGTAACTTTTATCTTGTTTTTAGTTCCGTCATATTTTGCAATAATATACTACTCATAAAAGTAAAAGAATTCAATGCACATCATCGAAGTAATAAAGTGACATGCTATCAGTTGCTGTGGTAACATTTTTAAGGCACAACACTTAGCACAGAATACACATGAAGATTTGGAGTTGATGGAGACTCGATTTGTTCTTTGTTTTGAGGTATTTTCTGCTTCTAAGTTTTACCTGTTCTACCAGTTGTTGGTTTAACTTATATTTGCTGAAGAGTGTGTCCTTTTGCCTTTTTGCAGAACATGAATTATGCCACCTAGTTGATAAGGTCAACCAGCTGTTGACTTCATATAATCCATTTGTATATTTTCTCCTTGTTCAACCATGGTGACTTAGGGGTGAGCCATGGAGCAACTGGTTAAGGTTAGTTTTTTGTGGGGAAAATGGAAATATCCTAACCTACAAGGAAAAGGACAAAATTTCTTAACCTTTTGAAGATGTGATGCCGATTGTGGGGTGAACATATTGGTCCCATATTCTAGTAGCCATTTTCTTAGTAATCTACAACATGTGGCTTTTATCTTTTGAAGAATAATGTAAAACTTAGTTCATTCTAACTAACAATTTTGGTCATCTAGATTCTTGGCCACTCTTATGATATATTGTTAAACAATTATAACCTTTATCTAACCAAAATGCTACATGATGTTATAGTGGTATCTATGTAGTTTTAAGAGAACAATTATTTTGATCAAATTTTGTAACTTTTTGTCCGGAAATCGCCAAATGGTTCAAAGAAGGAATAAGCATGCCCTAATTGAAATTTGGAAAAAATTACTTTGCTTATAGCTTTGTTTGATAATCATATTGGGTAATACAAAAAAGTTATACCTCCTTTGATGATAAAGAAAAAAGGTTGATTTGAGACTTCTTTTACTAAAAGTAAATTATTATCTCAATGTCTAAAATATTATCTGATTAGGATAAAATAAATAAAATCTTAAGTACTTTAGGTAATGATTAATCGTAAATTTGAAAACTAACCGAAAAGACAATATTCAAGGCTTGTTTGTTTTGTGAATTTTGACGGAATCCAGAGGGGAATTGGAATGGAAAATTCCTTGGGTAAGGCGTTTGGTTGAGAATTTGGTGGATTTCATTAAATTCCTTGTTTTTTGGATTTTATATCTTAATCAAAAAGACAAAAATAACCTTCCTGGTTTAGAATAAACACATGATCGAGCTCTTCATCCTCTGCTTTATTTCATGTTTACATCTCTCATTTTTCTACTTCATGGTGATGGTGTGCATTCACACTAAAATTTCGATTGAACCCTAGTTTTATTAGCCTTTACTTTCACTTGATAGAATCATGGTTCCTGTGTCTCCAATTTAGGGAAGTACTTTTGTAAATTGTAATTGTGTTATTATTATAAAATAAAAAAGAAATTACACAAAAATTTAATAAAAGGTATTTTAGTCATTTAATTTGCATTCTATTTTTTTTGAAAGATTTTTAAAACCAAACAGAGAACAAAAAATAATTTCATTTGTCAACCATATGCATTAAAGATTTTATGTTATTGAGATTCTAATTCTTTCCAATTTAAATTCCTTGGAACCAATCACCTCCTTACTCTATTTTGAAGAATTGCATATACATTCTTTGTGTTATCCAACAAAATTTAATCCTCTATATGCATACTGATCAATTGTAATTAACAAGTTTTTTAATCACGTTTTACTAAAAAGTATTTAAGATATTTTGATATGCAGGAGAAAAGACTCGAGTAAAACATACTGACCAAAATTTTTTGTTTGGTCTCAATACAGAGACAGGTTAATATTTTTGCATTGTTTTCAATAAAAACTATATATGTATTGGTTGAAAAAAATGCATTATAAGACTTCAATGTATTTTTAATATTTAACAAAAATCCGAACTTTTATGTTTTTAATAAAATTAAGACAAAATTACATAAACGGTCCTTGTGGTTGACAGAATAGACCAACTTTAGTCTTTATGACGAATTCTTTGCATAGATGGTCCTTGTGGTTTTCAAAATGTTGCAAAGACGGTCATTTTGGCTAACGGTGTTAAATTTTCCAGTTAAATCATTTGTGAAATGACATATTTACCCTTCCTGTCATAGAGATCGTTTATGTAATTTGTTCAAGCCACATGGACCATTTATGTAATTTTGTCTATTATTTATTATCTTTATATTTTATTTATTTATTTATATTTTTTATGAATTAATTTTTTTGATGTTTTTTTCGAATATAATGTTTAATTTTTTTATTTTTATTTTTCGCTTATATTTTTTTGATTTTTTTGTTCAGATAAATTTCTTAAATTTTTTGACGCTTTATTCAAATACATGTATTAATGTGTTTTTCTATGTTTTGTTTGAATAAATTTTTTTGATGTTTTGTTCGAATACATTTTTAGTATATTTTTTTTACGTTTTATTTTTTTTAAGGGAAATTGAGTAATCTAACCATTTTTGTATTGTAATTTTTTTTAAAATAACCACTTTTAATTTTTTTTTTGAAAAATAACCACTTAACATTTTTAAAATAACCAATTAATCACATTTAACCACCGAAATCGAAGCAAAACGATTTATTTCCAAATAATCACATATAATCATACAAAAAACACTTCAAATTTATTTTGAACATATAATCATACAAACATTTGACACATATCCATAAATGTTGGAGCTTTTCACCGGTAGAAAATATTTTTTGAAGTTGGAGTAGCCTGGAACGGAGAAGTCCAAAACATAGTACAAAATGGATGTCTTTGACTGGGGGACCATAGTACTGAGCCGGATTTGACACGTTATTTAAGAAAAAAAACATTAAAATACAATAAAAAAAATGGTTAGATTACTCAATTTCCCTATAAAAAACAAAAAGTAAAAAAAAAAAACATTAAAAATGTATTCGACTAAAACGTCAAAAAATTTATTTGAATAAAACATGAAAAAAAACGTTAATAAATGTTCTCGAATAAAACGTCAAAAAATTAAGGGTTAATGTCATAAAAACCCTCAAGTTTTCAAGGTTTTGTCGGTTTTGCCCAAAGTTGAATTTTATGTCCGTTTTTACCCTAACATTTTCGAAAAAATGTTCGGTTTTACCCTTTTACCGGTGATAACAGGTTTTCCAGGTTACCTTTATATTAAATTCGCAAAAAAACTCTTAAGTTTAACATTTTTTTTTGCGTTTTTACCCTTAAGTTTATAAATTTTTTTACACTTTTACCCTAAGTATTTTTTTTCATAATATACGTATTCATGCAGAAAAATCGTATTTATATACGATTTTTTTTTTTAATTATATATATATATATATATATATGTTTGTGTGTGTGTGTGTTTTTGCAAGGTTATAAATATTTTTAGAATTATGAATACGTGTTTTATAGATATAGTTTTTAGAAGTATAAATACATATTTACACTTCTAAAAATATATGTATATACTTATATAAACATGTTTATGGTTGAACAAGTTTTTTTCTTATTGATATGTATATTTTTAAATACATAAAAATACGTATTTGTAGTTCTAAAAACATATTAATTTATTTTTTTACATCTTAAATGGTTTATCTAAGAAAAAAACCTACACACACAGATATATATATATATATATATATATATATATATATATATATATATATATATATATATATATATATATAAAGAAATAACAATAAAAAATATAAATACAATATTTAATTAAAAAAATTTCGTATATAAATATGATTTTTCTGTATGAATACGTATAATATGAAAAAAAATACATAGGGTAAAAGTGTAAAAAAAAATTATAAACTGAAGGGTAAAAACATAAAAAAACTGTAAACTTAAAGGTTTTTTGCGAAGTTAATATGATGGTAACCTGTTATCACCGGTAAAAGGGTAAAATCGAACATTTTTTGGAAAATGTTAGGGTAAAAACGGACATAAAATTCAACTTTGGACAAAACCGACAAAACCCTTAAAACTTAAGGGTTTTTATGACATTAGCCCAAAAATTAAAGGAAATTATTTGAGCAAAAACATCAACAAATATAAACGAAAAAAATATATAAAAAAAATAAACATTATATTTGAACAAAATGTCAAAAAACTTTAATTCATAAAAATACAAATAAAATAAAATAAGAAGATAATAAATAATAGACAAAGTTACATAATTGATCCTTGTGGCATGAACAAATTACATAAACAGTCCCCATACAGGAAGGACATATTTGTCATTTCACAATGAACTTAACCGGAAAAGTTAACACCGTTAGTTAAAAGGACCATCTTTACAATATTTTGAAACCACAATGACCATCTATGCAAACAATTCGTCATAAGGACTAAAACTGATCTATTTTGTCAACCACAAGGACCATTTATGTAATTTTGTTTAAAATTAATTTGTAAAATTCGTATAATATGTGATCGTCAATGCAAATGAACAAACTTTAAAGCATCACGGTCACTAAAGATAACCCCAAAAATTTATGACACCTAAAGAATAGATTTCTAGTGAATTGCTATTTGAAACAAACTTTTAAAGTCTTAAATAAAAATAATAATAATTAAAAGCTATATATCAAATAAGAAATTGATTATTAATATTTTACATTTTTTTGAAGGGCGATCATAAGAATAAGATTAATGAGATTAGTATTAGAAAAATAAAAGTCTTGAAGAAAAAATCTCAAGTCGAATTACAAGAGAAGTTTGATATAAGAAACATGATAAAATTTTATTTTATTAAACAATTCGTTTTGACTTTTGAGGCAGGTATTTTGGAATATACCTAAAGAATAGATAAAAAAAAATTAACAATTAAAAGCTAATTATCAAATAAGAAATTGATTATTTATATTTTACATGATAAAATTTTGTTTTATTAAACAATTAATTAATTTTGAGGTATGTATCTATTCTAATAATCTATTCTAATAAATGAATAGTTTTAATATCCTTTTGACAAATGTCACTTTAATATAACTCCTTATTAATATTATGTCATGTGTCATGTAGATATATATGACAACTCATTTCAAAATTCAAATTTATATTTTTTAATTATATGTTAAATTTGAAGTTATAATAACTTTAAAAATTTGATATATCTCTTAATTAATAATTTATTTAAAATAAATTATTTAAAATAATTGATCAATAATTATAAATTTTTATTATAAAAATTTGATATATCTCTTAATTAATAATTATTTTAAAATGAATCATTTAAAATAATTAATCAATAATTATAAATTTTTAATTAATTTTATAACCGTGATTCTCACATATTATAAACTAATTTTGGAATATACTGAAAACTAGTTATTTGTTCAATAGCCAGCGATGGGATCTTAAAGTTCAGAGAAATTTACAACTCCTAAAACATAATGTACATACACATACTTGCTTCTTGGCTCTGAAAATAAGAATCCTTGTTGTGTAAGAAGAAATCCCCGTTTTCGCCTTTTCGGTGGATGCCATCAGGGCAAATCGTTAAATATCATCTCCATCTCCGTTTGGAGGTGTATGCAATATATACCATAAATTTTATATTTTATTGCGATCCGTCGTGGTCGGCGGCACCATTTTCTGATTCTGGTATGTCAATTTCTCCCCATTTTTCTTCTTGTTTTTAGCTTAATTCGACCCCTTCTTAAATATATATGCGATGATTTTAACATGGAAACGTTTGTTAGATCGATATTCGTTGTGATTTGATGCAACCCCGATTTAGTTTTCGCTTCTTGTTATTAATTGATGTGATTGTGCATTGTGATTGAATATGCAAATTTTGGCACTCGATTTTATGTTTTTTTGGCTGATCCATCTGATACTCGCGGGCCATATGTGCGTATGATCGAGTATAGGATTAATGAATGTAGACTGATCTAAGATTTGTTCTTAATTTGTAATAATTGTCTTATTTGTGTCTGAGAAACGTAAATCTTTGAGATCTATATGCATTATGATAATCGACAACGGTGTTACTCTCTGAACTTGTATCGCAGTCTATATAATCTGCCTTTGGGGGTGTTTGGATGCGCGTTTTGGGTGATTTTTGCTACTTCAAGTTGTGATAACAGGTTTCTAACGATTGGGTAATGTAAGATGTTATATGACCATTTAGGGGTCAAACACTATTACTAAGAAACCATTCAATAGTAGCAGCAACAAAAATTGATTCTCAAAAAAGTGAAATCGTCTTCTTCCAAATGGAAATCGAAAGGGGTTTCAGTATTCGAAAAGGGGGAAAGAAGAATATGTCAGAATTTTGTGATTTTGGTTATTTTCTCCTACTTCCTTAAATAATCAGAATTTATCCAACACTCAACTCCTTTACAACTTCAAGCAGTCTAATAAATACTATTTTCTTGCCACCTGTTTTATTATGTCTGAGTATTAACATCACTAATCACTTTTAAAGGCACATCCAAACACCCACTTGTTTCATCAAATCTGTTTGGTTTGTCTTGACATAGACCCTTTCGTTATTATTTTGTATTAGTATTATCCATCTATGGTGTAGGTTCAATATCATAGTGGTTGTTTAAAAGGTTCTTTAGGTGGCTTTATTGCTTGCATATTGATATCAATCAGGTTAAAAAGAAAACACTCATCATATACATACAGCATACCCGACTAAGGGTTTGCTTCTTTTTTTTTCCCATCAACTCATTAAGTGCTGAATTGATAAAAAGATGCCTGTCTTGAGTAAGTGTTGAGTTGTTGTATGCATAAAGAGCGTGTATCTTTTTTGAACGGAATGATTTGTTTGAATGTGAGAGTAAATGACCATCTTACCCTTTGTGAATAAAGTGGCTGCAGATTATGTGCCGTTGAATTGTGGGTTCCATAAATAAAATCGATGGCTCTAGACGGTGTAATTACTTCACCTCACAGGAGGACTCAAACTGCATTTTCTTCAAATTCATCCAGAAAAAACTACACAAGTGGAAACGAATTGGGCAGCTTCTCAACAGTGGTCAGGCGACACCGGTTCCTATTAACTGCCCTTGCACTCCTTGCTTTCCTATGCACCATTTATCTATACTTTGCCATTACTTTAGGGGCTGCTGATGTCTGTATGGGTTTGACTGGATCACAAAAGGCATTGTGTCAGGTTCAACTTGCAAAAGACTCCATAGCTAAAGGAAAACTCAAGTTTATGTAGTGAGAGGTTTATGTGTTATTTATTATGTGTCTTTATTAGTATTCAGAAAGAAAAGGGAAAGGAGAAACTATTGGTTTTTTGGTGATTTGCAGCTGAAAACTGTGAAGAAACTAGATTGTGTTCGTAGTACTAAATTAGTGTTGCTTTTTTACTGTATTGAAATTAATAGTTACTGTATAAAATTGGATCGATAATTGTTTATCTGGTGTTTTAATATATATGTAATTTAGGGAAAAGGTTGTTGAAAATACACGTTTCTTCTAAGATGATGTATGTGTGAACTGTGAACACTGAATACTTGTATGTTTTTTCACCTAAAAGGCCTTGTGTATGAAACATGATTTTTTTTTTCAATTCCCTGTAATGCTGTAATGCTTTTATTCAATTCTCTATTCGATTAGTGCCTACCAAGCACAACTAGATACGAACATTAACGATTCTCTGAATTCAATTTGAAATCAGTAATATATATTTTAATTCAATAATTTTATTTTGAATTATTTTAGAGGTATAATGTGTTAAATAAGGTTTGGTTTGGATGTTGTGTAACTTTCCATACAATATATTAATTAATTCACTATGTTTGCAAGAATTCAGGTTTAACAAATACGTTATACTGTATAGAGCTAGGTTCATTTGTTTAAAGTATGTATTGTGTTATTGTATGCATAAATGTGGGCCAATCAAAATTTAAAATAAAAATAAATAATTAAATAAATAAATAAGGATAAATAGGTAATTTTATAATTAGATTCCACAAATAATAGCCTATAATTATGGTAACCATTCACTTAGTTGCCTAGGTTTTTTCCATCCCTTTTTTAAACCAATATGACGATTTAAAGGGGTGTTTTGGCCCTTGTCCCTCCAGCCGCCATTACCCATTTATTCCTCCGATCACGGCGCCGCTACCCCCTTTCGTCAACTCGTAACCGCCTTGTGTCCATACTGACGTCGGATAGATGAACTCACGGGTGCTGCTACCGCTAGTAAGGTCGTGAACAGCCGGAGAACCCCCCCCCCCCCCCCCCCCACCACCACCACCACCACCAAGGTCAGACACGCCAAGCTCGGACAGCGCCGGATCCAAAAATTTGAGTTCAAATCTGCGCTTCAATAACAATTAAATCAGGAAAAAAGAGGTCCTTGATGGATTTGGTTCATCGTCGGTGAACATGACGTTGGAGAAGTTGTTCGTTCAAATCTTCGATCGCAAAGACTGTATCATCGAACAATCCCAGCGGCAAACGCAGCGTACTACGAGCAAATTGCTTCTAGGCTTCTTATCGATGAAATTACACCTCCTCCAGGCCTTCTGAAGCCGAGATTTAACTGTAGTTCTTCGAATCCCATGGTAGGCATTAAATTATCGTTTTAAGTAGGCATATTCTGTTAAATTTCAGATTAAACCAGGTGATTGTATTAGTTTTCAAGGTAGAAACTTAGGTTATACATGCATGCTTCCCCTTTTTATCTGCACACTGTGTTTAGCCTTCATCCCGTTGTTTTGTCATTGAAATTCATAGGAGGCCGTAATGAACTAATGATAATGATATGCTTACTTCTATTTATGTAGTTTGAAGTTTTAAAATCACCGATTTTGAATTGTTTGTTAATGGGCATGCGAGATTGGTATTCAATTTGGAAAAAAAGAAGAGATCGTCTCCAAGCTCTTACTTGAACATCCATATCCATGGGATTCTCTTCGCTATTCAACTGATGGCTCTTTTTTGTATGACATACCAGTTGTTTCCAATCCAGGGGTAATGGAAACCCATGCTCCTAACAAGACTAGATGGCCGGAAGTGCTGGTCGTATAAGCTAGAAGAGCGGTTCCAAACATATGTTTTTTTACACGCCTCTGATCGGTTACTTGATTTCTATCAGGTAACTTAATTTTGAATTTATATTTTGCTCAAACCAGATCCTGGAAATAATGAAATCATGTGATTGTGTTACATGAACTTGATTTATGCTGTTGTTGAGCAACAATTGGTGCGTTTTCTATTTCTTATTCTGTTGGCATTTGTTCACGAATTGTATGAAATCACGAATCCAATTCTGTTGGAATGGAATCATGAATTCTAATTCTGTTGGAATGGAATCACGAATCCATTTCTCTTTAATGGGTTTTGTGTGACTTTATTTTGGTTTGCTTCTTTATGCTTGAATTTTATCTTATATTGTTGGGTTATAATGATCAAGTGTTGAATACCATTATTTTTGTAGGTACGAAACGAGAGATATCAAAGCAAAACATGGTACATATGAAACTTACAACATTCTACTGGAATAGAATCTTGAATTCTGATTCTGTGAGAATAAAATCTTGAAGATGAACATTGTATGGGATGAAGATGAACAATGACCACCAATCTTCCAAAAAGAATAGATTATTCTACCAGAATAATATACAATATAATGAAAAAAAATATATGTAATAGTATATTCTGGTAGAATGATTCATATATTGTGTTTTTTGTGTTATTAATCAGTGTAACATTCGCATAGAATAGTATATAATTTTTTTTTCTTTTCTAAGAATGTAATGAAATTTTTTTAACTTGTATCCAAAATTTTGTTATTGTTAAAGAAGTTCATTAAATCAAAATATATATTATGTCAGAATGTGTAATTCTTGTATGGTTCAATCATATTTGTTATTTTTTAATATATTGATAAACATATTCTGTCAAAATTTTTGAATTAGGAGAATTATCATCCATACAATCAGATTTTTAAAATTAATAGAATCTATTTTCCTTAAAATATGTAACCTAATCAATATAACTATAACCACCCCCAAAAAATCAATTTTGACAAAAGCTTCGTCTTTAACTTAAGTGCGTTTAGCCAATTTCAGAAATACGTTATACTGAAGTGTTCAGAACAGATTTACTGCTGTGAGTCTCTGACAATTCGATTGCCGATGAACGAACGGACAAAGGAATTCGGAATTTGATGCGGAGACCTGTAAATTGGTATCATGAGTTGAGACGCTTGTGGAATCGAGCAGTGTAAGAAGTCTTGTTGTGCGTCATGATTGTATGAAAGATATGCACAGATTCTGAAAGCGCATTCGAGGACTATTCAAACTCCTTTTGATTGTTGGCGATCCTCGTTTTTCCCATTTTCCAGTTCAAGGAAGCGACATTGGTTCATTTTTGCCGGTAAAATCTACTCATTACCAAAATCATTTATATTTTCCGTATACACAACACCAATTTCTGTTTGATATTCAATTCCTGTGAAGAATTACAATGCAGCGCCATTTTAAACAGTTCCTATTTGAATTCCCGAACAACAATTATTCTCGATTTGGTTCAGTAACGAAAACCAAAAAATCTAACCGACCTCCGTGCTTCAAAAACTTGTAAACTGAAGAGATTTAGTTCGATTCAGCTGTACGATATCAGATGCGATAGTCAATTCGTGATCTTACCACAGCTGAAACGATTTTTCTTATATTTCAGGGCGTTAAGATTATTTACTCCTTCCGAATAATACAATGCTTGAGATGACATCATGTATTCGTTCACATAGACTAACAACCTTTGTCTTTCAACTGTTTGTGAAAATGCTTGAATGAGAATAGATCCAAAAACTCAATTTCAACCCAGAGATTCCTGACTGAGTCACATATATATATTCTCTACTGGACTATTTATCATTTTATGCTTCTATTTAATAACCATATAAACTTGACCTATAACTGTTCAAGAAAATAATTTTAATTCTGAGCTTTCACTTGCACTCGGGCTTTCATTCTGGGTGTTGGTGCCTAGAAAAGATCTGATTCTTTCATCTAACCTTTACAGAAATGGCTTCCTATCCCCAAATATTCTACTTAGTACTTGTTCATTTTTACTCAGGTTCAAACACTTTCCACTACACTCCAATTGACAGGGAATGATGCAGACTGATTGTTTCTCCAATTTATGTCTTGTTCTCTTGCATAGTGCCAACGAATCATAAGCTCCCGAACCAAGAAATTCCAGGTGGGCCCTCTCATTGTACTTCACTACATATGCAACAGTTCTGAAGATTCCCTTTTCCTGTGGCAAATGTAATTAATTAATCTATCACAGTATCAAGTAAAACAATTCATAAGATCGTTTCCATGGTTAACTTCTGAACTCAAATATAGTATATACATTTAACTTGGTTGTATTTTGTGGTAAACATAGAACATATTAAATATACCCCTCCTTGGAGTCAGAAGATTCGTATTATCTAAACAAAACACTCAAAAACCATAAAATTGCAACAATATATTCTTTGAATGATATAATATTCACAACAATCACGAATCATGAATCATGTCCCTTTTGAGTTTTCAATCCGAACTGCACTTTTCTTTAGCAAATCCAAGCGTAGACACCTTCGTATTGTACACAACCCTTGTATTTTTCTGCTGATAATTCCCAATAATACCAATTTCATCTTCATCCGAAAGCCCCGCAATAGCTAAACACACTTGAGTCGCATCAGCCTTTACAAAATATAAAACCCCAGTTACATCCACCTCAAGCTCAGCTTCCTTCCCAAAATGCAATTTAATTGTGGGTATGTCCACTTCTTCATAGCCAGATAAGTCAAAACAAGTATCCAAGATTGAAAAGGCTGGAGCTTTAGGAAAACCCGAAAATTGTTTTAAGAATTCGGACTTAACAACGTTGTAAACAGAAGGAAATAGCCGTGTGATTACCGTTCCCGAGTCGATTAGAATATCCCGTTTACCGAAACTCGGATCTTGTAACAATACCCCCCCGATGCTAACTCCGGTTAGGTTAAGAAAGTAAAAGGTGGACATCATTGGGTTGGATATGAGGTTAGTATACGAAATAGGACTCGAGTTTTTGTAAACCGAAGTCTCACCTCCTAAAATCAATGAACCGGGACCCGAATCCGTCACCGAAGGTAAACAATACGAGAAAATCCCTCCAAAAACATCGTAAGATTGAGAAATTACAGAAAGAGCACTTCTTCCGAGCCCCATAAGTCCGGAAACTCCCCCGAACAAGCCGTCATTAACCCGTCCACAACCGAACACGAAACCTTTGACTGGTGTCGTACCAAGTACGAGGTTGTCAGTAGCTAAATCGCCACGTGTATACGATCCATCTCCATAGCTAAGATAGTAGTTACACGATGACGAGTTAACCCCACAGACGCCTGAACTACCGGTGGCGTCTTCGAGATTTTCACAAGTTGTTGACTTGCATAAGACCGATTTATATGATAAAGATTCCGAGGGGTTGAAAAGTGGTTCTTGTTGATTGTAACATGAACCGCAAGGTTGACATTGGACCCATGTTAGGTCACTCCCGGTATCCACGATTACGGTTAGGTTTCTGCCACCTAATCCAACGGTCACGATGTAGTTTAGGGTCTCGAGTTTGGCTCCAGAAGTGAGTGGGATTTCAGCTTGTGAAAGTTGTTGATTGAAACTGTTGGAAAGCGCGGTTTTGATTCGTGATTGGAGGGAATTGACTCGGATTTGATCGGAAAGTATGTGTTTTTGGAGGATTTGGTTCCAATCTGATATGGGTTTAGAACAGAAATCCCTATGATGCAGTTCTAATATAGTTGCACTCTTTTCTGTTCCTGAAAAAACAATATTATCACGTCTTAAAGCAACTACAATACAATGCATAGTTCAATGAAATTGTCGAATAAGGTATTAATATTCAATTGATTAGATTCTAACCATAATGAAATGACTCGTTGGTGTTCAAATGAATATGGAGTTCGATAAATATTGAATTGTTCAATGGGAAAATTGAAACTTTTTTAATATAAAATTATTAACAAATACATACTTTTTTAAAAAGTATGTTTTATTGAATTTATTTTATAGAATTCATTCATTGTAGAAAACATGGCATACTAATTCGTACAATAGATTTAATAAAATTACTTTATGAATGCAGTCTGTTACAAAAAAACGTTTTAGTTGCTCTACTTATTTGGCAAAATAGCAGGTCTCTTTGCAAAATATCAATAACTTCGTAAATAAAAAATTAAGAAAATTTTCATATTTTTCCTAATACTTCATATTTATATAAAATATAATAATTTTGCAAAATATAAAAAGTTTTGCCAAATTATATATTTTTTGCAATATATAAAAAGTTTTGCCAAATTATATATTTTTTGCAAAATATCAATAACTTCACAAAACAATAGGTTTTCCGGAAATAATTTCATAAAGTTTATTTTACAAAAGGTACATTTTGCAAAAATATTATATTTTATAAAAGTATCAATAATTTCACAAAGCAATAGGTTATTTTGTTGTATTCTCAAAAGATAATTTTACAAGATTCATTCTACCAGTATATTTAATTATGTTGTGATAACTTCCTAAAAGAGAGATAATTTGGCTCCTATTTTGGTAATTTTTACTGAGGAACCCAAACAGGAATGGATGGATTATAAGGAGTCTATCTAACTTGTATGTCACGCATAGAAAACTGTACTCTGATCTGGAATTTGGAATTTAACCTCTGGAAAAAGTGATATTTTTGCATATTGGGGATGACATATTCAGGAAAAAAATAGTATAAAGCAAAAAAGACAGGTGATTTATATTTTATAGTACTAACGTGATCTTTGATGGAAGCAATTGAGTGTGTCAGTTTGTTGCCGTGTCCACCTGAATTTCTTCAAATCAAAAACTTGCTTATCGCCATAGCCATGAACAACACCGGTGGTGGCAATAGTTGCGTAGGTGGTCGGAGGTGCATATAAAATGAATGAAAAGAGAAAGAAAAGGAGGAGGAGAGACATGGATTCTAGAGAGGGAGAAGGGGGAGGGGTTTGAGAATCTTTGAAGAGTTGGAGGCTGGCGTGAGAACAAAAGGGAAAGGGCTGGCTAATGAGTTAAAGGACCCCACTCTGGTTGCATGAGAAATTATTGAGCATTCACATGCATATCTACATTTACTTATTGGAAAGAAAGAAAGAAAAAGGAAATAAATGTTTAAAATTGGTTGGATTAGTTTTATTTGATAGGTAGGGCTAGATTGGCTTGTGATTCTTCAACCATTTTTTATTGGTTTGTTTTTTTATGGCCGAGCTTCCATTGAAAATGACCCCCCTTCATCACGGAGTCAAATTGCATTGCCCATTGCTTTTCCATTGCACCCTTATATAAATGTTTTAAAAATCGGTTCAAACCAACCAATCGGAAATGGGGATGAAAACGGTTCGACAACAATAGGTTTTATGTAAATTTCTAGACCGGATCGAACCGGATTTGACTAGTTGGATTTCACTTGGCCTATTAGGAAAAAAAAACACTCATTTTCAAAATAAATTAAACTGTTTGATCGATTAGGTCATCCGAAGTGTATACAATAAGACCGATGCACATTAAAATACAATGCTCTATATGATATTTAATATATTAAAGATATGCTTGTTGATCGTGTAAGAATAAATGAGCTAGCATCAATATATGTCACAAAAATGAAATAAATATACACTCTTTTGCAATGGCATATATAATTTGTTGCTTAACATATTAAGTAGTAGTTAGTGAACAAATACTAAATTAGTTAAACAAAATAAAAATAGATAAAAAAAACATTGAGGGCAAGAGCCGGACCCGGAAAAAGAGCGAGACTGATGTACCTCCGCGTTTCCTGCTAGATTAGTCATAGTTTGTAATCATCTCGGTCAATTATCGAAACATTTATATGAATGAATAAGAAAAGATTATTCATGTATTTCTGTGCTTATGTGTTTTATACTAGGGGTGTGCGCGGTGCGGTTTGGTGCGGTTTAGAGCCAAAACTACAAACCGCACCGCGCATGCGGTTTGAGTTATTTAGAAACCGCAAACCGCACCGCGAACGTTTAAAACCGCATTCTGCGGTGCGGTTTGGTGCGGGCGGTTTATGCGGTTTACATGCGGTTTGAGTAATTATTTACTTTAAATTTAATGACAATACTATCATTGTCGTCACTAACGGCTCACTAAGTGGTCATTAAAAAATTTGGTGGTCATAGAATTGTGGTCATTAACTACTTATGAATATACATAAGTTAAGAAAACATAGTGACCATAAAATAATGGTCACTGAATGTTAGTTGAAAATAAAATTAAGATAAAAAATATGGTCACTCCATTAAATTTTGCATTAAATTTTGGATTAATTAAGATTACATTTCAAAAACTTAAGATAATGCCATTAATTTAGGACCTATCAAATTATTTTCGAATATATATATATATATATATATATATATATATATATATATATATATATATATATATATATATATATATATATATATATATAATCATTAATTAATTTTATCAATGCGGTGCGGTTTAAACCGCAATTTTGTAATCGTAAACCGCACCGCATAATGCGGTTTAACAAAAATACAAACCGCAAACCGCACCGCAAGTGTTTTAAACCGCGTTATGCAGTGCGGTTTGGTGCGGTGCGGGCGGTTTATGCGGTTTGTGCGGTTTATTGCACACCCCTATTTTATACGATACTTTATGCAAATTTTATAAGTATTTAATAATATAATAAATAAGATTAAAATACGCGTCGAAGATAAAAGATTATTTATGACAAATAATCTTAACCTAGTTGTATTATATGTAATGAGGATTTCGGGGATATAAAGATCGTTCGAATCCGACTTCGTATGAAGAAGTTATGCTCTTCGAAGTTTCGTGATTAAACCGACACGACTCTGCGTATCATAAAAAGTAAAATTTTGATTAAACACCTTTTAGCCTAAGTGATCTAAACGAAAGCCATAATAGTCGTTAAACCGAGAGCGTGCATATAGAGAACGTCCAAATCTAACTTCGTATAAGGAAGTTATGATTTTTCTAAGTTTCAGCGCGGCAATGTGGAACACTAATATCGAAATTTAGAAAATCTGATTGTTAGGAAACACAATCTAAATGAGAATTGAAGATCTCGTACATACATATATGTCGATATAAAGAGAGTCGAGAACGGATATCGTATGAGAGGGTTATAAAATTTACACGGACTTTAATAGTCTAAGAACCTGTAAAAATATAACATTAAAAATAATATCAAAATTAGTCGACAAAGTCTAAATGAAAGTTGTAGATCTCGTCGATAGCTACACGTGGATATAAAACCTATCGAAAACGGAACTCATATGCGCAAGTTATGGGTTTTAAGAAATCAAGAAAATTTGTGCGCAACGGCGCGCACCGACCAAATGCACGGCGCACACTGACACACCACCCGAATTGCGACACAGTGCGCGACGTGCACTCATTTTTTGCCTATAAATTGACGCGATTTTCAGCTTAATCCTTACCCCTCACTTAAATTCTCTTTGAATCTCTTCGAGCTTTTTAGCCCTTTTACCCTCTAGTTCTTGACTACTTAGCGAACCCCTACGGTGTCAGATATCCGAAGAATAGAAGCTCTCGGGTCAGATTTCTGCCTGTATATTTCCCGGTTTTCGTTAGATTACTCTGTAAGTCAAGCTACGCTTATTTATTTTAAGTATAACGTTTAATTATAGTCATAGTTATTATTATGAACCTATAATTAAGTATTGGTGATTCCAAGTCATTATACTGATTGATATACTTACGGGAGTGATGTCTATGATGGATTTAGTGAGATGTATAAAGTGAGATTTCTAAACAGTATACTCTGTATACCAAACGGACCCTACCTCCAATATGATCCTACCTGGTTATTCCTTACTTGATAGATCTTGATGTAGACATTGAGATTATTGAGGAATCTAGACTATCATTAAATAGTCGTCATGATTATGAAACTAGACTAAGACTTAGTACCTTATATGTTTAAGTCTTTGAGAAGTGTTAAGGCGAAGCGCTGTCCTAACCTCGAGTCACCTATTTTCTTAGGTGAGTGAGTAGTTACTTTCAAGAACATAATTTGGTAAAAGTATCTATTAAATGTTATATATTTTATTTATACTATGTGCTACTTGTATACCTATAATAGTACTGCATACTTGGAACTATACTGGACATAATTTGCCTTTAGTATAAGTATGGATTAGTTATAATAGGACTTGTATAAGGTGTTTAGTTCCCAATAAATTGGATATTGACTAGGTTTCATTCTGGGGTAGAGTGTGAGATCAGAGCGGAGTGTCGTATTCCACCTCTTTCTTAGATGACCATAAATGATGGGTCCGGATCAGACAACTGACAAGTATGTCTGGGTCATTGACCATAGTAGATGACAACACTTGCATATTCTAGGCGGTCCAGTGAATTACCTTGCTAGTGTGGACTTATAACCCTCAGACATAGATAAATCATTTATCAATAACTCTGAACATTGGTTGCCTTTATATGGATCACACTGGCCATGGGCTCCCTTAGCTGTGTAGTCAACCAAAACCTCAAACGGTTTATTAGACATGGTGATTCCTCCAGATAGTCGTTGACTTAGGATTCGTGAGAATCAGTTGGGCTAGGTAGAATGTCTTTAAGGATATTTATGTCAGATTTTATATACCTATATTATTTGTCAATGATTGTTTTTGCAGAAATGATATTATGATTTATTATCATTAAATTATTATGGGCTTGAAAACCCTATGCTTCTCACCAGGTTTCTCAAACCTGACCCACTCATTTTATGTGCATCACATGTAGTGGATGTAAGGCTAATGAAGCTTAGTTAGGTTGCCGAGTGAAATAAGAGATGTGTATGTTATAGTATTTCAGGACCTTTTATATATTTATGTTGTAATGTATGTTTCGATATGAACGATGACATCCTCAGAATTTAATATAACAAAATAACTTTTGTTATCTCAATATGTTTTAATTAACTGGGAATTTCCGTCTCTCAATTAAATAAAACGTAAATAAAAGGTTTTAATCGGTTCTGAAAAATGGGAGATGTCACAACTGAATCAGTCTAAAACGAGAACGATCCCAAAAGAAAACCAAACTGTTCCGAGACCGACCCAAGACCGGTAGCCAAAGTTTATAAACATAACATTTTTGTGTTAGTTACACAATTTTTAATCAAACATTATCTAACTTCTTTCCTTTTTTCTTTTATTAAATTTAAGTGTAGCATTTTTAATAAATCTCAATCTATCATTTTGGTGTCAATCACATATGTTAACGGAAAAAATCAAAATCGAAACTAAAAATCTGGAAAATACCAAAATCAAATTGAAAAACCCTGGAAACGAACCAAAAAATGCGCACAAAAGACCGCGAGACCGGTCCCAAAAAAAACGGTCTGAAAAAAAACCTGACCATTTCGAAACCAACCTCAAAAAAACCGAATTGTTTTGAGACCAACCCGAGACTAATATGGGATTACCAATATAATGCTATGTAGACAGGGCATGGAATATGAATTGGTTTATGGAAAAACCCAAAAGATGCATTTTGGGATGAAGATGAAGTGAAGGTACAAATGTGTAGTGGTTTTTGGGATGAAGATGAAGTAAAGGTACAAATGTGTGGTGGTTTTTGTGATCAGATGAAGTGAAGGTACAAATTTGTAGTGGTTTTCGGTGGACAAACAAAAAAGGTGCACATGTTGGGTTCACGAGTCGGTCCTAAGGAAAAAACAATCATTTCCAATTTTCAATTTTAAAGTACCATACTTCCAAATTCCAATTTTCAATTTTCAAAGATAAAAATCATTTTATATTTATTCATGTATTTCTGATAATTTATTGGGTAATAAAATTCATGTATGTGATTTCGATTTAGAATCTACCATGCCTTATTTTGTATATTGGAGTTAGCATGGGAGTGAAATGATTGGTTTTAGTGGGTGTTTTTGATGTGTTGTAAAACAGATTTTGTTTTTATTTTCTAGTTTTTATTTTTATAGTCAAAATAATAAAATGATTATATATTCCGGTTAAAATTGGAGTAGTAACTTTGAACTGTACATTTAGAGTTTATAAAATAGGCGAATTAGAGAATACGATCAAAAAAGTAATTTTTATTTCATTTATAGGCGTGTTTGGTAGCGGGTTTTGGGAGCTTATAACTTTTAGATCTTAACAAAAAGTTTGATTTGAACAAAAAATTCAGATTGGAAGTATGAAATTTTACCTTTTAGTTTTAAAAAACATTTCAAATCAAAAAAACTTATTCACTTAGTGATAAAGAGAGTTATTGAATCTTTTTAATCAATCTTCATAATTGTCTTTTTATTTATTATGTTTCATATATTTAGCTTTTAAACAAGTGTTATTTTATGTAATTTTATATATTTCAAAAGGTTTCAGTTATTTTTATCAAACAGTCATATAATAAATAAAAGTTACAGCTTTTAACTACCTATTATATGCAAGTTTGTTATCATTTAAATATATTCTTTACAAAAATCGTAAGTTCATTTAGATATTATTTTTATCCTTTTTGAACGGTATTTGGTTGTACATTACAAAGGTATCGAAGAATTATACCGAGTAGTAGTAGGATACCATGATTGTTTTGTTGACATGCAGATTTCTATCTATAATTCTATTTCTATATGAATGCATACGTGTGGTTGCAACTGAATCCACGTTTTTTGTTTTCTCTTCCTTTTTTCATAGGTAACGTTTTTTGTACTCATTTGGGTTTTGGTGTGAAATATCTCATAATCTATTTGTAAACGTTTAATCTTTTAAGACGACCATTCATATTTATCTTGTTACCTTGTTTGGTATTATAAAATCCAATTTTGATTTTGTAAATCGAAAATTTTACTTGTTAACATAAAATTGATAGAATGGATGCTAACTTTGTCTTTTAGAAACAATAATTATCATTCTTAGTTCATTGTTATGAATTATTGTAAATTTTAAGGTTATTATCCAGAAACTCATCATACCTTTCAAAATTTCGCGAATAAGTATCTAATTTTTTGAAATAAAAAGTTGACTAAACTCGTTAAAAGAAATACAAAGATATTACTAATGATTACTAATCCTGTATCATTTTTAAGTTGCTAATAAAACTCAATGTATTTTCTACTTTTTGCAAATGACACTATAAAGTATAAATTGTGAATCTACTATGAATCTATGATTATATTTATGAGCGCTATGGGCTTTATCCGCTATAGCCCCTTAGCCTCTTATATACACGATTGGGCCCAGCCCATGCTGTATTCAATTGTATGCAGTAATGCGCACATAGTAATTAAGAGAAAATCATGTTATTCTCTTTGTATTTTCCAAACTAATTTAAGACTACCTTGTAACACACGTCATTTGTATATTCCATGCTAGTTCAAGACTACCTTGTAACAAACGTCATTCCTTCATCAATTCATCATCGGTATTTTCAGTACGGGTATGTTATTATAAAATGTACCACATAGAGTTAATATATGCTTTATTGGGATTAAACCAACCTTTGATTTATTAGCATGACAATAAAACTTATCATGTATCCGGTCGCTTAACAATTTCAATAACCAAATATTTTTGCAAGTATCGCATTTTATAAGTCATCACATAAACTCCAATGAATTCAATGAACTTCATGAATAAGAAGTGAATTCACTTTGCGTTTAAAAGTTGTGTTGCTAATTTGTAAATCATTTTTCACGAATAGGTGTGGTCTTTTGTTTTCTTCTTGTTCTTTTGCTATAACGCTTATTCTGAAATGAGTTGGAAGATGAATTTCTAATCCTTAAATGGATGAAAAACTGCATAAAAATTCTTACATATTCTCACATAAAAACCTTTTTTTTTTCTATAATTTTTTTTTAAAAAATCTTTTGTATACAAAATACCTATTTATAAAAATAGGCACTTATATGAAACAACATTTTTGTATACAAAACATGTATTTTATAAAAAAAAAATTAAAAACATTTTTGAATATGAAACACGTATTTTATAGAAACATGTATTTCGTATTTTAAAAAGACACGTTTTAAAAAATATTTTTTGTATACGAAACACGAAATACCTATTTATAAACATAGGTATTTATGTGAAACGAGTATTTTCTAAAAATGTATAAAAACATGTTTTTAAAAACATTTTTGTATAAGAAGCACGTATTTTATAAATAAAAAAAAAAACTTAAAAAGCATTTTTGTATACAAAACACGTATTTTATAAAAACGTCTTTGTATTCCATTTTATAAAATATGTGTTTGTATGTAATTTTATAAAAAACGAAATACATGTTTATAAAAAAATATGTTTTTTTGCTTTATAAAATCATATTTATATGAAAAATTATATTTTCACATAAAAACCTTCTTTTTTTCTCTATAAAAACTTTTTTTAAAACATTTTTCTGTGCAAAAATTCCAATTTATAAAAATAGGTATTTATATAAAACACGTATTTTCTAAAAATCAAACATACTTTTAAAAATATATTTGCATATGAAACACGTGTTTTATAAAATAATTAAAAAAAATTTGTATACAAAACACGTATATTACAACGACACATATTTCGTATTTTATAGAATGGTATACATATATGTATTTTATAAAATGTAATACAAACACATTTTTATAAAATTTGTGTCTCGTATATAAAAATGTTTATTAATTTTTTTTATAAAATACGTGTTTCGTATACAAAAATGTTTTTAAAAACATGTTTGTATACATTTTTAGAAAATACTTGTTTCATATAAATACCTATTTTTATGAATAGATATTTTGTATACAAAAATATTTTAAAAATGTTTTTATATATAAAAAAATATTTTTTATGTGAAAATATGTTTTTTTATATAAATATGTTTTTATAAAGCAAAAAAAACATATTTTATAAAAACATGTATTTCGTTTTTTATAAAATGGTATACATACACGTATTTTATAAAATGGTATACAAAGATGTTTTTTTAAATATGTGTTTCGTATAAAAAATGTTTTTTAATTTTTTTTATATAAAATAGGTGTTGCGTATATAAAAATGTTTTTAAAAACATGTTTGTATAGAATTTTAGAAAATATTTGTTTCACATAAATACTTATTTTTATAAATAGGTATTTCATGTTTCGTATACAAAAGTATTTTGAAAAACGTGTCTTTTTAAAATATGAAATACATGTATTTATAAAATACGTGTTTCGTATTAAAAAATGTTTTAAACAATTTTTTAGTTATAAAATATGTGTTTCGTATACAAAATGTTTTTAAAAAACATGTTTGTATATATTTTTAGAAAATATGTGTTTCATATAAATACCTATTTTTATAAATAGGTATTTTGAATAGAAAAAGGTTTTTTTAAAAAAAAATATATATATAAAAGAATGTTTTATGTGAAAATATATTTTTTTGTACGAATATGATTTTATAAAGCAAAAAGAAGATGTTCGAAACACTAATTTAAAAAAAAATGGATGTAAAAAAATAAATTTAGAATGAATTAATAACAAAATTTATAAATCCTAGCCAAAAGTATAAATTTTTGACCAAATTTTTAAAAAAATTAAAGTCTGGGCCAAAATTGTAAAATTTTGCACCAAATTTATAATAAAATTTAAAATTTGGGTCAAAAGTGTTATTTTTGAAAGTTATATGATATTTTGACAGTGTAAAAGGGTCAAAATAAATACAATTATCGGTTTTTCGGTTTTTTGAAACTTAACTGAATGAAAAAACATATAATGACTAAATCGATTATTAGTCAAATATGTAATAACTTTTTATGTAGTTTCCCTTTAGCATTTCATTATATTTTCTTAAATTGTTCTGAATATTAAATAAACAACTTTGCCCTATACAAGTTGCATCAAACAGAGGTATATATATATATATATATATATATATATATATATATATATATATATATATATATATATATATATATAGATAGATAGATAGATAGATAGATAGATAGATAGATAGATAGAGAGAGAGAGGGAGAGAGGTTATATAATTCAAGACATGATATTGTTTTCTCATTAATTACGACTTTAAAAAGATTTTTTCAATAATTTTTGGTTGATGTGTATACGATGATTGAAATTAAGAGATTATTACATACGATACCAACAAAAAGTTCTTATATGTCAATCTTATGATAATTTATGCAAAGTTCTTAAAACAGGGGTATGCATCTATTTTTTTTTAAAATTTATTTGGAGGTTATAGAATTCAAGACATGATATTGTTTTCTCAGTAATTATGACTTTAAAAAGACTTTTTCAATAGGTTTTGGTTGATGTGTATACGATCATTGAAATTAAGAGACTATTACATATGATACCAACAAAAAGTTCTTAGATGTCAATCTTATTATAATTTATGCAAAGTTCTTAGATGTTAATCTTATGATAATTTATGCAAGGCACACAAACATGGGAATACATATATTTTCAAAATTACACAACATTTGATCTTACCTTCTTATTTTGTTGGTGGTGCACGTTATATGATGCATAACTATTTAGACGTCATGTCGCTTTGTAAGTGTATTGGATATCATGACTTTTCAATAGTCGTGTAAGAACAATAGTATGACAGTGAATGCAAATGTAAAACGTGTAAAATTTACCTAGTAAAATGGTCAAGAGTATAGATAGTCATAGCTATAAAATAGGAGTAAACATCTCACTTCTAGTTCTTATCTCATGTATATAAACATTGTATCTCTTGAATATAAACATACAGTTCAATTCTTTAACTTATACGGTATCAAAGCTAATCACTCCCTAAATCAAAAGACGTGATCGATTCGTTCTCCTATGGTTGAAGTCCACCTTATCAGACCAATCCCTTATTCTCGTTACCCGCTCAAATTCTACTTACACAATGTGGATAACTATAGATAAAACCTTCCAATCCCAAACTAGGGCTTCCCGTATGTAGCTCAAGGCCCAATTGCAATATCTTACTAAAGGGTCAATGTCAATTCTTGAGTACGCAAATGTTCAATTCTTGATACTTTAGCTGCAAATCTTACTCCAATTTATGATGAAGATCTCATTAGTTACATTCTTGAAGGACTTGATTCATCCAATGGTCCTTTCACCACAACGTTCATGATGAAATTAAAGGCTCTCTCGGTTGATGATCTCACTGGATTCTTATTACAGGAGGAGGCTTGTTTGGAGCACGAACACACTCTCCTTACATCTATCCAGCTATCACCCATAGTTGCACTCACAGTAAATTGTTCAACCCCTCGCCTAACAAATTCCTTCAACTCATTTCAATCATCTCGCAATTCTGATACACGACGCCATCGCCCACTCTGCCAATTGTGTAACAAAACTGGACATGAAACTATTGATTGCTGACAAAGGGAAAATCAAACTGACTTTCCCTCTAGAAAGCCAAATCCCAGAAACTCACAAAAACGGGCTCACATTGCTCAAAACAACCCCTCCATAGTCATTGATCCAACATGGTATTTTGATACGGGAGCTACATATCATGTCTCTCCAGATATCAACAAGCTTAATATTGCAAAAAACTACAAAGGAGATGACAAGATTCAAGTAGGAGATGGTAACCCTCTGTGTATTTCTCATGTTGGATCCTCTTTTTTTCCTAATCTTAAATTGCCTAATGTGCTAATTGTTTCAAAACTCACTAAAAAACTGCTTAGTGTATCAAAATTAACAGAAAATAATGATGTATACTTGGAATTTTTGCGTAACCATTGTTCTGTTAAGACATTGCAAGGACAAGCTCTAATAAGATAAGATAAAAGTCGAGGCTTGTATCGGCTACCATATCCAAATAAATATCATGTTGCTTTCTCTAGTATATGAACCCCTCTTCATGGATGGCATAGAAGACTAGCTCATCCACATGAACCTCTTCTATGCCGTTTAATTTCTACATTTAATCTTCCAGTTTCTTTAAATAAATTTCCAAGTGTTTGTGATTCTTGTCAACTTGGAAAGAGTCATAGATTACATCTTCCTACGAGTCATGTTGCATCCTCAAAACCATTTGAATTAGTGTATTCAGACGTTTGGGGACCTTCCCCAATTTTTTCTTCGAATGGACATCGATATTTTGTTTTATTTATTAATGATTACACTAAGTTTACATGGATTTGTTTTTTGTCACAAAAAATCTCAAGTATTCTCTACTTTCATACAGTTTAGAACTATGATTGAAACTCAATTATCATGTGATATCAAATCGTTACAAACTGACTGGGGAGGTGAGTACAAAGACATCTTTACCTTCCTTCAAACCCATGGCATTCTCCATCTAGTTTCTTGTCCACATACACAAGAACAAAACAGAGCCGTTGAATATCGAAAGTGAATTATTGTTGATGTAAGTCCCTAATCTGCTTGTGTATCAATCAGATCCGTTTGATGGTGCGGAATCCCAATCAAACGGATGATGTCAGATCAAATAGAAGAGAATGAGAAGAAGAATAATATGAATCTCAATGTATTAATGAATAGAATGATGATCCTTTACATGAGATTCACACACATTAACACACATTTGTTCTTCTCTCTAGTTTCTCTCTCTAGAACACCTTCATATGCACACACTTAAGCTCCTCTAGTGTTCATCACTCTACTCCTCACACCCTTCACCCCTATATATATACATAAGAAACATGGGCTTGGTGAACATGGGCCGTAAATGGGTTTACGGCCGTAAACCTGTTTACGGCCGTAAACACAACCGTAAACACGTATACGACCGTAAACACCAAGCTGTTTACGGTCAAAGACACAAAAATACATTTTCCTAGAAAAGTAAAGTATAAACCATATTTTTGACCCAACAATCTCCCCCTTGGTTTATAGCTTTCTTTTCTTTTCTTAATTGACCCAACAAGCTCCCCCTAAAAAGTAGCTGGCTTTTCTTAATAATCTTCATTGGGAGCTTGGCTTCAGTTTTAATCTTCAAATTCTTCACGACTTCAAGATGAACATGATGAATCTTCAATAATTGACTTCATCTTGAGCAGTTGGGCATTTCTTCAAGATTTGACATTGAACGTTCGTTGGGTGAGGAGGCTTGACGTACTGATTCTTGAAAGATAATGCTTTCAGTTTGAGAATCTTCAGAGAGAACATCAGAGAGAACTAATCTTCTGGATCACTTTAGTAGGTACAAGATAGCAGCAGACTGATTGAGGAGGCTTCAATGCAATCCGTCACATAATCTTCAATTTCAGCTCCACCTTGCTTCTGGGGTTGAAAGATTGAATGTTGAAAGAATAATCTTCATTTCTTGCTCCTTCGAATGAGAATTCTTCGATGATCACGTATGAAGCCTTGGCTCAGAAATCTTCGACACAAACTCCATGAGTTTCATCTTCACCTGAAATCACTTTTCAAGACAAAACAAAACTAAAAGAAAACTTAGTACACAATATTTTTGGATTTTTCATATTTTCTGAAAAAAGAAATAAAACAGAAATAACACTATTTTTGGATTTTTTATTTTCTGATTTTTGTTTGGTTTTTAAAATTTTTAATTCTCCCATAATATTTAAATTAGAAGAAAACTATGAACAAATTTAACAAAAATAAAAATGATATCTAACTTTAAGAGTGATTTGGGATCAAAGTTTTTTAGACAACCTTTATCCGTTTATCAGTACCTCTCCCTTCATGAATAGATCTGGTCAATCGCCGGTATTGTGGTCCACTTAAACACGAGAGATTGTGACAAAATTAGGACATACTATAAGTGACAAGACAATGTGATCCTAAGTTCCTAGATAATATTCCTTAAGGACCATTCAGCTGACGACGACCAAAGATATTGTTGTCCACCTAAATTGAGCAGCGAGATCTACAGACAACCTAGTGATTGTTCAATTTTAAATGTACTAGAACATGTTTCCCGCTTCCTGACATACCCCAATAATCAGGAACTTCCAAAGTACTCCTTACTTTAGGTGAGCAGACAATTATTATGAGAGAAGTCAGATTTAGAATGCATATGCTATACACCCAGGTCGGATCTCTTCCAATCATGTAGAGGGTGAAACATATGACTAACCAGATTTAGAGGAATTGAGAAGTAGAATGATGCATATGCTGTGTACCAGGTCGGATGGTTAATCACGCAAAGGAGACAGCATATGGCTAACAGACAGGAATAATTGCATAGATAGAAGATGCATAGAAATAGAGTTGCATATGTTGCAGTCCAGGTCGGATGTATTTCAATCACGCAGAGAAGGCAACATATGACTAACAGAAAGAAAGCAAGAAAATAATTTTCTACAGACCTACTTTATCGGAATTCCCCAGTCGCCCCATCAATACCGGAATTAAGGACAAAGTCCGTACATCGAGGAAGAGTTAAACCACAGTTCTAGATACAAATTATTTTAGTGTGACCGATGGATTATCATGTATATCTCCCTGCTCAACCTATCTGAGCGTCGTATTGTCAGGCTAAATGGATCTATCTAGGTCAAGATTTTTCAAGTCTCTAGATTCCTTAAGTTCATTAATGCCTAGTCAAGTCCATTTTAATCTTTCGTGCCTACCAGCGCATCGAACACAGAGCCTAGACAATTCAGATTCAGTCCCTTACACAGATTCAGATTGCCTGTTATCACATGATTATATCACTTCCCAAAACATCATACACAAACAAAAACTATCAGCAACATATTTTTGATTTTCTGATTTTCTAATGTTTTTGGATTATTATTATTATTATTATTATTTTTTAATTTTCTAATTTTTGTTTTGTTTTTATTTCTCCCCCTAAATTTGTGCATAGGAGAGAAACGAAAGTAAATGCGCAAATTTAAACTATCCTAAAACAAAAATTTGTCTTTGAAGCGAATCAGCATAAGAAAAAAAACTCAAGAGTATAAAGAAGAAAACTCAAACCGTAAGTCACCGATTGAATTTGCATCCAGAAGGTCTGAGAACAGCACGCGTAATCTCAGAACAGATCCAAAAATTCTTCATGTCATTAAGCACTAACCCCGTTTGTGATCTCTTCCTTTCTTCCTTTCCCGCAAAGGACACATACTCCCAAACAATGTTCTGAGTGTTGTACAGTTGAGAGATGCCTCCTATCATGTGCCAGGAACAGCCACTACCAACAAACCGAAGTCTGATGATATGCCTCCATAGCTGCTCCGACACAGAGCGGGATCAGTTGGTCTTTGGAACCCAGTCCATTTTGAAACTGGGTCGACCTTTGTCATTAACGCACGATACTCTCTCCCAAGACATATCCTGCTTATCGCAAACAGAAGATGTAGAAATATTAGAATCTTTAGAAGATTTGGGAGAGTGAGCATTTGGAACCCATTTGTAGTTGGGTTTAACCCATTTCTTTTTCGATCTGATGGGTGGCTCGGTACTTGATTTTGAACTTGATGTCGGTCGTTGAGATGACTTTGACCTAACCAGTCTTTGTTTCATTGGAGCATCTCTTGGATTGGGCTTCTTGGCCGGCATTCCCTTCTTGCCCTTGGGATTCGGATTCTTGGCCTTGTAGGTTTGATTCTTGGCCTTCTGCGCGTTCCAGTCACCATGGTCTGAACGTGACCTTGAGGGGTTTCTTTTGAAGTATCTCGCTCTTGGTGCGTTCTGCCAGCCTTGTGCATAGTAGGGAACGTATGCGCGATTAGGACAATTTCGGGCAATGTGTCCAGGTGTTCCACAGTGAAAACATGCCTTTTTCTTCACTGTGAAGTTGTTTCTTCCTGCCCCTGGTGGCGTGTCTTTTCCTTGTCTCTTGCTTTTCCCACACGCACAGTTGCAGCATGCATTCTGTTTAACTTGATTTGGTGGCCTGTACTTCTCAACAACAGGTTGATCAGAAGCAATTGAGTTCGAAGCAACAGATTCAGAGTTCAAGGAGATGTTGGTTTGTTCAATGGTGTTCTCCTTGTTCTCATCCTCTACTACTTTACCTGCATATGAAGTAGATGTGCTAGAAACAGGAACATCAGTATTTTCAAACAAATAATCAAATATGTCAAAAAAATTTAACTCAACATGATCCGATGCAAAAGCATCAAAGGCATCACAAGATGTATCATCAACTTTAATATCAGAAACAGAAGGTTGTTCATTGGAAACAGAAACATCAGGTTCAGGCTCAATTTTGTTATCAGAAACAGAAACAGAATCTCCAGCTTCACGCTTTGCCTGATCTAATGGTTGATCTGTAGGGGAAGTAGAAATGTTAGAACTTTCAACATTAATAAGTCCGCCTGAAACGAAACCAGATGGCTTGCCATAAACCATAAACGGTTCATTGGCAATCTCATCCTTGGATAGGGGTTGATACTGATATGTATGATTATAAGGAGGAGGTACACTATCATATCCTAAACCCTTTGACTGATTTCGTTTGAACTGCATGCAGTGATCAATCATGTTGGCAACTACCTCGCTTGATCCATCAAATTTTGTAAAATCAAAATTTACAGTTTCAAATTGTCTTTTTAATGTATCAAGCTCGGTAATTAGCTCATCATTTTGTCTTTTAACATAATCATAAAGCTCACATTTTTCACTGTATTCTGTCTGAATTCTTTTAAAGTCCTTAATTTTTGTTTCTAACTGGGCCTTTAGGGGTTTCTGTCCTTTTCTAAGTTGATATCTTTCATATCTCAGGTCCTCAACTTCTCTTTTTAATAAATCAATTTGTTCCCGAAGAAATTTAATCGTAGTTTCACAAGATGGAGTACATGAAACTTTATTAACTGGAACGTTTGAAGAACTCATTGTTTTTAAAAAAATATGCCCTTTGACTAAAAACTCAAAAGTCAAATTTGAAAAGTCAAACTCAAAAGTCAAACTCAAAAGTCAAACTTGAAAAGTCAAACCGAAAAGCTAAATTTGAAAATTTAAAAGTCAAACGAGAAAGTCAAAGTTTATAGTCAAAGGTCAAACTTTAAAAGTCAAAGTCAAAATTTTAAGTAAAAAATCAAAAATAAAATTCAAAATTTAAAAATTAAAATTTTTGGTTGAAAAAGGAATTTAAAATTAAAAGAAAATCAATTTTTGGGCTAAAAGTGTCAATTTGCGAAATTTGGAAGCGGCAGGGAGTGGTTTTGAATAAAATTTCGAAGTGTTATTCCATCTAGCAGGCTAGATCAGCTGGTAAGGCGCCTTGCTGATGAACCAGAGGTCGCAGGTTCGATCCCCGGCACCCCCCAAATCCGTTTCCTTATTTTTAATGCGAAGCGAGGCTGCTGCTTGCGAAGATA